>NC_135689.1:15167550-15485580 GCF_964276395.1 Gasterosteus aculeatus | reverse complement strand
AAAAACAAACTAGTGACAAAATAAAATAAAAACAATAAACCATAGAAGTGAAAGCTTTAAAAAAAAAGAGACTGATAACAAATGAAAGAGACAGAGTGAGGAGGAGTGAGGAGGAGGAGTGTGCTTCCTGTCTGTTACCTGCTCCACGGCAGCGTTCACTCCATCCTGCCCATCCCCCGAGCAGGGGGGGGAGGCGCAGGGCGAGGCCAGAGGAGACGCTCCTTCAACCCGAGGGTCCCTCCCACCAGCCGGGGGTTTGCCCAGGATGTCCACCTGCTCCACAAAGGCCTGCAGCTGGGTGTGCAGGGCCTGGAGCCTGCTGGTCAGAGCACCAACCAAGGGCCGGTCCGCCAGGTCGGACAGCTCTGAAACCTGCGGAAACAAACCGTCGGCCATTGTTGTGAGAAATCTCCCTCT
This sequence comes from Gasterosteus aculeatus, assembly GCF_964276395.1. NCBI lineage: Eukaryota > Metazoa > Chordata > Actinopteri > Perciformes > Gasterosteidae > Gasterosteus > Gasterosteus aculeatus. The sequence goes on along the minus strand of NC_135689.1, from coordinate 15,485,163 downwards.
CAGAAAGTACAAAGAGTCGAGTTCTGAGTTGTTGTGGACGAACAGCACCACAGCGACTCGGGGGACACGTGCCTGGGTGTGAGGTTTCTCCGGGTCACACGGCTCTGCTGCCTCGTTGCTGCAGACCTTGTGATAGATGGACGGGGAGGAGGAGAGGCAGTTAGACTCCGGGGAGGTCAGGAGCTGAATCGCCGTGGAAACCAAGCGAGCCTGGTCCCTCATGGCCAGCAAGGCATCGTGGTCCTTCTGCCCCAGGTACCCAGCGAGCGAGGTGGCTGCGTCAGCGTTGTCCTCGACCTTCTTCTTCCGTTCCTTGATCTCCAGGGCGTCCGTCTCTCCTCCGACTGGCTCTTTGCGGTGTGGCGGGCTGACAGGGAGAAATACAGAGAGAGGGTGTTTTTGTCTTGTGGGAACTGATTTGACTAATGAAGAAAAAGAAAAAAACGTTGCCCTTCGGAACAGAAATTGTTGCTCTCTACAGGAAATGATTCATTCGCATCTCTAGTAGTGAGACGCAGTTTCACGCACAAAACATTGTGAGACAAACTAGAAAATGAGATTACCTTGGGAGGCACTCTGCTGAGTCTCCGGCCTCTGCGTCTGTCTCCAGAGCGAGTCGCAGTGAGGAGGAGGAGGAGGAGGAGGAGGAAGGAGCATGGTAGGAGGCCAGATCGCATCGCTGCAGGTTCGACAGAAGCACTCGGTTCTCGTACTGCAGCTTCTTCACCTTCCCGCCCAGTTCTCCGATCTGCAGCCTCGCCAGTCTGATCTCCTCCTCGTGGGCCGGGGCGTCTGTGCTGATGAGCACCGCCCCTTCCTGAATGCAGTGCACCCGGCTGTCGCTGAGCAGCCCGTCCGTCAGCGCCGCCAAGGAGTTGGACGACAGTGCGGACGTCGGGGGCGGCAGATCCGATTTATAGCGGTTTATCTCATTCATCAGGAGCTTGTTCTGTTCCTCGATCTCGATGAGAGACCTTCTCAGCAGCTCCGCCTCCTCCTCCACAAACTGGAGGTGTCGCTGAAGCTCCATGACGTTTTCAGATGAAGCCCCTCCCCCGAGTACCATGGCCCCTCCCAGGCCAAGACTGCCACCGATACCAGTAAGCTCCTGCGGACCATCTGGGGAAAAGAAAAAAGGAGCAGTTAGTGGAGACTGTGAAACATAACTTATCAAAGTTAATACAGATATCAAAAACATAAAGTCTGAGAGGAGTAGTTTGTTTTATTGCCGAGCGTTAGATAAGAGTGCTGATCCAAACACATTCTGTTTCAAATGTTCCTCCTTGTTTTTCAGTACATTTAAGATGAATTCCACCTCCAGATGGGCTCACGTCTCTGAGGGGGGAGTCAAATAAACGCGTCATAGAGTCTCTGCCTCTAACAAACTACCTTGTGGTCCCTTCATGTCGTCCATCTCTGCTCGCAGGCCCCTGTTCTCCACCTCCAGCTCAACGATGCGCCGACTCAGCAGGTTGGCCTCCTCTTCACCAGCTTCAGGTGGACTCTGATCTCCGCCTCACGCGTGTGAGGGGAGTCAGCGACCTGAGGGGGAGAAATACTCTCAATTAACTCAATTATCCTGTTAATCGCACGCTTTTATCAGCGGTTTACCTTTTATTATATTGAAGGGCTTCTAAGTGTTTCTACCCTTTTCCATACAATCGTTTTACATCATGGATTGAGAGGACAATCCGTCCTACGAACAACAAAGTCCTGGATATTGAAATCCTCATCACATGTGACTGGAAAGTCAACTTCTCTCATGCAAACGGCCAGAGTGAGAGAGCTAAAGCGCATGAAGATGTCTGTTGTATTACTGTGACATCAGTGTGAAATGCTCCTTCATTGTGCGGTGATTTCTGACTCTAACTATTTCACAGCCTGGTTAACTAACCACTACATCGTCACAGGTCGCTGCCGCCCGTCCTCCTCCTCGTCCACTCACCTCCTCCACGGTGAGCGAGGCGTTGACGTCCCCGTACAGCGACCTGAACTTGGCCAGCTCCTCCTTCATGGCGTCGCCGTCCTTCACCAGTTTGGTCAGCTTCTTGCACATCAGGGCCGTCTCCTCCTTGGCGAAGTGGAGCTGACATTTAAGGTCCGAGCTGTCCTCCTGTGGAGACGGGACAGAGAGAGACATTAAGCGCGTCCGGACTGCTGCTTCGCGGAAGGGGCACACGTCTGTTAGGACAAAGTCGTGCTGCTGTTTGCTCCTCGTGAGGCATTACGGAAGAACACAAAAAAGGAGCAGAGCAAAGCAGCTACAGGACGGCTGTGTTTCTGTTGGAGAGCGAGCGTGTCTTTCTGTCCCCCGGGGGCCATAAATCAGCTTTAAACCGTTCCACTTGCTTCAGAGTTCATCGAAGGTCTCAACCTAAAAACTACCATGTATTGATGCGTGTATCTCCATTGTAAGCACTGCTGACCTGAGGTGTCCTCCTGCCGCTCACTCCTCACAAGCAGCTCTCTGGCTGGATTTGTTTTACTGCCTGTGGAGCATTTCCAACCACATTAAACGAGGACGAGCGCCAGCGGGTCGAGCGTTTATGGTATGTGGCTTGGAGAGGAAGCCCGGGCGCGGGTTAGCAGACGGGGGGAGATGTTGCTGAAAGAATTTACGTCACCGCAATCACCTTCTGTGGCGATAAGTCAGTCCTGTGGCTTTTTAATCTGTGTCTCCGTCAAACCTGATCTCATACACTTCTAACTCCCAGAATGCCTGGAAAAACAAGCCTTTCAGCTGTGGTTGAATTATTTTAGGGCCTCGGAAAAATGAAGGAGGCAAGGGGAGCTCAGAAACTGCTGTCAAGGAAAAAATTATCTTTTTGGTAGAGAAGTGAGGCAGAATGAAGAGGAGGTAGTGCGTCGTCGAGGCCTGATCTTAAACCCGAGCAAAAACAACAAGTGGGTTTTCCAAGGAATACAGTGAGGACAAATAACTGCAGGGTAAGATGGGGGAGAAAAGAGAGAAAAGGGTGACGAGGAGAAAATGCTGATGTATCTGCTCCGAGCGGCACACGGCTTGTTTGGACAGATAGCGAGATCCCCGGAGGAAACAGGTCGCAGACCACATCTGAGAGAGACGCATGCGCAGCCCAGATACGAGCCGCGAGGAGGACACGCACTCAAAAAAGGCTCAAACGTGACAGATCTCTGGACATGACAGAATCGGCGGTGCGGTGGCTACCGCTGTCGCCCGGCGGCAAGAAGGCCCTGCGGCAATTACTGGGTGGAGGAGTTTGTGAGCAGCCGCTCGGGTTAATTGTGACTCTGGATTGCCCGCAGTAATGCGAGAGTGAACGGTGGTCTGCGCCCTGTGATCGATTGACGAACGGTCCTCGGCGCATGCAGCGACTCCCTCGCCCGTGACTTTCTCCTCCGGCCGCCGCTCATCATTCACAGCTAGATTGCGCATGCACCAGTGAATACGCGTGTTTCCAAATGAGTCTGATCGTCCCCGTTTGAAGGAAGTGCTGCTCGGCGTTGAGACGCGTAGGAGGGAATAACTCACAGTTACGGTCAGCTGTAGTACATGTAATAACATTTCTGCACGCAGCTGCCTCTAGCGACGCTGACTCAACAAAAATATAATATTTACTTAAATATATTTCTTGTATTTAGGATATCGTCATCTGCTTACCTGGATACGGAGATTTGCAAACAGCCCAAACAGGGCTGTTGTTGTGGTAATAGGTGAAGTTGCAGTGTGTGACTGTGTATGTATAATAAACCAAATGTTATGTGTGGATACATGGTGGTTAACTATTTGTTATCCATTTTTTACACTTAGAATGACGCCCCCCCCCCCCTCCAGGTTTAAGTGTCTTATAGCTTTAGCTGCTGAAACAAGCATTGTAGTCAACTTTTGACAGCACTTTGTGTCTCTTATCGATTTGTTGGCCCATCTTGAGGAACATAAGGGTGTGTGTGTGTGTGTGTGTTTGTTACCTGTGGACAGAGCTTCTTGTCAGGTTTGTTGTTGGCTCGTGCTCCTCTTTTCCTCTGGGAGCTCTGAAACACAGACACATACAGAGTGGCGTTAGTGAGGACTGTCAACTGTCTGCGGCACAGAGCGAGCGCCTGCAGAGGAACAGTGTGCACTAAATACACTCGTTTACACTCATTATTTTCACGAGATCAATTTTGTATTTCCTCCTCTTGCAGACATTACGCTGAAATACACTAACTACCGCCCCTTGTTTTCCCAAAAACATTTATTTCACCGTCATCATATATGAAGAGAGCAACTGCCAGCTGATGCACAGGCATGACACAATAATGCACATAGTTGTTATTTTTGCAGACGTTGAAGACTGAATCTCCACAGTGTGCCAAGATGACCTCCGGTTAAAGCTCGTGAAAGGTATACTTTGACATTCGGTGTAGATCACATGACAAGTTCCTCTCTCTCTCACGCTGAGCCCCAGATGTCACAGTGACCCCGTAGCGATTTTGATCACCACGGCGACACGGATGATAAGAGTGTGGAATTACAGCCGTGAGGTGGAGGTAGAAATGTAAGAAGAGTGAGAAATAAAGGAGGAGAAGGTGACGTGAAAGGTATAAAAATTAAGAGGTGATCTCAGCCCTGATGACACAAACCAAAAATGTGGCTGCATTGCTACAAACTCACACACCCACACACACACACACACGCACACGAGTGTCGGCCCAGAGCATTAGACTCTCATAAATCATCATGCTTCCTTCTCTCAAGATCCAAGAGCAATCACGCAATCACACACACACACACACACACACACACACACACACTGGGGAGAGACGCTGCAGTACGAGGAGCTTAGCTCATCTGGCTCAATCCGTTTCCATGGAAACAAGCTACTCTCACTGCAACCAAGCATCGACAACAAAAGAAAGAGCTGGAGGGCAGAAAAGGTGAGAAAGGAAAGGACAAGAAAATAAGAAATAACTACTATAATTAGGTCATCATGTGTCCTTTTCATGTACCCCAAATGTAAATTGAAGGTTATTTTTTATGTTTGAAGTGAATTGTTGAAATATGGAAACCGTGGAGCTCTCGGGACTTTTCTCATTAATTCCTCTGATGCCTCTGAGGTGGAGTTTGCAGTGCGGCATCAGCATCTTTGTCTGATGTTTATTTCCAGTCTTACGCTCTGCATTTCATTTTCTGCCGCCATTCCCTCTCTCCTAGCTCCTTTCCTCTCCATATGTGTCACCTTTCCTACCTTAGCAACAGTTTATCGGGTCGCACGAAAACTAAATGTTCAATGAGCCTGATGGCAGAACCACTGATTTAGTCTGGATGTTGAGCAGATGTTGGGATTATTGGTTCAAACTCTCAGCTGAGCAGTGTTCACTTGCAGGCGGGGGGGCGCAGGGGGGCATTAAGACATCAATTAATTCATGCTAATTCATCCGAGGGCGATTTAGCGAGAGGAAAAAAAGAGATTGCGAAACAAAATCCCAATGCGTATTAGAAGTCACTTTTATGGAGAAATGACTATTAAAGGGAAAGTGTTTGAATATAAGGGCAGTTTGAAAGCTTTTTTAAACACGTGTCTAAGCTTTATGTTATTGTTTCGTAAACGTTGAAATAATTCAAGAGATCAGACAAATAAACCAATAAAACAAGCCTCTACTTTTCATCAGCCCTGTAAAAAACCCTCATAGTGAGAAGCACACGCATGTCACAGCACACGTTTTGGCAACATCGTCGATGGTGAACGACAGTGATAATAAGAGCAGCCCTGCCAGAGAGCGCTCTACTGACCGTGACATCACAGCGCGGCAGGAAATACCAAATGGCTGCAAAACCAACGACCTGCTGAGTCAGGCTGTCGAAACGGATCATCGTCAGGCTGAAGTGCGTCTCGCTTGCTTTCGGTTACAAGAAGCGCATGAGCCGTCGGTTTAAAGTCCAGATGTTAAGGCCCAACTTCTCCTTTTTACAACAGCAATTATCATTAATGTTCAATATTCGTTATGTTAAAGCACACACACACACACACACACACACACACACACACACACACACACACACACACACACACACACACACACACACACACGCACACACACACACACAGTGTGACCAGAGCCTGGCTCTCATGTTTCCAAGCCTGCAGGTCTTCAGTTACACTGCAGATAAGGTAACAGGTTGACTGCCATGTAATCTGATATTTAACAGCTCCTAGCGGTGTCCTCTGCTTTCCTAGCAAAGGTTTTGTCCGGTAACGTTTCACCGTATTTCACGGTCATCACATTGTTGATTCTACGAAAGGGACAAGCTGACGGTGGGGGGAGACGGATGAAAGGACAACAACGGGGGAGGAAAAAAAGGACGTCAAAGGCAGCGATCTGTGGATGAATGTCCAAAGACATGAATGCCCGCCAGGCCCGTCCTCTTCCTGACGGAGGAAAAGCGCTGTGGACAGAGAGGGAAGGAGGAGGAGACGGTCACTGGGGGGGTTGGATGAGGATGAGGCTGCGATCAGGGAGAACATGTGGGCCACGTACGCTGAGAACAACGTTGAAACTGAATACAGGCTGGAAAGCACACCGCAAATATTCGTAGAGAACTGTGTAGAAATGCAAATACATTTAGCCGGACGAGAGGCCACAAAAAACTGTGCCGGGTTGAGATGCTGCCGTCCGTGCGACAGACCGGAGCAAAGTTTCTCCCGAGTGCCGACGTGGTTTCCGAGTGGAAATGGCTTCGACGGCTCCGTCAGGTTGCCGCCCGTCGCGCAGGTTAACCGACAATAAATGGGACGTCCCTCTGAGAAAGGGAGAGAGGAAGCGGCACAGGAATGTGATTGGCTCCGGGCGTACGGACTCACCGGAGGCAACAAGGCGTGAAATCCCAAAGAGCCGCCCGGCGAGCGGGAGGAAACCATTTAATCGTTTCTTTTTTCCAAGCAGGGACGTGTAGCATTTTCTTTTGGGGCACTCTGCGTCTCCAGTAGAATAAACACACAGCAGCCTCTCAGCCGGGTGAGGACCAGTCGACCGGCCCGGAGGGGACCAGCCTAGCTTAGCTTAGCACGAGGACAGAAAGCCGAGGGAAACAGCTGGTCCGTCTCTCCCAAAAACATCTGCCTTTTCTTTAAAGCTGAGCTAAAAAAAAAATATTTAAATGACTACATTTTAATTTAGATTTAGAATTTTTTTCGGTGGAGTTACTGAAACTCTCTTCCCTCCTTCAAAGCACATCTTTGCAAGAGCCAACGACCGCATTGGTGGGTTGCTTTTAGGAGAAACGTGTGTGTGTGTGTGTGTGGGTTTGTGGAGGGGAAAGTGATTTATTTGAAGTGCAGGCGACGGGCCAATCTCAGCCTGAAGAGCACCACACTCACGTCTCTCTATCATCACCGCCACACACACACTGGAACGAAGACATCGCACAATGAGTTGCTTAACTACGCCGTGTGTGTGTGAGTGTGTGTGGGGGGGGGGGGGGTAACGATGGATGGAAGTGATGTTTTACGCTAGAATAGTGCTATTTACGGCGTAAAATCAATCCAAGAATGTTAATATAGCGTCAGAAACGGACGCCTGAAAACAAACTCTAACCCCACACGTGCTCTTCACAGCTGATAACAGCTGGATTAAGAAAAAAACATTTCTGTTGGCGCTTCGAGCATAAAAGCCTGTTTGTCTGCTGCCATGTTGTGAATTGAGGATCACAAATGAAATACATGTGCGTCTTTGCCTTCCAGTTGTTCAGTTGTTTGCTTTGGTCTATATCGAGCTTTACATCACCTTAAACATGCGGCAAACAGTGCTGCTGTGTTTGTTTTGTTTGTTACTTCCGTCATTTATAAAAACATTTAAAATGTAGAAAGAAATAAAAGAGAGAAAGGAAAATATAATACATGTCCAACATGAAACTGTTGGGCTCATTAACGCTAGAAACACTGAAAGAGTCCAAACGGAGGCCAGAAAATCTTGTCCATTAAAGTTATACGACTCAAACTCTAAGTTCTCTGCATGGAATCAAACCTCTGCTCCTCCAGGCTCAAGCTAAATCCTGAAATGAAAAATCTGGAACACTGAAGCCTTCTATTGCTTGAATTTAGCATTTAGTTGACGTCAGCTTGGACTCTAGTGGACTGTAAAACAAAGCCCCCTTTCTCTCCTTCACACAGAGACACACACACACACACACAAAGACAGCTAGTCGTTAATGTCCTCTCTGCTTGTACACATTCATTCCTTTTGGCCACATTAGTGCAGGGAAAGATGTGAGGACGGAAGCAAAGGAGATGGACGGATCAGCAAAACGATTTCTTAATATTTTTCAGTGAAAATGCTTTGAATAGCAATGAAAAATTGATTATTCTCACCGGTATCGCAAATTCAATCGCAAAAGCAATATTAAAAAAAGCAATCGCAATTAGGAAATTTCTGTCCGGCCCAACCCAATATTTCTATTTGTGCCAATAAACGCTGACGTGATGCAGCTCGGCGTGATTCCACTCACATCCGTTAGAGTGTATCAGCGAGGGAGTGAATGGTCAATTAGCATCGCATTAGCATAGCATAAGGCCAGCGGCAAAGCGCGGCGACGCTGATAGGCGCCGGCCACGACACCAAAGCAGCGGGCGCGCATGTTCAAGTGCATCGGCCGCTCGCCCCGCTTTCCCTTTGTCTCCCCCCCTCGCTCTCCCTTCTCCCTCTCTTTCTGTCTCTTGGCCCCAATTTGAGTCACACAAAAACAGTCTCCTCGTCCTCCTCCTCGTCCTCCTCCTCCTCGGCTGTTTACTTTGGCTCGTCACACACAAACACACTCGGAAATACGCAAACAAAGCATCGAGGACGGGAAGGGAGAAAAAAAGATGGAAGAGGGGAGAGGAGGAGGAACAGAGGGAGGGGAAGGAAGGGCAGTTCTTTGTTATCACGGCCGCTGCTCACTTCCAGCCGCTTCCATTACACAAACGCGCGTGTGTGTGTCTCCAGACACTCTGCTTATTAAGGCAGTGTGTTAGTAGGTGACCTTGCACAAATTAACTCCACTTCAAGCACCTGAATGCTTTATATTAGTCTGAATTATTCACGCGTTGTGTCCATAAGTGTGCATTTAGTGTGTGTATTTTGTTGTTGCAACAAGGAGGGGTCTCTGTGTGTGTCTGTGTGGGTGATACTCATCCCCCATCCGTCCCCAGTGTCCTGCAGCCCCTAAACCTTCATTAACGGGATAATTGTCTCAAGCAAACCCGCTCATTTCTGTGTCGTTTGGAGGATTCTGCAAATAATGTTTCTTTTCATTCTTCAGAAAATGTATTCGTCTTTTTGCCTCATTTATTGTACGTCCATTTCAAACCAGGGGCAGACACGTCTCTTCTACTGATGTACTCTGTCTGAACAACAATGCGAGAAAGAAAACCCGAGTTTACCGTTTCAGGATTCACGATCAGATTTTCACCAATTTCAACCAAAACATCAACTGCTACTACGAGCCTCTGATGGAGGCAGATTTAAGAATGCTTAATGCTTGTGTACTATATATGAGGCGAGGACAGGGAGAAAAGCAAAAGGAAATATAGTTAGATGGACATGAAGACAAAGGAGAAAGTAAACGTCTGGGGAATTAAATATTTGATTGTCTGGCCTCCTAAGAGGACGCAGCATCCATTTACCCCCCCCCCACCCCCCACACACACACACACTCCGCCCCCCACCGAAACGACCCAACAACCACAGACTATAATATGTTGCCGCGGCAACGGCTTCTGGAGCCTGTCGCCACGGCACCCTGTTGGCAGCACATTAATGGCACACAGAGAAGGAGGAAGGAAGGGAGGAGAAACAAATGACGGGGGGAGGGAGGATGGGAGGATGGAGGGGAGGGTGAATGAGGGGACGGTCAGAGCGTTTGGAGGAGAGAAAGTGAGGAAAAAGGTGGAACGAGAAGAGAGAGGAGGAGATGAAGGGTGGTTTGATGGGGGGAAATGCAAAAACAAGGAACACACAGACTTACAAACACTCCTGAGGCGAGGACGCCGTACTCAAACCAAAACACACATCATCCCCCGTAGCTAAAGCCTCCTCCTCCAGTCCTCCTCGTTACTCGCTCTCATTTAGGAGGCTCACCGTTAATCACGCTGCCTGCATGTCGAATCAGCTAACACAGACTTACATGAATGATGCTGGACTGTAAACGGTGGCGTAGAGTAGTAGAGACTGCAACACAACACTTTGTGTCCTTAGAAAATGTACAGATTTAATAATACCGTGATTTATCGCCGTAGTGCTGCAACAGCAGTAATGGAATAATAACGCAAACCGCTGAACATTTTATGACAGGCTGTAAAATTGTTTTCTGCCACATTTCTTTTTCTTTTCCGGTGCGTTTTCTTTCTTTTTTTTTCTGTGCAGGAAAAAACTCCCAATATATCCCTCTGCGTATATTTGTAATTTGAAAGCCGAGCCATGTGAAGCTATTCTAAACATGAGTCATAGTTTAATATCCCTGCAAAGTGTGTAAACATGGAAAAGTGTTTCTCCCCAAAGGTGCAGAGAAAAGACTGCAAAGGGGATTCATTTGTTTGAGCTTCCCATAAAGTCTGAATTTTTCCAGAGAAGAAGAAACAAATAATGGATGTTATTGACAAATAAGAGTAGTAAAAACCTACCAAATTTAAAATAATTACCTGACTGAACAAAATAGCTTCTGAGAGCTTTCTTCTTCTTTCTTCACCCGTTGCTATGGAGTGTTTGGTATGGTTGCTAGGGGGTTAGAGGTGTATTTTATGGTGTATATTTATTCTGGGTTGCTGCTGTAGGATGCTAATGTACGAGTGAGGTGAGATTTCCTGGGTTCATGCACCTCATAATGTCTTAGCAGGTAAACAAAAATGAAGGTGCAGAATTAATGACGTGTGCGTTGCAACAACGAGCTATGACACAGAGGCCCCTTCCGCCGTCCCCCTAAATCCTTCGACCGAACGCATTCTCACTGAGCCGTGACTCCACCGTCCAGAAACAGAATCTAAACTTTATTTTAAAAGTGAGTCAACAAAATCCCCGGCCAGGGATCTGCAACCTCGCCATCGATCTGGACTAGAGGCCAACGGCGCAGATGAGCCTTCTGGCTTCCAACGGCCGAGAACCGGTCACCTGGGATCTGCTCCTCACAAAGGGATTAGAGCTGCCCTCATTGAGTTTGGCTGGGACTCTGGTGTCTGCCTTAAGCCCACTTTTAATTCCGTCCTCCTGCAGAGAAACAGTAAGTAGCTTTCAATACTCATGCTGCCGAGACGGTTAACCATCAACATTTTACAGTGGACAATAGTGAACACCCTCTTTGGGACTTTTAAGGGTTTTAATTTGCTGCTGTTATTTTTTAGGAGAGAGGCATTTCAAAGGTGAAGGATGAAATGAAATCAGTCAGTTTCGCGGCGCATCAAAGGGAGGTGTGTCTGCTTCACCTTCACGACAGAATCAGATCATTTCTGTTTTGAAGTGGCTCACTCTTGTCCTCCCGCCTGGTTAAACAAGGGTTAAACTTCATCTTCCCCTCCCTCCCTTTTGTTTTTCGCACTTGCAGGCACCTGAGCTGACAGCGACTGTTCTCACAGGGAGAAACCATATGTTGAGGAGCCCGACGCAGAGAGACTCCATCTGCTGTGCGTGACAGCAGGGTGTCCCGGCCAGCCACAACACGGCACCCTGATAGGGCCTATTAATAGAGAGCGGCGTGCATCTCACTGTGCACTTTTTATTCCAGACAGGAAGCAGCTTCTAATGAGGCGAAGCCTTAAAATGAACCGTTAGCTCATTTTCTTTCCCCAGAGCTGGAGCAACAGAGGAATAAGTCAAGTTGGGACGCGTTGGTCTTGGTTTTATCTGAATGACAAAGGTCAGAATATTCAAATGCTAAAAATCTTAAACTTTGGATAAATAGGATGATGATAATGTTGAACTAAGCTTTGCAATCAGGAATCAGAAATCAGGAAACATTTATTGCCAAAATATGTCAAACCTACAAGGAATTTGTCGTGGTGGTTGGTGCGTGGCAGTGTAACAATAGACAAGACAGCAGTGCACAAGTAATAAAATAAAATAAAATGAAATGCTAATGCAATGGGTTAGTAGAATAAGGCTATGGGTTAGCATAAAATAAGAGAATAGTTAAAAATTAAAATATAAAAAAATAATTAATAATAATAATAAAGTGCACTATATAGGTAAAAGGTGTAGACGGTGCAACGTCTAGTAGTGATGGCTGTATGGGAGAGAGCTGCATGTGTGAGAGTGTGAAGTGGAGCGTGTGTGACACGTTTACTGGGCTGTCGAGAGTTTTGCAACGTGAACTGCATTCGCCGATCATTGACTTTTAAGCAACTAATGTAAAATGAGCAATGGTGAAGTGTAAAGTAATATATATTATAATAATAACCCATAAGGAAATACAGACAGTTATGCCGTGTGCAGCAATTTTTCGATTTTGAGCGAATAAATTTAACTGAATCAAATACTGAGTATGTGCACTTTATGTGTGAGAGCGTCGCGTGGCATTCGTTTCATGTGGTGACACAAATATAAAAAGAAGAGACTATAATGTACGAAGGCTACTTAACGGCAGGTCTTTCATATGATGGCCGGCTAAAGGAAACCATCGTTGCACAAGTAACAGTAAAGACAGTATTGGAGGGAGAACAGGCGACCACCTCGATACCGGGGCGGTAATGTGAAATAATGGGCTTCATTTTGGGAAACGTTGTTATAAACAACAGCGGCGGTGTGAGAAAGAGGCGCCCAATCACCTTCTCGTACATTGGTTGATTTATCGATGTGGAAAACTGCTGAGATTTAAACCTTTAAAACCTTTAGTACTTTGCTTAGACTGCAACAATGATTGAAAATAATAGTGTTCCCGCAGTGCGACAACCATCAGCTGACATGCGTTCTTTCCGGCTGAGACGTGTCAGAGGGCTGTCACGCTCGCAGACGGACGTTTAAACTCATCGGCCTTTTCTCTGTCCATTGCTAATCCTTCCATCGGAGGGCTGTAATCCCGGCAATCAGCCCCTCTGACAGGCGATCAAAGAGGACGCCAGACGCTGGTTGGACCCTTTAGCGTCGCTCTCTTGGGAGAGAGAGGCGTGACCTCGCCTTCCTCCCAGTCGTCTCGTGGACAAACGTTTCTCAGCAATGGAAAGCCTCAAGGCCCCCCCCCCCCCCCCCCCCACACTGTTGGATTAGTGATGATGTCTGACGTGGCGTTGGTGATAATTACACAGCAAACGGGATTGTTTAAATGCGATGCAAGCAAATGTTGTCCACATGGCGACGTTTACCCCGATTTGACCCCGTTTACAGGCTGCTGGGGCCTGATTATTGTGGCTAATGTGACTCGCACAGAAAAAACACACACACACTCACAAACACAAACACAGGCGTGGATGTGTTCCGGGGGATGAGCTTAATGTGCTTTTAACAGGCCAGGTTATCGACCTGCTGCCTGGCTGAAGTTATTACGGGGGAGTGGGAGAGGAGCTGAGAACAGACATCGTCCCCGATGCCAGATAAACAACCGTAATGAACGAGAGCCTCGTGTGAGGCTGTTGGGTTTTCATCGGGTGGCTGTAATCGCGTGTGCAGCACATTTTTAGCGATGGGACAATAAAGCTTAGAGCTGATTAGACCGCACTGACTCTCCAATGAGCATTACTAATGTTCACTGCTTCCATGTGGACCGAAAATGATGGTGGATGGGAAACGAACACAAACACAATATAGGCCTCCATGAGGAAGTGACAACTAAAGATGTGACCGGTGACACGTGTCACGGTTTGGGGTTCACGTCCTGTTTTATTTTGTAGTTTTCTGCATCATGTCTCCCTGGTAACTTCACTTCCTGCCTTGTCCTGTCTTCCCCTGTGATTGTCTGTCGTGTCATGATTGTTTCCAGCTGCACCTCCCTAGTGTATTTAAACCGTGTGTGTCTCTTGTTACTGGTCGCGTCATTGCATGTTGTCCGGAGATTCATGTCACCGTGGTCATGCTTCTTTGAATCTTGCCTTTTTGAAACTTTTGAAGCCTTTTTGTTTTTTGAAAAACTCCCATCACCGCCGGTGACAATACGAGTGCAGGTTGAACACAAAATACTTTCTCAGGTGAAATAACTTGAGGATAACAAACATCTTTTAATTTAAGATCAAATTATATTCAAAGAAAGCAGCTGTTGAAGAAAGTTTTTTTTACGCCTTTAGATAGATTGCCGCCCCTACACACACACACACACACACACACACACACACACACACACACACACACACACACACACACACACACACACACACACACACACACACATAATTTAATCTTTAACAGTGAGAGTTTTAACCCCAGAACCCGTTGCTGGTTACGTCTTGAGTGTCTTTTGCAATAAATTACTTGGGTGAATCGCGTTAGCAGAGATTTGGAGCCTGGGGAAGGCACGCACACACAAACACACACACACACACACACACACAAATAGACCACTTCTTTCTGTGCCGCTGCTCCGATCAGATCAGCGCCACTGGGACCGACTTGGAGGTAGCGATTCATTTCTGAGCTGCAGCTTGACTGAATAACCGAGCCCTCTGAGAAGGGAAGCACCAGAGGGATCCTGGGGGGGGAATCGCCACGTGGCCATAAACGCCGACTCCAGCTGGCCTGCTTTCCCTTGAGAGCCAATTTAACAGGCAGCCAACTATCACTCCGAAATCCATTTCTGTGTCATAAACGGCTCATAAAATCATGAAGGTATTTGAAATGTGGAGTTTGAGAAGTCAGCAGCTTTTCTTCTGGTACTCGGCCCACCTCATAATCTATTTTGAATGCATCATAGATAACGATAGTAGGACGTGGCTGTCAGAATTACATCACACTAAAGGACTTCTGTACCTTTTAGTCTCACAGCTTTAACAGGTCTTCAGGACAAGGTGCTTGCTAGCTACAACTCGGATGTTGACATGTCTCCAGCGCGGCTGCAGAGGGGACGGAGGGGACAGATGGGGGGCCAGTGGCTCAGGGAACGGTGCAATTGGCCTCAGCTGCATTCAACTGCGTGATTTGTTTGCCTCCCTGTCTGTCTAAGCAGTGGTGGCGCTCCGGCAGATGAGAGTAAAATTGCTGCTGCCAGAGAATCACAGTAAAGTTGATCATGGACCAGCAAATTTGTGTGTACTCCCCTTCTTAACACGTCACAGAATAACAGGAGCGCAGAGGAGATACTGTGGAGAGGGTTAACGTTGCCCTTTAGTGGTTGCTTTGTAATTTGTGAGCTTCCATTGTTGTGTGACATGCAACTGCTTCGGCGGATTGGTTCTGATTAACTCCGCGCTGGAATCTCTGACCATGAGGAGTATGAGGTTGGAGATATTTTTGAGGGTGTGAGTTGTCCGGAAGGCAGCGTGACGCCCCAGCCAGTGAGAAATCTGTGGAACAAGTTCTGCTACACAGTCTCTCTTTTCGTTCATCCATTTCTTTAACTATAGAAATAAAATGACGTCGACGTTTTTCCGAGAATCTTATCCGCGTTTGTTTATAATGTTTGGTGCAGCTTAAAACCGCAGACACACAGCAATTAACTCTGTGAGAACCCTAAAACAGTGGAGTTTTCTTCTATTTAGCATCACATATGGGTGAAGTCCGGGCTCGTGCTGCTGCTGTGGGCGATGCTGTCGCGAACTAGGAGGGAACGCACACTGAGCCCGTGTTGGAAGCAGGACATCAGTATTCACATCGGAGAGAACTAATAAGAGAACGATTCATCAAATATCCAACCGGGTGTAACAGCAGCACGCAGACACAGCGGCCTCCTCAGCGACAGCCTCTTAGACGTCACCACACGCACTAAGTACACAGTCCATATTGATCATTGAACGTGGCGACGGAGCGCCGAGGACACGCGACATGTGGGCAGGCGGCTGAATGCAGGTGTCCGTGGGGGGGGAGATGAGAGGTGGTTGAAAAGGACAACAGGACACATTCAGAGGAGGCTTTTTACCTTTAAAGCTGCAGGGGAACATTTCACGTCCAGTTCCGAGTGGGAGCGGTTTGAAATATCATCATTTCCGGTCAGTAAAGTGAAGCCAAGGAACGTATGTTAAAAGAAAGAATATATAATTAAAGGTGCAAATTTTATTTGTATATTCATATATATTGTTCGTACATATATATTCGTATATTCCATTCAGTTTAATCAAGGTTTACCAACATGATTTGAGCTGAATCCTGTGGTCCCATTGAATGTGTGCGCTGTGTAACAGTCCACTAGTCTCCTCTTCCATCACACCAAAGGACAGAGATGAACCTCTGAGGATTACAGAGCCTGTCCAACGCCTACACACCTCTCGCCTCTTATATTATATCGTATATGTTTCCCTCACTACATGTCTGCCGTCTTTCCGCACCACTTTCACCTCCCCCCATACAGTCTAAAGTTTAATCATTATTGGCCTCAATAACTCATTTTTTGAGTACAACAGTGTTTCAACAATGTTCATCTACGCTCAACACAATATTTGTGATTCTTGACGCAGCTTTTTCTCCGACGTCAACCCACTCCTTTCTGCAAAGCCCCGTCATGCAGTTACAGGCTGCTTTCTCTCCTCTTTCTCCACGTATATGCGTCGAATTCCTGCTCCTCTGCACATTTCTTAACACAGGGGGACCTCTTTGAAGGCACATTTGTCTTCAGTTGCACAATGAGTCCCGACCGCCACCACTGGGTCCCTCGCATGATGATTCGCCTATTTCCATCTATTCCAACCAGCCGGTCAGTCACTGATCACATTAGAGCTCCTCTTCTCGGTACCCACAGCTCCATTGGGCCCCATTAACCAGCCAGTGGTGGTTTCTGCACTGGATGAACGTTTGGGGCCCGTCGCCGTGCAAGTGAACCATCACATCCTCTGACAGCGATTAACCAGAAAGCGGATGTTATGGAACACTCATGAAAACTGATACAAATCGTTGCAATGATAAGAACACTAGGCAACATTTTGCCGTTTATACATTATTTAGTGGAAGAAGGTCACGTCAATGCAGATGAATAAATCTCAGGATCCTTTATTAGGGAGGAGTTTGGGCAGTTGGAGACGGATCTCTTTCGTGCTTTGGAGCAAACAAGATGTGCTAAATGTGAATGAAATTATGACTTCTAACTATCTGCAATGAGGACTTCATGGTGATTTGATGATGACAGAACTGAAAGGAATTCTATGGTTTTCAGTTTGGTTGAGATATTTCTCCGAAATTATTTAAAACCTTTTTTATTTAGTAACTACAGAACATCCTGGACAGCATGTTGGATTTAGGCTCTTTTAAAAAATAACATTCTCAATGTGTCAAAATGCTTCCTTCATAAAAAGATAATTGCAGTGTGTGTTTTTTCATGTATCAAAGGGGATCTAAAATTAAGGTGACAGCAGCATTTCCATAACAAAGTAACCTTTAAACATACAATTAGTCATATTTAGCCTGTGCGGTTCCCTTGATTGTTCTCCGCTGGTTATGACATTTACGTGGGTTCACCGCAGGTCACACGTGTAATTAGAATTTCTCAGGTATGATTGCATTAAAACAAAGAACAAGAGTGAAGAACGTTCCTGCTTCCCTTGTTCGATCGTGAGTCTTTTTATATCCAACAACACATCAGAAGAAACACACACAGGGAAGAAAGATTTTAAAGAATGATCTTACCACCTGTATCACGCTAAAAAAAGAA
Source organism: Gasterosteus aculeatus (assembly GCF_964276395.1). Lineage (NCBI taxonomy): Eukaryota > Metazoa > Chordata > Actinopteri > Perciformes > Gasterosteidae > Gasterosteus > Gasterosteus aculeatus. Next base: position 15,467,459 of record NC_135689.1, on the reverse strand, counting down.
ATGAGCACACGGTAAAAAGGGGAAGTCCTGAGCGGTGAGCGAGAGAAACGCGGCACGGCGCCATGAACCAGCGCACGCCGATGGAAGTGCGGAACTGAATTATGCAACACGGGGCTCACAACTATGAAACACTGCCGCTGAACTACTATGAGCAGACATGTTCAGGAGATCAACGGGGCCCCGGGCAACAGCTTCAGAGCTTCTTGATCATCGGATGATGACACGCAGCAGCAGCAGTAGCGTCTCTAAACATCAAACTACTGCTACGTCCCATTTACATTATAGGCCCGCACAGCTCCCCATGGCTGTGTGACTGTAATCCTGCTGTGCTTCTACTCTATTGTGGAAATTACAATATTCACACACTGAAATTACTGTCTTCATGTGCTATGAGTCATGAGAAAAAAAGCTCGTTAGAGAGCTAAAGGCCCTTTATGTCATGACAGAAGAGGCTTTTGGGGCGGCTCATTCATTACACTCCACGTGTGTCGATGATGATGATGATGATGATGATGATGATGAAGATGATGATCCTTTCAGGCAGCTTTTTCTAACCCTTCAGCACCGGTTCCTTTATTAAAGAAAGACTGATGTTTCCAAGAAAACAAAACTAAAGTCCTAATATAGCTTGACCCTTTTCCATTGCACTTACAACAGCACAGCTGCCAGAATCCTCCAATGAGAAACTGTGGCCAAATTGGATTTAATTTGAACAGCAATGCAGAAAAAGTGCACCTTGTTCATTTAGATTATCCTTCTGCATTTTATATGATTACATCTGTATAAATGCATTGAATGGACCTATTGTTGTTATATTCTTGTCCCATCATTCAAGAATGAATCTTTATGGTCAGCTGGATGTTGTGTATCACAGTGTGTGTGTTAACAAAGCCTCAAACTAAAGTTTGCATTTAAATCTTTGGATTTTCTATATTCATTTCAGAGCATACTCCCTCTCCTACTTTCAATCAGTCACAGGCATGACTCCCTCTTTCCCTAACAGCAGCACGGCAGCCATAGCAACACGCCGACACCGGCGCCATGTAGCCATGGTAACCACTGTGCAGCCAGACGGACAGCGGTGGGAGGTGCCAGCCACTCATTTTCCACGTCTCCACTTCCACATCACAACACTGGGCCGGCAGCACGCTGATGATGTCACACAGCCTGACTTTGGGCGAACACACAAGGGCCGAGGGGGGGAGAGAGAGGGGTAAGAGAGAGGAGAGGAGACGGAGAAGAAGTTTGGGAGAATAGAAAAGAGGAACACGCACACACACACACTGTGCGTAGACCTTTTACTGCATGTTTGTTTTACCGACTTGCTTTACCCCTCACTGTGTTTTAACTAAATACAAAGCGCAGCGCCTAGAAGCCTCTCCTCCACCGGCATGTCCCTGGTTTAGCTCCACTTCCTGTCCTGTCCTCCCCTGAGATTGACTGCCGTGTCCCTGATCGATTCCACCTGCACCTTCCCGGTGAATTCAAGCCACGTGTGTCTCTTCATCATTGAATGTCTTTCCTGAGAGTCTGTTTGTGAGTTCCTGGTCTTTGTCTGCGGTTTGTTTTTAGCATTTTGATCCCAGTCGTTTTTTTGTTAACTCTGCTATTGAGTCCTGCTTCCGCCGGCTCACTCGCTGTGACAACGAGTTCCACGTGGAACGGCAAAAGGCGTAGTTTTCTTCAGCGTGGAGATTCATGATGTCAACCTGTAATCACGGGGCAGTTCAGGGGTATTTATCTTATTTACCTTTAGAGGAACTGCCACAAACTAGATGTCACTCCTCACCCTGCTTCACTGCTATGAGGACTATAATCACGCACATGTGCGCTTCTGTGGGGACAATATCTCGCTCCTGGCTGTGCTTCCACCTCACGGTGGAATATTATGACCTCACTCAACCTATTTATGTATCTCTGCAGAGGAAAAGGAAAATGAGCCCTTTAACTCTGAATTCAATAACGCGTGGTTTTGAGTTTTACAATATTCCAAGGTGATAATCATCTCCGAGCAATATGTAAAAGATAACTGCTTTTTATTTCACGTGTCTGCCGTTTAAAAGTCCCTCCAGAGAAAAATCTTCTCAATCTGCGCTCGCGGTTGCAATAACAGCCGCTGGGACATGAGACTACACATCGAGGAAACACTGGGGTTGTGGAAACAGCTTAATGTCGTACACCTGTAATGTGGTTAGAGCTGCCAGCTCTGCAAGGTAATCTCAATAAATGACCAGGCGCAGGCTACTTCATCCATCACCCTCACAGCATTAAACCCTCTGCAGCATAAATCACTGCCACGCGTGACTCTTGTCTCGTCTAATTGCAAAGATGAGGTCAAGTGTCGTGTTTTAATGAGGAAATATAAGTCCGCCGGGTGGATATTCCTCCAGAAAGTGGAGCGTTTTAAGGTTTCTGTTCAAAAACAGGAAGCACTCAAAAGTTTTGACTTCAACACTTCAGTTTCTACAGTTAACGGACATCGTGGAATTTTACCCAAACTTTGCTCTTAAGTAGAAAGTGTCGGATACCACACACGAGATTCATGCTGACAATTTTCAGGTTTTATTCGCACAGCTTCACACCATGCGGCGCTCGATGGAAAGTGTGGCGTTTTCACTTAGCAAAGTGTGAAGTCATTAAATTCAGAGGCACTCTGTCCTTGTGTATTGATTTGGGCTCCGCTGGCTGCAGCCTCCTCGGTTTCTCTGCTCGACAGTTAGAGACCAGAAACTACAGAGCGACAGAAGCCGCTTTGCAGATTTCGGAGGTTCTTCGTTCTTCAATTCATGGACGTCAGTGGGGTCGATGTTTGTGCAAATGAGACTCAAAATCACAGAAATCTGGCTGCTAACGATGCAGTAACATTTGTGTCTTACCTCTTGATGTAAGGAGTGCCTCTGCTCCAGGTCACATGATCAAGCCTTGTGACATATATGTATATGGGCCTTTTTTCTTTTTCTTTTGTTGGTGGTATAAACAACATTAAGTTTGTCTCCACTCTATTCAAGTGTGAAAGTGATCCAGAATGCCCTGAAACTGAAGCAACTAAATGGAACTCGACCATCATTAATCTCATTTAAACCCAAAACATACCTAATGTGTAACTGCTGCAATAGTCAAAGCGACTGTTAATGAAAGCCTTTGTTACAAGAGCCGCTGCTCCAACCCGAGTCCTCGTGTCAGCGTGTGTTCGTCCTCACACAGTCTAGTGCAGCGCTGCAGCAGCAGTATGAATGCTCTGCTGAGCAGATCACCACCGACAACAACACTGATGCAAAACGTGCTTAAAAACACATGCACAGGAAAAGGACGTTTGATTTAGAGGGAGGGGAATTGAGTCTATGTGTCTGTAAGGAAAATCAATAAATAATCACACCAACAATTGCAGCTCACGTACAATAGGATGCAATGTGTGCGTGTGTGTGTCCGGTGTGTGTGTGGGGGTGATTGTGTGCGTGCGTGTGCCATCTCCAGACACAATGGTTCCCAACAGAGACCAGTGTTCACATAATCTGCACTCAAGCCATCTTTCAACAGCGGCAGACGTTTAAATGGATACATGAGGGAGGGGGGGAGGGAGGGAGAGTCACTCCTCCCCCCCTTTCTCCTCCGTCTGTTCTGTTCTTTGCACTCAGTGTTTGTACAGTATTCTCCTCCAACCGGGTGACCCGAAGGTGTCCGTGAACCCGCGTGTGTTCCTTTCTCTCTCCATCCTCCTCTTCCGACCCCCATCGACTCCGTTTTGTCCTGTTGGGTAAAAACAGGCGCACGGCCTCGAGCTTCTCCTCCGTCACCGGCTGCACCTACTCCCCCATCTAACCTCCACCCGTCTTCCCGTTAGATCCATCCTTCACAGCCTGCTGAGCTCACACCCGGGCAGGAATTGGGTCCGGTTGCCGTGGTAATGCCATTACGGCTCGGGTTAATCCACTCCTGATTATGAGGCAAATTTTCTTTTCATTCCGTACTACGGTTATTATAAAGTTACATATAAAAATCATAACATCGGCAATCGACTGTCGGCTTGCTCCTGTGGGTATTTCATTGGCTGCTTTTGGGTTTATAGGACGACATATACAGATGTATATATATATATATATATCACAACTGTGACTGAAATTAGCAGATTTCCACCTTTTTGACATTTACAGACAGCAGAACAATCTGCTGCGGACCAACGCGGGAGCAATTATGTCTGACATTTAAGTTGTTTGTCTCCCCGAGCAAAGCGAAGCTGACGCGGTGAGTCGGCGTGCGAGTGGGCAGTGCCTCACTCCTACCCAGAGAGCTTTACACCAGATGCACCAGCAGCTCGCCTGAGTCATTCTCTGGTAACGCATTCGCACTCAAACAAAGTGTGCAGCAGTCAAGAGGAGCATGAATCAGACATTTTACGACAGCTTTTAAATCAAAAAGCACAGGGCTCGAATCACGTCCATCCTCCAGATTCCCTTTTGGTTTCTAATCTTATTGCCAAGCACAAAGAATCTATCAGCATATCCTTCCATTCATCCCTAACTTACAGTAAATGTATTAAATTCTTCGACTCATTGTTTAGCTCTTTAGGAGTGGAATCTGTTTTCTTTCTGTAAATATAAGATTGTAAATATCCAGGCCACGGATTGCTGAGCGAGGGGGGGAAAAAAAAAACGCTGAGCAATTTGGAGGCAAAGGAAATGTTTTTGTTAGCGTCGTCCTCCAGCTTCCCTTTACGTCACTGATGAACATGACTGCACGTTCACCCCTTCCCTCGTCCTCCCTCCGTCCCCTTGTGGTTTTATGGGTCTATTACTCCCCAGTCACCTCACTGAGTCTCCATCGGTGCCTGGGAGAGTTCAAGGCCCCGCGCTGGGGCCCTCAAAGGACTAACTCGAAATCACCATACAATCACACACACACACACACACACACAGAAAAAGAGAAAGAAACCCCTGCAATGAATGACCTTCGAGAGAAACATGGGAATAAAACACACGCTGAGAGCAACAAAGAAAGGAGGCCAGAAGACAATGAAGATAACTGAAAATGCAAGAAAAGGAGAACGAGAAAAGGGAACCGGTGAGAGACGTGCCGCTTTTTTATCTTCCTCGCCCTCAAGTACATGATTCTTTTTCCAATTAAGGCCATTATCTCCTCGGCTGCCAGCCCGGCTACAAAGACTCCACGTGGTCCGACCCTCCTCCCCACCATCTTCCCCCTTGGTCCTCCTGGATCTTTCTCTTCTCTGTTAATTCACCCTGTCCTTTTCTCACAATGTAACTAGAATCATTTGAATCTATCTTCCCCTTCCTGCTTTTAACCTCCCGTTTCCTTCTACTTCCCCGTTGTGGTTGGTCACCGTGGCAACATAAAGTGATGACTTTCTAATACCAAGGTACCATCTTCAGATTTTACAAAACTAATTTGTAGGATCTTTGTGTACTTGTGCTGTGAACATTTACTTTTTCGTGATTAATCATTTCCATTGCTGCATAACTCTAGATTCATAATCATATTTGATTGTAATTGCAGTCATTGTGGACTGTTCATAAACTATATTGATCTAAATTCCTTTTCAACGTGTCTTGGTGTTCATTCAGATTCACACATCCAGTAAAATAAAAGTGTTATCATTGTACCCGTCAACATGCCGACATATTCTTGTGGTCGCTGTATGCGTATCTTGAGCTAGTATGGTTCCAAATAGCAAAGGGGAGTGATTTAAAATCCTAATGCACAGAGGTAAGCGGCCGCTGGGGAGTGTGCATCCATCCATCCATCCTAACAAGGTCAAAGTCCTTCATTCATTCAGCGTATGATCACTTCATGAGCAGCACACACCCTCTTTATCCTTCTCTTTGCCCCGCCGCTCCTCCTTCTATCCATCCAGCCACACAGACTCACAAAAAACTATTTCTTTCTCCTTTTTTTTTTCTCAGGTCGCCAAAATTCAACTCCGACCTCCAATTTCATCCTTCAAAAGCCCTAAAACATCACACCCTGCTTCGTGATCCTCCCCAGCATCCCTTCCTCCCCCGTCTCCCTTCAATCAATCCTCCCCTCTGGCCTCACCTTCAGATGGCACAACCTCTCCCCTCCATTTCTACAGAGACCATCTCCCACCCTCCCTCTACTATTCCCCCAACCTCTGGCCCTCTGTAACCCTCCCCCAGTCCCCCCTCCCTCCGTATAATCTTCCCTCCTTCAAAGGTCAAACAGCTGGAATGAATGGGTCGATAGAGGAGGGGGAGGGCGGGAGGTGGAGGAGAGGTGTGAGCGAGGGAGGAGAGCAGGAGTTGGTATGGGGGAGGGTGAGGGCGACAGAGGGGGGGCAGGAGGAGTTTTAAGAGAGAGGAGATAGACGGGATAAAGAAATCCCTGAATCAGCATTCCTCTGGGTCTCTGTGGGAGCAGCAGGAGAGAAGGTGGTGATAAATGGGGGGGGGGGGAGTCGGTGTGCGAGGAGGAGATGGGAGCAAATGGGAAGAGAACACCTCCCTTCTGATTCTCTCTATTTCTTTGCGTTGACGGAAAGGGAAACAATGCAGGTGTGTGTTGGTCACAGTGAGCTTAACAATGAGTCAATGTTCACACACACACATTTCCCACAGCGAGAAATTCAGTTTTCTGCAGAAAGCATTGAAATTGTTTTGTTTGCAGAAACAAATCCGTCTCCAGTTCCCAGTAAAACTCTGGCGGCCTGCAGCAGCAGAACAAAGGTCTAGACGGACGCTGCACAGCTCCGCTTTGTAAAGAATATCAATATGAGCCCAGACTGCAGCCCGCAGCCGCCGCCAGGACACCATCAATAATTCACAAACCTCTTTTACACCTGTGAATCACCAAGGCCTTCGTGGCCCCGGTTCTTCTCGCTCTCTTCCTGTTCCCCCCCTTTGAACCCTCCATCCGCTTCTCTCCCTGAAGGGCGCTGTCCTGTATTGTTGCCTCTCTGGACCGGGTCTAACCCCTAACCCAGGCCACCGGGTACTGGAATCCTTCTTTTTATACTGACTGCTCAGTACTACTCAGCTCTGAGAAGATTCCCCCTTCCCTCAGGGGCAAACAGCAACTATAACAACGAATCATCATCATCGGTACAAGAAACCGTGTGAGAAAAATACCTGGATCTTCCAATAAAAGGTGGACGTAAGCCTGTGGACACAGAACCTGAGTAAAGAAAGTCAGCTACAACTCCCAAGGAGCATTTTGTTAAGAAACATCAAGTTTAAAATTGCGTTGCATCCACTGCTGACAGCGAGCGCAGCCTCCCGCTTTGGAAATGGAATCCATTCTGCAGTTTAAAGTACCAACAACGTGCTCTGAATCACACCTCTCACCGGCGCGCTACTGACGGAAGCCATCGACATCAGAAAAATGTGGATGTAAAGAAATATTTAAAAGAAACAACTACTGAAATGGACGTTAATGTTGTGAGATTTAAAAGCGAAACACATCATGAAACCAGAGAGCCAGTACTATGTGGAGAACTGAAAACATTGAGGTTGATGCATGCATTATTGAGCACTCGCTCAAAGAGGATTATTTGCATTGGCGGGAGATAAAACAATGGCCACAGTGTGGTTGAAGGATGGAGTGAAGTATCTTCTGCTTCTGAATCTCATTCATTCTGTCGCTCCCCAAAGCTCAGGACTGTCGGTGAAAGGTGGAATAAATATTGAAAATGCTAAATGAGTTTCCCCTCCAATCTGCCTCACACTCCCTTTTAGAATCCCCAGACAACACAGAAGGCAGCAAAGTAACCCGTCAGACGCCGGGATGCGTCCAGTGTCCCCGTCAACCGCGAGCAGAAAACAAAAAGAGAGAGAGAACACACAGTGCGGCCAGGCAGAAGGAGCCCGATCTGCTGCCAAGAGAGCAAACCAACCAACCATCCATCCAACCAACCCTGACCCGCATTAGGGGCCTGGTCCTGGGCCACGGCCACGGCCAAGAGGCCCAGGCCCTTCAGACAATGAGCAGAAGCAAGAGGGAGAGCGAGAAAAAGATCGGGCTTTGCTATACTTCCCCCCTCAAATTAGGCTTAACTCGGGTCCAACAGCACTTTACCTTCATTTATTTCCCCTTTCGAAGGGGCGCGACGCCTGTAACTCTGTTTTGTTTACTCACACTTCCACTGGCTTTGACATCAAATCGGATTCTCCCTTTTCAACGCAGCGCTTTATTGGCTCCACTTGGAGGAACTAAAGAGTCCCCGGAGTGGCGGCCGTGCGGCGGTAATGAAGTCAGGACCAGATGCGAGCGGAGACGTGCTGTCCTGAGGCCCACTGAGCACACTAAACATTGTTTTCTTCTAAAGGCCGACAATCCGGCAGTCTAAATAAGGATCCGCCTGGAGCGCGAGCTTAGCTGACCTTTCCAGGTTGCTGTGACCTCAAACTGACCGTCTGAATATAGTTTACTAAATTTACGGCCAAATTGGATGAAAACCGCTGCTAAAGCGACACAACGCGGCGCTGTTTATCGAGAGCAACGTTCCTTCAGCTTCCTGCTTCTTATTACCAGCAGTCACAAACAGCCCCGCTGACCCCGGGGCGCCGCCTCCTGCCCCCCGCTCAGTTCCTACCTTGTCGATCTCCTGCTGCAGGACCTGTTTGGCCACCTCCAGGTCCTGCAGGCGGACCCGCAGCTCCTCGTTCTCCTGGTCCAGGCGGCTCCTCTTCTTTTCCACGCTGTCCAGCTGGCTGTGGAGACGGATGGACACGTCCTTCGCCACCTGAAGAGGATGAGGACGAGAATTTAGCTCGGTGGGTCTTTCAATCAGTGTCTCTTTTGTGGATAGGCGCTAATATGGGAGTGTAGACTTTTATTGTTTTTGATGAAAGGATTAGACTTAGTCGGGAGACATTTCGGTAAACCAGATCTTCATCGGTCACAGCGAAGCACATTAACATGTCACCATTGGATTTTGCTGAGAGATTTTTTCTTATTAAATCTCCATTCAGGTAAAGGAGATTACATTTCATTTCCAAGCGTAAGATATGTTCCAGAAACGCCGCCAGAGATTAAAGTTAAATACTGAGTGTGTTTTCTTTACACCCAGAACTTTTTTGTCTGGTAAAAAAGATTCTGGCAGGAACTGATCTTTTATACATAACGTGATCCTATGTGAAGTCAGATTGTTCCCCACCGAGGCAACATTGCAACATTTGACTAAATATCAACTCAGGTGACTCAAACACTGAAAAGACAAAAGCCGCTACAGATGTTCGGATGAGACAGATGTTCTCCCACTGCATCGGCCTTAATCAGTGCACCTTGGTTATCAAAAAGACAGATTTTAATATAGACTGAATCAAAGAGGCCGTTTGTATTTTATAATTGTCATTTCAAACCGCCAAAGGGTCCTACAAGGCTGCATTAGATTTGATGACTTTCATAATTCCCATCAGGAATAAATGGACTCATCACGCTTTAGTTAAATCAATCACCTCACAGCTCTTAAATGCACTTAGAGCCCATTAACCTCAACGCTGATTTCATCCAGAGGGAGACGGTCTTTATTGTCTAATGATTTAACTGTTCTGCTTTAATAAGTTTGACTTTCTCGTTAACCACCTGAGAGTAGGCGCTAGGAACTTTTGTCAATTACCTTTAAATAGCACTTTGGTAAAAAAAAAGTTAATCTCATTGAGAATCAGCTTGATCAAAAACACAAATGGCATTTGAATGGCCTGTGTTTCCTCTTTTAATACTGTGCGTGCCTGTGTGTGTTTTTGAACCCTTGCCCGGGTGCAGCTGAATCCCACAATGCCCCTCTTCATTCTAGCCAGGGGCATCTGAGCTCCACCACGTGCCAATTCATGCTTTGCATTTCTTCTTCTCTCTGTTCACCTCCTGTATTTCTCTCAATCAGCCACGATTTTATTAGTCCTGTTCATTCTGCAAATACAGCGTGCGTAACACAGCGCTTCGTCTCTTTCTCGTTTCTGTGTTAATTCTTCGCCGCTTCCCGTCTCATTCTCAGCTTTTGTTCAACATCCTTTGATTATCGCGACGCATCTTGTGCAGTGCTTGGGCAGCTTGCATAGAACAAACGAATGTGCTCTTTTGGTAAATGATAAAAGACGTAAGGTCTAACTGGGACTGCCGACCTCCAATTTAAAACTTCACAACATCAGCCGAGATGTTTCCCCGTGGATTCACTTATTTATTTATGGGTTTTCCAAGCTGTCACTGGAGGCGATAAGCAGCTCTTTCTCTCTTGTATTGAATTTTAAAACATTGCACTGTAAAATGACCAATATAGCAACTTTCAGTTGTTGCTTTGCAACAGAATTGACCTTTATTTTTTAAAATATGGTCTGTGTCTTTTCATCTATATATAATGAATGAAGAGTATGCAGCAACAAAACATGTTTAAAGCTAAAAAACGACCACAGACAAAAGACCCTCAAACTAACCAAGTTGTGTTTGTCGCTTTAATCTAAACAATCCTGCATCTGAAAGGCAATCACCATAACTCATGTTCTCATTAAATTCAGTGTACGTCCATATGTGCAAAAAAAACCCTAATCAGCGTGTTTTCTGACATGAGTAACAACATTGAACGGCTCCTCACAAATACTGAGGCTTATTGTGTGTTGGCTGAAAGCGGCACGGGAAGCCAAATTTGGATCTCGACTGAGGCAGCGTGCTCTCTGGGGGGGAGGAGTAAGGGGGGGGAGGGGTGTTGCAGAAGAAGCAGCAGAACTGACTAATGAATACGAGATGAAACACAAAGATGGATCTCCCAGATTGCCGCCTCAACCAAAGGGATATTATTTTGCATGTCAACTTGCTCCATCGCTTTCTTTCAAGCAGATCCACAGTGCAGTTTAACATCCCGGAGGAGTTGTTGGTGTGTGCGTGTTGCGCTTTGTGGGGATCGATTAACACCGTGTGCCTAATGTGGATCCATGCGTCTATATAGGAGAGAAACAAAACAAGCAGCTTTTGTTAATTGGATGCTTTCAGCATTGTAGACGTAGAGCTCTTTAACTCCTCTTCCTCCGGCTTCTCATCCGTTCTTCTCTCCTCTCCTCTCCTCCTCCCCTCCTCTCCTCCCCTCCTCTCCTCCTCTCCAACACTCCTTTGTCAGCCCTTGACTCCAAATAAATGCAGTGTTGTTCTTCTAGGTTAAGAGGGAACGTGGAGGAATTTAAAGCCATTAAATCTGTGGCTTCACCCAGCAACAGAGCTATAGGATGTAATTAGCATTCAGCCAGTGTGCTGCGGAGCGAGCGCACGTGATTGTGCGGCGTGTGTGTGTGTGTGTGTGTGTGTGTGTGTGTTTGATAGAGAGAAGATGGAATAAAGAGAGAAGGAAAGAAACCTCCAGAAGCAGAGAGCGTTTTTTAGATTGTTCCTTTACCCACACACACCAAAACACACAACAAACAGACACACAACAGCCAAGTAGGTCTCCTTCATGTGTGTGTGGTTTGTGAGTTTGATTGCATTTAACAGCCAGGCTTGTTCCTCCTGCGGGTCCAGCCGGTCTGCACACACACACTCACACACACACACACACACACACACACACCCTCTTTAGTGGATGCATGTAAAACCCCTCTGATTAGAGCGGAGGGGTTAACCGCTATTTTTGTGTGTTTGTGTAGACTTACACTCTCACTAAAAGGCTGTTTGTGTTTACTGCTGTAATGCATTTAGGTTTTAGTTAACGTCGCTTTAAAGGTTTGGGCTTGGACGGGTATTTGTGTGTTCAAAAACATTTTTTAAAACACACTAGATGATCTACTCTGAAGGACATTTTCTTTCCATTTTCTAAATAATAGAAAAGATTGAAATCAATGATACCATGTTGTGTGATATAATAATACAGTTTAACTCGTGGTAGCAGCGGTGGCCACGTCCTAAATCCTTCCCCTCTCTGCTAAATACGAGCATGGCGCCATGAAACTGGCGCCTGAGACCATAAACACATGTTCGATTACCGAGGTAATTCACTAAGGGAGAAGAACTCATTTACTCATTGACTTTTGTACAAAAAATAACACGCAGCACCTCACAAGTCCCTGCTTGTGCAGAGCGAGGTCTAATGTCGGCGCATTAGCAGTGAATCCTCTAGACTCACACCCTGTCTTTTAGGACTAGTGGGCAGCAACAGCGCAGCACAGCGGGGACGAGTCGGGTCCTGCCCCGGAGCAATGGCAGAAGAACTTGGAACGTCTACTGAAACATTCAAGGCTTTTGGGGACGGCCGGAAACGTGCGAAACCCTGAGAAAGCCTTCGGTCGGCTCTGATCTATCGCACCGTCGCGCCCGTAGATGAAACACCCAGCTTTAAAATGCAGGCCGATTGCATCGTCGTGAACAACAGTCACATGTGACCCGTAGTTTTCTTTACCTGCGCGGGCCACGATGACTCCACTGAGACTCCAAAGCATCTGAGGTCTAACAGTAAACCTTGGACTCTATTGTTTTTGATAGAGAGGAGAGTGAGGCAGCATCAGCCGGTGGATGTGCAGACAGATAAGACGGCTTTTTGAAGGATCCAGTCTCCCTTCCGGTTATATCAGATCAAACATGTTTCAGTATAACGCATCAATGACGCAGTAGCAAAGTCACATTTTGTAAGAATCAGTAACTTCTGTGGAAAGGTGATTGAAATTATTCAGATTTTTCTTTAGAACTTTTCTTTGTGCGTTCCCGGATCGAATTCAGCTAAACGCTTCATTTTTTTTTGTGTCTGAGCGCTGTCATCATTTCTGAACTACGAAAAGCCGATCACGTCCGCCGCAAGCAACTCACGGCTGTGAGTAACCTTCGGCCGCCCTGGTGGTGACGTTGGTTGACGTTTGCCATTGTTGACCTTTTTGACCTTCGTCCAACCTGTTCCGCCCTCTGAACACCCATTTAGTGGATGTTACATCACAGGTACTCCGCTTCCTGTCTATATATAAAAGCACCTCGGGCCAAAGAGAGGGGGCCAGTGGCGTGACAGCTGTTCCAGTGTAGGCTGTGATCCATCTATCTTTGGATCCAGAGAGCGGGAGGGAAGGAGGGAGGGAGGGGGGGGGGGGGGGGGGGACACAGGCCGGTGGGACATAATGAATTCCCACAATCCTTGGCCCGTCATTTTGGCACTTGGAAATATGGGATCTAACCTCTAATACCACCGAAGATTATTCTGTCCACCCATTCATCCATTCATACCACATCTATCCAGTGTACTTGATAAGACAGCAGCGGTGCTAGTGTTTGCGCTAATGATCATTGTATCACTCAGTTATTCTTTTCTATTGATGGCCAAACTTGTGCATTTTCTCTGGGTTAACCCTCCAATTCCTCGGCCAATCGTTGGAGCACAATTGCTCAGTTATTGTCTCATCATGGACCAGCGCATACCCAGATATGGACGTTGTCTCCCGATTGACTCGTGCACCACTGCACCCAAATCATTTTTCACGGCACACAAATTGAATCAGTGTGTTTCTCCATCTGAGTATTTGTTTGCTCTATCATGAGTTTCACTGATCAGTACATGCTGTGGCACAGCTTTGTTCCACACTGACGCAGACACAAGGGGAAGCCACTGTTTCTACTGTGAGCAGTGATGTAATGACTCATAGTCGCATGGAAACTATACTTCCTACACCGAGTGCATGACACATGGTGCAGGAGTAGAGGGTTGGGTGTGCATGTGTGTGTGTTTGGGTGCCGGAGAGATGCAAGAGGAAGCTTATATAAACTGTATCCAATTTTGGCTACAGTGTCTCTCTCTTACACACACACACACACACACACACACACACACACACACACACACACACACACACACACACACACACACAAAGCAAGACATATGGAGATGAGGCCGGGAGCTGGCGCTGTTCAGATAAATGTACCGGATTCTGCTGCTTCACAGCTCCACTGAAGCGCTGTGTGTGTGTGTGTGTGTGTGTGTGTGTGTGTGTGTGTGTGTGTGAGCTCCCGTGCTTCTATCTTTGTGAGGACCAGTTTGAGTTTAAGACTTTCGCTTTGGGTTGGGGTGCGTCTTTAAATGTCTTGGCCTTTCTAAAAGTCAAGCGTTCGACAATTTATCTTTGAAGGTTAGGGTTGTTCGGTAGTGAATGTTTTAGGTCAATCAAGGTTCTTACAACTACTGACTGAGTGTTATTCGCCGCGTGAATAAGAAGAAAGACCATTATAACATCTATTGGTCACGGACCAGTTTCATGTCCAGTGCCCAGTGGTTGGGGACCACTGATCTACACTCTTTAAGCAGACAGCCAACGCTCTTAAAAGCGGGCACAAGTGTTGGTATGCGTAGATCTACAATATACAACCCACCATGAAGCTGTCGTAGTTTACAGTCACTGCTGTGGTGGTCTGACGTCTCTCCTTATTTGGGCAGCCGGCAACTAGCGACGCTAAACAACAGAACCCGGACCGGTCTCCAAAGTGACGGCACAGAGGTGTAACATCTTCTACGTTAACACATGGTGAGATCAAAATGTTGACTATGCTTTTAAAGGATTTGTTCAGGCACACACACACACACACACACACACACACCGGCAGAGCATGAGCGTCGTACACTAAGTTTACAGTCAGCGCTTTAAGGCAAATGCACTACTGATTCCCTCTGGATACGAGCACAACCGCTGTGGTCATGAGAATCTTAACAACTATTTCCTCTGTCCGTCTGTGTGTGTGTGTGTGTGTGTGTGTGTCCAGATGTCTGTGGGAATGAGATAAGTATGTGAGTAGGACAGGAAATGATGTTCTCATGGAGACTGTGACTGCTATACTACACACACACACACACACACACACACACACACACAGCGTTAAGTCTGTGTCGCTTTGCCCATTTGTGTGCGTTTGCCTGTGAGCGCGTCATCACATCAAGGCCTTTAAGTATCAACAGTAGTTAAGCCAATTTCCTTTGTAAAGCAGCTCAGTGAAAAGCAGCTCAGTGAATTCAAGGTCAAATTGGACTGTGAAGGCCACACTCACTGGACGTATCTCTGAAACCTCACCCCAATGTCCAAAAGCATAAATATATACACTTGCATCATAAAACAACTCATTTGCATGTTTATATAAGCAGTTATATGAAGCAGTTTCCGATTGGCACTGGTTCATCCGTCTCCTCAGACCAGTAAGGCTTCCGAGGCATCAGTTCGAATCACTTCAAATAAATCAAGAAATCTATACATAATGGAAGGACTTGAAAACAAAGATCGCTACATGCATTTGAAATGTGCCGCTGTCCGACCGCCGTCTCCACGCAGCTGCTGAGCTGTGTTCTCTTTTCAATCCGCGCTACTAAAAAAAAAGCAGAAGTGGTTCACTGGCTGTGAGCACGCGAGCTATGCGCGCTGGATCGCAGTGCGCGCTTTGGTGCTCGCTATGGCGAGATAGCCGAGGGCGTTTGTTCGGCTGTTAATAGTGTAACACTATGTAAATAGTAACCGTCTTTGTGTGTTTTTCACTGTTTGTGTTTTTTACAGCAGCGCTGAACCAGTGGGACGGAGTCTTTTATGAGGCTACGGATGAAGCCACCAGAGCAAACAGAGGAGTCACTGTGAGAGGCCAACATAAGAGGAGCCCAGCACGGGATTAATGCACAACACACACACACACACACACACACGCAGCCTAGTGTAACTTGACCTGCCGCCTGAGCCGTTGGCTGTTGCGGCGAGACGACACAATCAGCCATGTGTTGAGAGAGCGGTCCGGTTTGTCTCCCTGCAGTCTACATGTTTGTGATGCTTTTTTGTTAATGCGGCAAACAGATAACAGACTTTACCTTGTTTCTTTTTTTCCCAAACTTGGTCTTTTTATTTCCTACATCGTTTCTGACCTCACTCCTTATCGCAGCGAAGCTAAAGATTCAAATTCAAGTCAGGACCACCATTTAAAATAAACTATTCCTTCTTTAATTCCTCATCATATCGTGTCTGTTGCTTTCTCTTTTTTTTTCAAGTTCTCTCTAAACATTCCTCACCCTCCCTCTCTGATTGGCTGATTTGAATTTTTTTTCAGAGGACGCAGGACGTACGCTCATCCTTGTCCCTCCCTCCTTCCTTCTCCCAAAGCGACCAGATGGAGAGGCAGCGGCGGAGCGACAGACAGCGACAGCTGACAGGGGAGCCCGGCATCACAGTCTCACTCTCTCTTTGTGGGGATAAAGGCCTCATTGTGTCCTCGGTCGCATTGGAAAAATGTTGGCGGAACGCCGCAAATTTGACGCGAGTGTCTCCGCTGCGCCTTCACCGTTCCCGAGGTGATCGCGGTGACGGTTGTATTATGCTTTCTGCGCTTTTGAAGGAGACGGTACGACCGATCCGTGTCGGCCTGTTAACATGCGTGTGACGTCAGCTGAGAGGCCTAATGGGGCGTCCGGCCACAGGATAAGTTTGTGAATATCTAGAACATCGAAAAATATGCTTATTTCACGTCCAATGTACAAATGTCAGCTGTCTATTACTGAATCTTACAGAGACAAACCACACTGATGGCATACAATAGAGTTAAAACACACCGAAGCCCCATCACCGTTAGACATGATATGGTCGTGCATGTAAACAGCATAACCTGCACGTACTGTCGGGGTTATGCGTCTGCACACGCTCCGCTAAAGCCGCTGCCACCCCCAACTACGCTGCAGCGGCTCCTATGCGCTCTACAAGCGCGTTCCTGGTTTCAAAACTCCGCCAATCGCTCGTCGAAGCATCCCAGCATCAGCAGTCTATTACTGAATCTTACAGACACAAACCACACTGATGGCATGAAGTTAAAGTTAAAACACTCAACGAAGCCCCATTATTAATGGACATGGCTGAAATCCGGTCATCATAGTCGACAAGCCGAAGTTGTATTGGGGCGCTCGCTATTTTTGCTTGACGCACGCTCCCGATCTTGAATCTACAATCGATTGCTCTTCCTTGGGTTCCCGGATGTTGCGGTTGAATTTTTGCGGTTAAATTTTTTGCGGTTGAATTTTTGCGGTTGAATTTTTTGTGGTTGAATTTCTGCGGTTGAATTATTTGTGGTTGAATATTTTAACGTTGAAAAACATTCAGATACATGATTTCAATGCATAAATATTCAGTGCTAGAAATTCAATCACCTTTTTCTTTCAAAATGCGATGACACAGATTTACTTCCATAGAAAATCCTTCATTTGAGAAGAAGAGAGCTGAGCGCCGTGTCAACGTTAATGAATTGGGACAGAAAGGGTTTTTAAGTCTGTTCACATGATCACCAACACATTAGACAGACCTTTCTATTCAGATGCAACATTTACAGTCTGGAATTCTTTGTGTCCTTCAATTACTTTAAACAATTGCACACAAACTGAGTGTTGATTCTTTTGGTAGTCGAAGCTCGTGTATCAGTAATTCACTCGTATCCGTGAATAAGCTCTCTCTCTCTCCGTGCTGCTGGTGCGTGCACGAACACTGCCGACCACGAGCCGTGACGCATCTCCAGAGCCGCTCTCTCAAGCACACCAACACTCACTTTGACGTCCTGCTCCAGCGTTCGTATCAGCTCCCCGTCCACTTGCCCCGTCTGGGCCACGCGCACCGAGCGGCGCTCGGCCTTCCTCAGCCGGTACTGCAGGATGCGGCAGGTCTTGTTTGCCTGAGGAAACAGAAGCTCCGTTATGTGTGCGGCCCGTCTAAGCCGCCTCGGGCGTTCACCTTCACCGTGCCGTCAACACAGGAGCCATTCAGATAGATACGATAGATGACATGCAGACGTCCATGTTGGCCCTCGTTCCGTTGATCGATTGCCCGCCATCTTACCGGATCACAGCACAGCTTCAATGGGTGCCCCCCCACACCCGGGTCGTACCTGCTCAAGCTGTTGCCGTAGGTCCTGCAGCTGGTAGACGTCGTCTTCCATGTACATGTCCCGCATCTCCAGCATCTCAGACCTCAGCTCCTCCATCTCGTCCTGGAGGCAGGGGAGGAGAGGCAGAATGTGAAGTGCTGCACGCACTTCTAACGACTGTAACTCGGGGTGCTGACGGCAATATGAGAACAGCGTGTGGCTCATTAGGGGAATCCTGCCATGTCTAATTGGGAGTCTTCAAAGCGCGTTGCACATTTGTCATATATGCAACACCATCCTCATCGTCCATTAACCTTGTGAGCGTCCCATCAACCGCCGCTCGCTGACATAAGCCAACAAACCCACGTCTTCACTGAGCTTGTCGTCCGCGTTGCCATTACAGCCAATGGCGTCTTCTTAAAATGAACTGCTGTGTAATATTATCCCATAAAGTCTCATAACGGGGGTCTTTCCACGTGGAAAACGACTTGCTGCGAGTAGCAGAGGTATGTAGCAGGTAATGTGATACTGTATTGATTCTCCTTTCGGTCTCCCACTCAGGAGGTCAGAGGTGAGGGTCACGTTATCAGATTACCTCCGAACAGACACTAACAGTCCCTCTGGGGTAATTGAGAGCAAAGCAAAGTACATTCCTGCACTCTAAAAGCATAAAGTAGAAAATATCGGAAAAGAAGTCGTTATTTTAAAAAGTATGAAATACTACTCAAGAGTAAGCCAGTGCAAATGATTAATTTACTGTAACGCTATCACGTTCTCTTTTGGACGTATTGGAGATGAATTATTTATTCTAGCCTGAGAGCATGAGTTGCATCACCGGTGTGAATCGGATTGACGGTGCAGCTGAAATGAACCACACCCCATCACGAGAAGTCGCTGGGCTTCACGGGACAGCAGGCGAGCTGTTACACAACAGCGAGCTGTTAAGAGTGCGTGCTGTGTGCGTAGGGAGAAATATGTGTGTATGTGCGCATCTATTCATTTGTGCGCGTAAAGCAAATTAAGCAGAAGTCTTACGAGCGGCTGTAGTGAGAGTAGTAGTACTGCTGTCAAAATGTACTACAGTGGATAATGTGGGTCAGCCTCTGCTGAGCCTCTACTGCAGCAACAATGAGCCCTTGGGATGCGTGTGTGTGTGTGTGTGTTTGTATGGAAATAAACAGCAAGAAAGGGAGTGAGTGGGTAGGGTGTGTCTACGCTGCTACCAACAACAATGCGAGCAGGCGTGTTCACGGGTTATGATTAAGGTAACTTGACGACTTGTGCGGTTTGGTGTGTCTGCGTGTGCAATCTTAGGAAAGAGATCTGTGGATTGGGCTTAAACAGACCGCGGACATCTGCAACACAGAGGTGACGCGTGGCAAAGAAATGAAAAGGGAAGTGGGGACATCAAAGTAGAAAACGAGGACGAAGGAAGATCAGGAAAAGTAGAATTAAAGGCTTTAAAATGAAGGGGAGCGACGAATGGAACGAAGGGGGGGGTGGGGGGGGGCAGGAAGGAGAGGAAGAGAAAGATCAGAAGCAAAGGTGGAGAACAACGCGGATGGGAAAAACAGAGCATGGAATAAGTGCAGAGGGAGTTTAAAGACGCCAGCAGGGAGCGAGAGTGTGAGGACGCGAAGCGAGGGAGTGACTAGTTAATGTGGCGAGAGACTGAGACTGAGCGAGGTCGGTCCACTGACCTGCTTCACGCAGCCCAACACGGAGCGCAGCGAAGATGCTTTTCAGTCAGGAGATGGAATCAACCAATGAGACGTTGGATTTGAGTGATCTGCTGCGATAACCTTAACAACCACCTCTAAAGCTCACTAGTTAACAGGTAACACGTAGTTAAAGGTGAAAACAACACGGCCAGATGTTGTCGGGCCGAGCTGACCGGCTGCTTGCTGTAGCTTCATCCGAGGTAATAACATATTAGATTAGATCTGGATCAGATTCAACATATTCGCAGTACGAAATGTAAACAGTTGCTCAACCATCAGTTTGAATTGTTTTCACAAGAAAGTCATTACTAAGAAATAAGCTCCCGACAGAAAGAACGACTTGTTTTCGTCTGTCAACACGTCGCACAGAAATGCGGCACAAACACTGAAATATTAATTCACAATTACCGACTCCAGCAGCTGTTAGTTGTGTTGATCTACTAATTGTCAAACAAACAGTCATGGAGCTACTACTCAAACACAGACGGATGTAGAAGGATGCTCGGCAGCTCGGCAGCACTCGGATGCTGGGGAGAAAAACATAATCGGACTGAGAGCCAGAGATTGAGGGGCAGCTTGACTCCACAGCAGCAGCGTGTTGTTTTCCTCTTCTGGTTACTAAACAGGTGCTGCTCACAGCTGCAACAGCACCCACACCTCAATGCAAGGCCCCCCCAGGGAGAATCATGACAAGCGTCTAAAAACTCATATTGTTGCTCCATAAATGGCCTAAATTGAAACCAATCACGGCGACATAACAATAGGAAGCCATGAGGATCATCATTCATGGATAACATAACTAAAAGTAATAATCTAGTGAGTTGTATGGCGGTAATCCATCATTGAGAATAGCGTTATTGTGTAATGTCGTATGTCTGTGAGAGCGTTTACACCCGTAGTGACAAATCGCGTTGCAAAGGGGGAGAAGCTTTCCAGAAACATTCAATGGGGATTTTGCCTAATATATTGATTACTTGGTAAACTGAAGACCAACACTATTTGTATAGAGTAGGCCGACTGTTTACCACACAAAAGTCCACCATCACCTCCATCATTCGTGGCTGTTCATCAAAAAAGTTAGTGTGTCATAATTACTGATCAAATAGGTCAAATGGATCAAAGTATTCCTCCATCACATGTGCAGGAAACACTAAAACTCGAGACGCTTAATTCATTTGACATTTAGAAGTGGGCTTTTTGGAGGGGGGATCATAAGGAATACACTGTTTCATTCAAAGGTCATGTTTTTGTGATTCAATGAAGGAATAAAGTTCTTCTCACGCATGGTTTGAGTCAGAAATGTCATTTTTTGTCAATGTTTGCATCCATATCTGCTAATGACAACACAAAATGCTGCATTGTCATTTATCACAAGGCAAACACAGTTAAATTACCCAAATACTTCCAGCTCATTCGTGAACTTTGAATATTACCAGAATTTTACAACCCACGTGATTAATGAATGCAACTCTTTTTCAGGCTGAAGCTCCACCAACGTTCTCAAGCCTCCAACACAAGCTGACGAGGCGCCGGTTTAGGAAAGTCATCAGTCAACCTCCACAACCAATCGGTGACAATTATTGGCTTCTCTGGTTAGTGCTTGGGAACAAGTTAATATAATTCATCCTTCCTCTAATCAATCCCTCTAAAGGCCGGATGGAGCAGCTTGATAAATGTATGCATGCATGTATAAAACACGACTCTACTTTGTGGGAGCTGAGTGACGCCACCAGGGTCGAAACCTGACGACATGAGAGTCCAGGACCTGATGATGATCATGCGATGGGCTGGTTGTTGTTGTTTTTCGGATGGGGGGTGGGGGTTCAGTTTGACACAACACTCGAATTTCTGTGCTTTCCCATTTTCCCAACATTGTGCAAGAAAACGAAATCCCCTAAATTTCACTCCGCGTGAAGCGAGGCTGCATGTTTTCCCTGATGGAGCAGGCTTTGTTCATGACACCGCCACCCTTCTGGCAGTGAGTAGCCTTGGATGGCACCCAAAGGCATCTCTGCACACTGGGAAACAAGTCAGAGTGAACTGTGTAATAATAAACACCACGTTACCGAGTCACAGGCCGGGGGATCTTGGTGTGAGACACTTCCACCCGTTATAACGTAACGGACTGACTAATCTACACCTCCACAGACACTGATATAAAGGGGGGTTACCTTCAGGTAATCGTTCTCCGATCTCAGCTCCTCTATTTCCCGGACAAACTCCTCGTGCATGCCGTCCATGAACTCCTCCGTGAGGTCGGAGAAAGCCAGCGACGTGCTGGCAGGGACCCTGCTGTCAAACGAGGTGGCCGAGCGCTCCTCGCCGGGGGACACGCCGCCCTCCGCGGTCTCCGCGCCCAGGGACAGGCGGTCCCTGCAGTCCCTCTCCGCGGCGGAGGAACGGGCGCTCGTGGCGGCGGCGTGGCGGCGAGCTCTGTCCGCCAGCGCGCCGTCCCTGAGCGGCCTCTCCCCGTCCGGCCCGCCGCCCCGGCTGCTCCTGGACTCGGCGTCGCTGCTCGCCGCGTCGGCGGACAGCTTGTTTTCCTCAGAGGCGCAGTCCGACAGCTCGGAGCTGCTGTCGGTGGGGGACAGCTTCCCGGTGGCGCAGCCGGAGTCCTTGGACGCGTCGTCGGACCCGGTGCTGGCGTCCGACGCCTTCCTCCGGCCGCCGGTGCCCTTGGCCGCCTTGGCCGTCTTAGACGGCGTCGGGGAGGCTTTGCCCGCCAGCTTCCCGCCGCCGCTCTTCTCCGCCTTGCCGTCCTTCCCGGGGAGCCCCCCCACGGGGCTGCGCCGGGACACGCGGCTGCCCAGGTGGATGGCTCCCGGTTTGACGCTCAGCGTCGGGGTCCCGATCCCCCCGCGGATCTTGGTGAGCGACCAACCGGGCGCCTCCTTCGGTCTGGCCGGGGACGGCGCCCGGTTGATCTTCTTCTTCTTCTTCTCGCCCGGGGGACGGCCGCTCACCGTCGCGGAGGGCTCCGCGTGCCGCGGCTGCCCGCCGCCCGAGCCCTCCTCCGTCCCGGCTCCGCTGTCCATCTTCTGCCGGAGGAGATGGAGTCTCCGTTCCTTGGGCGAGGCGAAGACGACCTGAGTCGGGGCGCTGTGGACATCAACCTCCTTTGTTTTTGTCATTCATTCCGCTTGTGCCGACGCGAGAAGAACTGAAACAACAAAACAAAATAAAATAAAAACCCTCCGCCGTTCCGGTGAAAGACGAGGCAGAAGTTGGAGGGTCGATAAACAAAAAGGTGGCGATTCTCGCTCCGAGCACCGCGGGAGCAGCGAGGCGGGGAAGCCGGAAGCGGCGTCCGAAAGCTGCAGAAAACGCCGCGAATAATCCCGTTTCCCACCGCGCGTGTGGCCCAAAAAAAATGTATTAATGTATTCCTCTTTGTTGTAATGGAGCCGCGTCCTCTCTGCAGGGCGCCTGTCCCGGTGACACCAACGAGCCGGTCCCTGCTCACACTGTGGGGGGGGGGGGGGCGAACAGAACAGGGGAGGATGTGCTTCTCCCTCTCTGCGTTTCTCCGCCCAGATAACGGACCTGGAGGAGAGAGAGGGACGGGGGGGAGGGGGGGGGGGAGGGAGGGAGAGACTTCTGCAGCTCTCTGTCGCCGCCACTGCAGGATATTAGAAGACAGTAATAATGCTAAACAGAATAAAGTATGGATGCTCTGAGCGATGAAGCTGGATTCACCGGCATAGATCCAACAATATTTATTATTCATGGATAGATATTTTAAATGTAAAGCGGGAAAATAATTAAAGACCTTTCATTTTAGGAGATTTTTTACCTTAATGTCATTCTCAAAGACACAGACGACGTCTGTTGGTTTGCTTATCTTAAAACAATGTTAACCACAATGGATGGACGCAAATAAAGTACATAAATATGAAATATTAGCCTAAATGTGTCTTCTACAGTTGTTGAAATATTGGTGGAATTAGTTGTAGTAATAGTAGTATTGCGTTTGTATTAGTAGTAGTCGTAATAACAGTCAAATTAAAGTATTTGTAGCATCAGGAAAGGTTGCAGTCGAAGTACCAGTATGAGCAGTAGTACCAGTAGCAGTATTAGTGGTTTAGAGGCCATTACACATTTCCAATGTAAGTCTTAAACGGGAGAACACGATCCGACGCGTGTTCAGTGTGCTGCGTGTCTTTCAATCCTTTTAATCCGTATTCCGTAGCATTCAATTACCACGCCGATGCCCTTGCATTACATCGCACCTTGTTTACAGGCATACGACACGTTCAAAAACTGTTTGCTTTTCCATCCTCACCTGTTCTCATTAGCGGGCACTTACCTATATGCCTTTGTGCCTCAAAGTTACACAACAAAACCACTTTATGGCTCCAGGAAGTGGTAATACTAGAAACATTAGCAGCATTGGTCATTGTCGCACTAGTTATAGTGTTGGGATTCCTCTGACGCCATGACAAGGTCTGTCAGTAAAATATGTCTGAAAAGATTTAAGGAAGAAGGTTTATAAAATCAAGGCATACATTTAATCATGTCACATAATATCCGATTGAATAGAGGCCTAATGTGTTCCACCCAACAGACTGATACCAGTTAACGTTGGCTGTAAAGTTTCCCCCAAGTCAGCTGCTGATTTTGACATATAAACTCAATCCCAATGTCCATATAGATACAGATAATTGGCTTTTATAGAATATCCAAACTAATCTTTGACAAGATTATATACAGCTATTTATGTCATGATTAATTTACCTTATTAGACAGAAAGTCTCAACACATTCTCTGTTGCAGTCCCTATAACAGCATTACAGAGCAGGAACCTTTCTATCTATCTACATACATACCTTCTTACAGCACGTGTCCTGGTACGTACATCCACACGGTGCAAGAAGAAACCTTCCACGGTTAAAAGTGTGTTTCTGCAGTATTTCCTACAAGTGACAGGGACATTGTGTGGATGACCCGTTCTATTATTAAAGCTAAAAAGCGGAACGAGACATGCTTTAATCTCTAATAACAACCGTATTCATGTTTCCTCTCCACGTGTGTGCTGCTTCCTGACTGCACGTATGTACACACTCTTCCAAAGCCTTTTAACTCCCAACGTCAACGCAACAAGAACTCTATTCTCTACTCTGCTCTCGATCTCCTGTCTCTGTTGTGGCTGTTTATTGAACTGTGACCGTCATCAGATTAAAGTCTCATAACCGTCGATAAAGGCTCTGGTGGCTTGCAGAGTCAAAGCGCCTGAATGATTTATGAGCCACTCACACAATTTTCCTGAAAATATAGAAGGTCTCTGATACTGACAATATTGTACATGTGCTCAAATAATATGTGACAAAAGGGATAAGATTGCAGAGCTCATAAAAAATTAAATTAATTATGGTGCCAATCGCTGTCAGGTCTCACAGTTTGTTTCCACTTTGGAGATGACAAGGGTCTGTATGAAGAGAGGGAACTATTCAACATCATCAACAGCATTCAAATCCAGCTGTATGAAAAGAAACTGAATTAAGACCAATGATTAGTGAACTGTCTCCATCCTGAATCCAATCCACGCTGAAGCTTTGGATGTCATGTCGGACTCAATTGTTCATTGAAGAAAAAGACATTTAAAAAAAGAAGAAATCTTTTCTCACCCAACTTTCACATTTCCTTACTTCTCTGGCATTTTTAAATCCGCCGGCAGGGATATTACATCCATAGAAGGACACCATAATGATATGATACCGTTATTATGCAGCAGCCTTTTAAATCATTCATCACCCACGATCTTGCCGTGGCAGCCGTAGAACTACATCTGAACGACTGATCGTCTTCATTCACACCATAAATACAGCCAATAAAAGGCTCACTGTGCTTTTTTACATTGCATGTTCTAAACGTAATGGGACATTTAGGTGCCAATAGGCCTGCTTTATACAGCGCAAGCCTGAACTAATTTGTCACGAGAGGTCAATGTCATACGTGCTATTTTTGTTTCCCCTTTGTTCATTTTAATTCTATGCTCAAATCGCACTTTTATCAAGGTTCTAATTCAACATCGGAACTTTGGCATAGTAGATTGGATCTTTGAATCATTAATGAACAGGCCATTCATTGTATAAGGGGGGGTAGTAACGTGCTGTTAAATAATTCATTAATTAAGCAGAAACCTAAGTGCAACACAAACAGCCAGATCCACACTGACGACCCTGTACGAAGCACAATCTACTGTAGTGTAGCAAATTCATAATTAGCTGATGTACCAAAATGTATTTGTTTAAAAACACAGGAACAGGAACCAAAGCTTGATTTTTTCCCCTCCGTATCTCTCTTACGGTTCGCGTTACATGTCAGACCACAGTTACCACTACAGGGGCCAAAGCTTTTTCTGCCACCCAAGCAGAAGTTGCCTTGACCGCATCTTTCATACAAATCTGGCAAATGGTAAAAAAAAAAAAAGCAGTTTTATGTAATAAATATATGTTAGTATTTTATTTGTCTCATTTGTATTCTTCTCATAGTTGTGTGCAATATTTGTGATCGTATTGGATATTTGACGAATGTTTTAATTTCCCAGTTACTTTGTTTAGTTTTCTTTTGGGGTTATTAAGGAAATAGAATATGTAACTTGAAACTGGGCAACATGTCATGTGATCAGAGCCCTCGGAAGCTTAGATCTTTCTCTGACACACTGTGTTAATCTTCTAAACAGTTCTTGGATTCTTTTTTGTGTCGGATCAGGGATGATTTTGCTTCATTACTTGTTTGCCTGACGTCAGATGTCAGTCATTGAAACATCCACAAGGTGACGGAGGCCTCACCCCATCTGCCGTCGTTTAGGCCTTGATGACTGGAGGGAGGAGACCCGATGCTGATCAAATACTCGGTAACATATTTAACCTTATTTTACTGATTGTCTGTGAAAAATCACCCTGGTGGGCCTTTCATTGACGTCCATTCTGGGTATTAGCATGCATCGTGTTCAGTCTGCTTTTTTTAGGTGCAAAAAAAGACAGTAATGGAAACTTGCTATCCTGGCAAGTTATCTTCAGCCAGGTAATTGAAAGCAGTGTGTTGGTGGTTATGAAGAAGAGCTGCATTCGCGGTGCCACTGCTGCGTTCTGCCTGCTGACACGAGGGTTCAGATAGTCTGTAGTGCTGCAGGCATCTGTCCTAAAACCCAGAAATGTGACATCGACATTATTGGTCTTTCGGTTCCCTCTTCTTAAAGTTTCGGTGTTAAAACCGGCTTTTGTTAAAGCATCTAACATTTTGTCCTACGATACTAATTCTGTACATTTTCCTTTTGTTAATTTTGAAGCTTTTAGTGTTTGAAAAAAGGTGGTTGCCCACAGATGGCTAAACGTGACTGCAAAGAGTCATTGAATATAATATACTATAATTGAATTATAATACAAAATAGTTGTTCCTCCATGCCACAGTCATTACTACTGTGTATTTCTAATGACATTTCATTAATGTGCCATTGAAGAAGACTAAACATCTGTGGTTCTTCTCTCAAAGCCAAACCTGTTGTTGCCGGCGTCAAACAAATATTTTGAATCCTTCTGCAAGAGTCAGTGGAGAATTTAGTTTGAGTCTCATGTGGTCCACTTTATCTGGAATGACATTTTTCTCCCCAGATCTCCCTCCCTGCCGAGTACAGTAGATGGCCTATATAGAATGATATCAAATATGGATAGTTCCTGCCTGGGGCTCCTCAGAAATATGCGGTATGTGTAAGTGTTCACATAATCCTGCATTACTCAAGATCATACAAATGTGAATATGATGAGAATCTTGGCTTTAAAAGGCCTCATTATGAAATGACAAATGAGATTCTTATGCCGCACTTTTGTATCCTTGTTCAAGACCTCGACACAACTAATAGAAATGTAATCTTGTATTGAGAGGAAGATCAAACCATTTACGCTGTTGAAGTGTCCTCGAGCAAGGCACTTAATCGCCTGAAGGCATCAGTGTGTGCTGTTGCGTAGTAAACGCTTCCCTGCGAAGAGATTAAAAAATGAATCTACCTAATGCTCAACACATGAGGACCCAGCTATAAAAAGACATTCGCAAATACAATAGAATGTCAGCTGAATATGTTCTTCATTACTAGAGGATGGCGAGATACAAGGGAGCAAAGTGGTTCTATCTTCTACCGCCACCTAGTGGTGAGCAGAGGAACATCAACAGTCAGTCAGGTGCAAGAAAACAACAACACACGAGGAAGAAAAAGGCCACACTGCTGGCTTCTTTGGTAAGGACTGACGTATTTGCTCGGCCAAACGTGTCTTGACGTTGAGAGGCAACGTGACACACACACAAGTTCAAACCATTACACTGGAGCGGAGATTGATGCTTAACCAGCTGCTGTCTATTTCATGCTTTATTTGTCCTATAGAAAAGCTTTCATTAATGCCCCTCTTTTGTATCAATGTATTTCAGAAACTGCAAGGGATGTTTTCTTAATTCTTTTTGATGTCTGTCACCCGTTTGTGTGTTTGTCGCTGTGCCATTCGTCTTTGTCTCACTCGCAGGACGGGTAGACAATGAGTCTCTGTTTAGCCTGGTAGGATATTTCTCGAATATGCATCATCACTCTTGTCCCACGTGTTATGTATGCTCTTGTGAGCATCTGTATCTGCATCTGTGAGCGTGGACGGAGACCTTCCTCTGCATCCCGCCACCGTCCGCCTCCTGTTCCCTCCTCCTCTCCTGCTTTCACTCCTCCGACCCTCCTTTCTCTTTACTTTCACCCATCACACCATTACGGTCGTTATGTGATGACGACACACTGCTTCTCAGTTCGATGCTGCCCACAGCATCAAAGCTGTAGTGAAGATTCCACTTGGATTCAGTGCAGAGTCCAGTTTCATGTTCTTATTTTTTGTTCTGTGTTCAGGAAAGATGTTAGACTAGCCAGAAAGACTTGTGTGTCTGACCAGCAGGCAACTGCAAATTGATGAGGTTTTATCAAACTGATTATAAACTCAATCCCAAAAGGAAACCTATAAGCTGAGAAATCCACACAGTTGAGAGTAGTTTAGTAACATAAATAACAGGGGAACAGGAACACAGAGAGACAGAGTGTATTGGAGATGCTGTTATTGAAAACATTACGATGAATTCTTTGTCATACCTGTGCTATTTTCTAAGCAGTCAGGCAGCTGTATCGTATCAATGTTTGATAGGCTGCATTATTAATGAGACAGATCATACACACAGGTTTTGACGTAAACACCAGCTGTCCAGAAGCCAAATGTTGTAATGCAAGAACTGTAGAGCTGAAGAAAGTTACATTTCAATGGTAAAGCTTTTAAATGTGCAAACTCAGAAAAGCTAATGGATTCAAACCATAAACATAATCAAACATCGTCCCCTGGTGAATTTCACTTTTATCATCAACATGATTGTCATACCCAACTGCTTGCATGAAAAATCCACAAGTCATCGAGAGCAGATAAACA
This sequence comes from Gasterosteus aculeatus, assembly GCF_964276395.1. Taxonomy (NCBI): domain Eukaryota; kingdom Metazoa; phylum Chordata; class Actinopteri; order Perciformes; family Gasterosteidae; genus Gasterosteus; species Gasterosteus aculeatus. The sequence goes on along the minus strand of NC_135689.1, from coordinate 15,438,505 downwards.
GATTCCACTCATTCTGATCAAGTTCAGTTCATCTTGTTTAAGACAACCATCTGGAATGTAAAACCATCAAGTTGGGATGTTTAGTGGCCGCCACTTTACAGAACCTACCTAGTTTCATGTTGGCTGCTTGGCACACGCCTAGTATCATCATTAAAACAAAACAGTCCCATATTGTTGTATATTTTAATGTATATTATACTCTTAATAAATTGATATATCTAATTCAGTAATTAATACTAATACAAATAAACAAACAAAACACTGGTGTGATATGCTGCAGTGAGGCTCAAACGGCTACACAACATTTATCCATAACATTGAATAAAAGAATGCAACTAGGGCAAGGTGTATTTCTTTGGCATGATGAATTCCATTCTACCGCCCATTAAACATGTAATATTACTGGACAAGCGTTCCTAGCCTTACACGTGATTGGCCGGAGACCACGCCTGTCATTCAGCTAACCACGCCCCTACTGCTGGTGACTTCCGCTTCTGTGTCAATCCAAGGCTACTCACTTAATTCCTGCTCATCTCGCGGACTTGTCAAAACATTCCCTCTGCGCGCACCACCGAGGTAAGGCGATAGACGTTTCACTGCTCGGACTCGAGTCCCCTTTTCGAGGGGACACATTTAGCTCGTGTTATTTCTCACAAGGAAGGGTCCAACCATACTTAGTTAGCCACCTTTGTTTTTTAGTTTAGCTAGCCTGCTGGCTAACGTCAATGCTAGCTGTCAGAAGCGCACTGATGTCACGTCGACGCTGCAGCTGTCAGACGTTTGTGTTCTTCGGGACGAGCGCTACTCTACTCGCCTACGATTACCTTCCCCTCGTTTTAAATGGTCGGCCTCTGTTGATGAAGTTTACATGTGTCACGCTAGTTGAATTACTCGTTAGAACAGTATGTGCTAGTGTCAGTTGAGGGTCTAGCTTGTAGCATTCAGCGACGCGGTCTCCTCCGCAGCGACGCTATTAAGTTGTCAATGAACATTTTCATGAACAACAAACCGTTTGACGGTTATAGTTGTAGTTTTTCGGCATCGGGTTGTTTTCTAAATGTATTTGCACCCAGCTGTCTGTCATGGTGCTAAATGCGACGCGGACCCTCGTCGTTAAAGCTCCAAACAGAACCGGATCGGCCGGTCGGAAGAAGAGTGACGTTGCTACGCGACAGCCGGCCGGTTCCCTCGTGCCGGAGAGACTGTGGAAGTGTTACCGGCATCGGGATGTTTCTCCCCCTCCGGCTGCCCGCTGGCCTTTCCATCGCCACCTCGATCCGGGCTCCCGCAGACCGGAGCGTTGTCCTTCGTGTGTCGGTGTGCTGGGGGACATTGACCCGGAGGTCTGCGCTGACGCAGCAGGTTGTGTAGCTGCTCTGCGTGGTAGACGTGCTCCTCAGAGGCAGAGATTGTGTTGCTGCATCAACTGGTTTGTGATGCTGATGATGCCTGCAGAGATTAGGTTGATAGTCCCAGAGGGAGAATGGTTTTTTTTTTTTTATAGCCGGTGCACAGAAACGTTAGACACACACACACACACACACACACACACACACACACACACACACACACACACACACACACACACACACACACACACACACACACACACACACACACACGCGCGCGCAAGTGTTTCATTGACTCTAGTGTTAATTCGTAGATGATCGTTTGAATGGCATTTTGTTGTTGCAGCTTCTACAACAAGATTCAAGTAATTTGAGTAAATGACCAATCGGGCGGATTGAGAAACAAAAAATCAAGCGACGGACGCCTGCTGAGTTAATTGTTCCATTTGCATGAGACGCAAGGCCCCTGTTCAATTACTGCTGTTATTTGTCTCAACTTCATCCCCCAAGGTGTCTTAATTATCTTAGTTTGTTGCCATGGCGATAGTCTCCATTTGAAAGTGGGGCATCCTATTGGAGCCTTACCACCACCCCTCCCGCCTGGCAGATGTCTTTGGTTGTTGGTGTTGTGGTCGGCTGGTGTGATGTGTTAATTCCTTTGACACCTTAAGAACAGATTGTATACTGTATATGCATTGTTCTAGTCTCTCTGGTTCTATTTAGGCAAACCGGAAGGACATTTGGCAAGGCATGTCCTAAAAAGCAAGATTTCAACACGGTTGAGATAAATATTGCAGTGATTAGAGGACAAACGCACCCTAAAGCAGATGTAACACTATTAGAAACAGCTTGAGCTATTCCGGCTCCCCTTGCTGTAGTTTGGGGATTTCAATTTTATTTTGTACAGCCCAAAGTTACAACTTTGCCTCAGAGGGCTTTACAGTCTGTACACATGCGACATTTTGTTTTTCTTCAGCGCGTTGCCACGATGAGGCAAAGTCTGAGCTCACACGCGCCCAGGCAACCATCCAGGCAACAGAGAAACAATGCAGTATGTTTCATTTATGATGGGAGCAGGCTAACGGCTAGCCAATTGGCAGCCGCGTTTGCTCCGCTTGGTTTAGCTCGCGCTCGTGGGGAGTTGGTTCTGGTCGGCAGGGACGCTGAGAGAAGAAGCTGCCAGACATTTTTGGTCAACGTCGGTGATGAGATTCATTATATAAAGGTCCAGATCTGTAGTCAACTCTCCTGATGGCATCGGACAGATATTTAGTGTGATGGTACAGCTCTGTTTGCTGGTTGTTTTCTGTTCCATCTTTCCTCTTGTTTACCGACAGCGGAGGCGACCTCCACAAATCAAGCTGAAGAGCGGCTCCTTAATGGTCTTCCTTTTCAGTAACACAACAACAACAAAGGCTAAAAGAATATAATCATAACCTGCTGCCGTATTGTTTTATAAAGACTATGTGAAAGTGTACCTCGACCATTTAAAGTGAATCCTGTTCATTCCGAGCTGTTACAGCGATCAACAGGTTAAAACCCCGAAACGGATTAGGAATCCATCCCTGCATAACTTATTGTCTCCGGCTGGACCACCAGAACACCTTGGCACCAAAGCAAGAATCCAGCTCGACCGGGTTTTTGCCAGCTGAACCAGTCGGGTTCATGTCAGCGAAGCGGCGAACAATGCAGGTTCACAAAGCGCTGCTGCTTTAAAAAAATAATAATTGTGCACTCAGTTGGGAGTGTCAAGACCATGGAGGGTGACACAAGAAAGAAGTTTCGAGGCAAGGTGTTGAGCTGGCTTTCTATCGATAAACCTGTGTTGAAAGTAAGAGTCATCCTGGCAGGGTTTACCTCCTCGTCAGGGGAATGTGCTGATGCAGTGTGTGTGTGTGTGTGTGTGTGTGTGTGTGTGTGTGTGTGTGTGTGTGTGTGTGTGTGTGTGTGTGTGTGTGTGTGTGTGTGTGTGTGTGTGTGTGTGTGTGTGTGTGTGTGTGTGTGTGTGTGTGTGTGTGTGTGTGTGTGTGTGTGTGTGTGAGAGAGAGAGAGAGAGAGAGAGAGAGAGTGTGTGAGAGTGTGTGAGAGTGTGTGAGAGTGTGTGAGAGAGTGTGTGAGACTGTGTGCTTAGTATCAGTACTCAGAATAAGACGGCTTCTGTGCACCAAAGGAACGTTGTGTTCAGATAATATTATGAAAGCATCATTTTTCCAGGCTAAGCGACAACAAGACTTATTTTGACCACTGTATTTATTAAAATACTTTACCACACCTGTATGGGTGGTACACAGGGTAAAAGTAAAAAGGACACGTGTCCTCACAAGGGACCTATTGTTGATTTGATGAGGCAGAAATCAATCTTTAGTGTTTGCCCGAGTGGTCAAAACGTCTTGGGTTTCCTGCAAATGGTTCACTGAGTAGAATAAAACTGATAATGTTACGGACTGAGGGAAAAAAAAATAAAAAAATTTTGGGCTGTTTTTCCTTTCATGTTTCAAACAATGGTCTTAAATGTTTTTAAATCTCTTTTGCTTTATGTTTGGATATTTTTAATAGTTTTATTCAAAGCACTTTGAATTGCTTTATTATTGAAACGTGCTACACACAATACTAATAAAAGCGCCTTTCCTTACACTGTAGCTGTGTGATGGGGAAGAGGGCGCAGTCCTCACCAGTCAGAAGGAGACCCTGCTGACGTTAAGTCTAGTTCTCAGAGAGCAATGTAGCTGATGTATCTGCTGTGAAACCACTTGGTGTAAGATCGGCTCAGATTGTGTGGTAGCTCTTATGTCTTGATCTCTGTCCCAATGACAATTCGATCTAGAGGAGACATCAGTATTTTCCCCTACTGTCCTCAGTGTAATATTATTTGAGTGATGGTAAAAACATGTTTGTTATCTTTATGCTTCTGCACTGGAGGGCTGCCCCACAATGCAGTGTCTCAGTACGTGCATTACTACTCAGTGCGCCCTATGTTTTTGCATCTTTTCCACAATGCATGGACACTTTTGTGGGATTCCATTTTTAATGAATCGCACTACAACGGCTAAACAACATCAGTACATTGACATTACAAAGACCATTACAGGTGTGCTGTAATGTGTTTCCCCCGATGAATTTCCCCCTGCGTGCTTTTTTTTTTTTTTTTTCAGCCTAACTTATTAGTTAATTAAGATAAATATTGCTATCAAGAGCAACACGTTGGCACACTGCGAATTTGTTTGAAAGCATTGCATGTGGTGCTGGATCGCATGCCCACCACAGTCAGACCACTTGGAAAACGCTCCGGGTTCAGAGCAGTGGAGTTTCATCTTGTGATTGAGGTCAAATGAATGATTTCATAGTCGCGGTCGTACTTTGTAAAAGTTTGTGGCCTGTTGACATTTTCAACTCGCTCTTGGTAATGGTCTTGTGATCGGTACTTCCAACCCACTTCCCTCAGAAGCAATGTGTCCTGTTGTGACTAAATATAGACGATACACAGCAGCAGATGATGATGATGATGATGATGATTTGAAAGCAACATTTCGAAACATTTGAATTCAATTGCCAGGGTCAGGCTCGTTTGTGAAAGTGAAGACGACTCTCAGATTTGGCATCTACCTCATGTTCTTACCTATAAATGTCGCCACCAATATCATTTAGTACGTGATCTGCAACAGTGTGGTAGTATGAGACAAATGAGAGGGACACTGATGATCTGGTCCTGAACTGTAACGCCTGCAATGCAGCCAAACAAGGGAAACAATAAGCAAAAAATATGAACAATATAGCTGTGACCTGCCGTAAAGTAGCTGCTCGATAGATTTAATTCAAAGGCAACCGGGTCTCTGCTGAAACAATATTCAGAGAGTTCAAAGTACATTGGAGGTCCCTTAAATTTTCTCCTGAAGTGTCACAGCCACTACCGTTTGTGCCACTAAAATGTCTGTAAGGCAAGAAACTAAACTAAGGATGTTGGTCAGCAAAGAGCGGACACCTTCTAGCTGCTGCAGACTTAATGAAGTTCATTGCAGTTGTTTATGTTTCATTCCCATTTTGCGCAGCTCCAAACATTGCAAAGTGATGGGGAGAGAAAGGAGGTTGCATGCGGAAAACCAGCTTTGTATAAAAGGTCCAGGAGCTCCTGAAAAAACAACCTGCTGTGGAAACACCGTTCTGGTAAGCCGCAGGTCCGGCCTGGCGGGATTCTGTTCAGATGAGGCTTGTTACTGAACACAGCCGAGCCTGCAGTGGTTTCAACTGGAGCTCAACCCTACCAACCCTCCCAGTCCAATCGGAACGTTGCAATTTGGTGACCTGAACGCTTGTTACGAACATCAGCATTCAACCCTTTGGGGTTTTTGTTTGTTTGTTTGTGTGTGTGAGAGAATTAGACCTGTGGTATTTATTTCACGGTCTACACAGGTGTGTCACCTATTGAAGTAGGTGTGTGTAAAAACAAGAAATAGGTGTGTGTTTAGCACAGCAACCTGTGTGTGTGTGTGTGTGTGTGTGTGTGTGTGTGTGTGTGTGTCCTGGTATTTACACACATGAACATGTCGGAGTCAGCTTGTTTTTGAGCGTGTGTGTGTGTGTGTGTGTGTGTGTGTGTGTCAATGCTTGTCATGGTTACAGAGCGAGCGCCATGATCTGAGAGCCTAATGCCGCCAATCAGAGCTTTCTCTTAAATTTATCAGAATAGTTATTGGAGTGAAAACATAATATTACCTAAATAAAAGCTTCCCTTCATCCTGTGTTGATGCTGGTATCCGATTCAAAGAAATATCTGTTCTGCAAAAAATGAGTCATTGACCTTAAGATCTTATCCAGTTCCATTCCCACATATGGGAAGGATTCTCAGTCGCTGTCATTTTCAAACGTACAAACCTAATCATTGAGGTCTCCATGTTGAGTGTTTCTGCTTTTCTGTGCGTCAGGAACATCTGGAGGATCAAGGGAACAGAATCTGTTTCACGTCCTCCAAAGGCAGCCAGGGGTTATAGTTCAACCAGTGCCCGTCACACTTTCCCTCCAGTGTCTCCGATCCAAAAGGAATTCTCTCCTCTCTTTTTGTAAGAACTTCTGTGTGCTTGTTGTCTGCAACCTGCTGCTTCTTGTTTGCTTTCTTCTTCATTTGGATCAGTCGACCTGACTGAGAATAAGTATCTGAGTATGTCCTTTGGTCGAAATGCGTCACTCCAGGTAATAAACTTGATTTCTTTTCCATTGCTGTTTACGTGAGTGTCAGAACTAGTTATTCTACTCGATTAAACAATAATTCAATAAAAGTGTGTTAGGTAGTTTAACCAGAGGAGTGCAGCTGGCCAGATGTTCATGCTCTATTTCCATACATGAGAAAATGCTGGTCCCTTTTTTAATTCATGCAAATGCTACTGTATTTGCTTTATTCAGATAGGCCCAGACGCATGTTGGCACAAACTGCTTTATGTCTGCCAGATCTGCCTGATCTCAGACACTCTGTAGAAGCAGCAGAAATAAAGACGATATTTCCTTGCACAGATGAAGTGGCCCTGTTTTGGCCTATCGAACGCCGAAGAATATCCCCACAAAGCGCAGAATGCAACTGGGGGCCCTTGTTTCCTCGTGATCGCCGCTTCACACGGGCAGGAATGAAGTACTGAATAAATACGCGGCATAAAGGTTATCGCGATTAGGCGTGGTGATGTTTCGCCACGCAAAGTGCTCTTGAGGAGTGACCAATGATGGCCTGCGTGTCCTCGCTCTCAGGAGACGTCTTTCTGACACCGGAAGGCACTACGGGTTTAAAGAACGTGATTGAAGGTTGAACTTTGAAGGAGTTGCTAGGACATTTCAGTAGCGCTTTGTCACCCATTCGGTCTGCCTTATCTATTGTGAACACAGAGGCCAGAGTTCACCTGTGTGCTGAAGGCGTGGTCTGTCGCTGCGGCAGGTAAGAACCATTCAGCTGTGCGGCAGGAAGGGAAGGGGACAACAGATGCTGCTTTTTGCTTTTTTTCCCCCGGATTCAGCGTTTCGCCTTCAAAAGTGGATGAAACCTGTATGAAATGATTGGTTTTCACTGCAGGTATGTATAGATGTTGTAATGATGACAAGCTTAGAAATAGTAGACGGCGGTTCGTATTTTCCATTGAAGGACGAAGCTGTTTTCCAGTAGCAGAGCCGAGTGCAGCTGTCATTGGGTGATGTTGTCTGAAGCCGTCCTTCCTGCAGCATGTCACGTCTCATGCTACATTCAGGCACAGCTAGGAGCGGTAATGCAGGAGGGACAAAGATGGGGACGGATTCAACAGCACTCAGCAGAGGTTCATTTTAGACAAACCGTTCTCGTGTTTCATCCTCTCGCTCCTCATTTGACGGGGCTCATTATCATTCCAGGGTTGCAAATATTTGCCTGTTAAGTGTGTTAGGCATATTACTTCCTGAAATGTAAACACGCCTTTGGGAAATTCGGGGGCCGAGCATGGCGCACAGATGTTATGTCACGATGAGGCTATTCATTCACAGGTGAGCTCCATTCTTCCTCCCTGAACTGTTTACATGTTGGTGGTTTGAAGTCAAGGTCAGCGTGGCCCCGCATCCAACCCGCTCTCCTGTAGCCATGTCTCATTAACACAGTGAGGGGATGTCTTCACGTGTGGCACAAACAAAACACTTAAGAGTCTGAAACATGGCTCCTATTGGCTTTGCTCTACCGTGTGTTGGAAAAGAGATTAAAATGTTTCACGTCAGTTTGCATAAAGGTCGTAGCGAGGAGAGAAACGCAACCAAAGCGGTTTTATCTGCTATCAGCACACTGAAGTATTTCCTCCAAAAAGCATTCTAAGGGCGACCGGCTGAATACGTCATATGTTGTTCCTTCTGTTTAATCCCTTCCGCCTGTATGCGAAGGGTTTAAGTGCACCGCGGTTCCACCTTCACCGATTGGCACCCTGCCGCCGCTGCTCGCTGACCTTCACCCATGTAAGAAGGGCGCTATGCATCGTGGCTAAACGTTATGATTTTTGAAAGCTAATTCAGTGCAGTGCCACAGGAGCAAAATGCACACCACTTGATAAGCAACCAATTAGACCAAAAACCCCAAAGAAAAAGGCCCAATATTTGTGGCTTCCCAACAAAACCAAAGGAACACCGTGTTCCAGATCTATTTCTGCTTCTGGGAGTGAGGAAAACAAGTCGCCACACAGAAACCTGTTTCATACGTGGCCCAAACAAACCTTAGAGGCAGACATTGAAGACTAAAAAACAAGGTATGGTTTTTAGCAGTTATTAATTTTGTCTTGTTGCAGCATTTGTTGCCCACTGCTAGTTTCCACCTTTTGATCACAGCCCCGAATCTTTTTCCTTCATGCCGTTTCATTTCACAATCCATCTTTTGTGACTGAATGCGAAAATGGATAGCTAGTGTGAAATGATGAAGAGCCAGACTGCAGGTAACTAAGACCCAGACTGCCCGATGCAGTGGTGTCCCCGTTGTGTAACAACTGGACTAGAAAACTCTTGTTTGCAGTCAGTGGCCCGTGATGGCCCAGACTCGGCCGGACGCAGCAGACTTTGAGCTGGTGGCTTAGATGTCGATCCAACTTCCTTCAAATCACACTGCGGTTATAACTGGTAGTTGCTGCTGTGACGTGGTAACAGGTTTTACCATGAATCTCAAGAACTGTGTGTTGTCCTCGTTTGTCTCTACAGGTCACTAATTGACTTCTCGTCAAAGGCACGAGAAACCCAAGCAGAGCTCAGACGTGACAGCATTCGTCCGCCTGCTGTCCTAGAGCCGGTTTGCTGTGATTGACGTCTCCTGCCGATATAGAAATTGCCGTCGTTCTGGCTTTTGGACGATCCCTGGACATTGTTTCCTTGGCGACACTCCAGAGGGACTTTGATTGACGGGTCGCCCTCCGGAGGAACTCTGAGGGATTCGCCTCCAATAGGAACATGTGCTGAGAGTTCATCTGTCCCAAACGACTGGTGGCCTTTGACTCTAGAAGATGAACAATGAGGATGAGTTCTACGACGCCGTCACAGGTGGGAGATTGTGTGTGTGTGTTAATCTGTGCTGCTGATTGGATGACAATATTTTGCTGACTGTCTTGAGAGCTTGCATATGGATTGTTTCCTCAGATCTTGTTTTTGCGGCGAGAAGCTGTCATTCCTTATTAGATGGGTGTGCCTTTGTTTTCATCATAGAAGCATGATGGCATTCAATGGAACTCAACCTGCTTTAGTCTAATGATCAGTTCAATAATTCAGAGGTCTGTTGTCTTGCATTCACCATCATCAATGTCAACCACACCCTGGATTCAAGAGGACTGGGTGCTTGCGCCAAAATAAAAGTCCATTCGCTCAATCTGACTTTGTTATTTGAGTGTGTAGGAGCTTGACTAAAAGGAAACGTATTAGTTTCATTTCATGAAACGGGCAGAGGAGGAATGGTTTTCATGATTGGGAATATCAGCACATAACACACTTGATCTGATACCCCGTCTTGAGGAAGGCCGTAAATTCACCCGGTCTCATATTCATGATGAATTGGTTTCAGATTTCTGCTACTGTGGAGCGAATAGACAAGTAGTCATCCAGCTCAACTCTCACGAGACGCCGTGCATGCTAACGTTACCGTGGCTTGATATCACGGATCAGTCTGTTACAAAGCGGATTTGCTATAAAAGCGATCTGCCGTTTCTTTGTCTGGAGGCAGTTGTACATTAGTTTCCGGCCCTCCGGTGTCATCGGGGCTGTTTGCTGTTTGAGGCGTATCTTCACTAGCATTCCAGGGGTCTGACTAGGCAGACCGTCAGGGATGAACCTTGAGCAAATACATTTTTGGCTTTTGGAACTTCCCAAAATACCCGTGAATAAAAAGCAGTGCGCACAGCAATGGATCCTGGGATGCGATCATAAGCAATAAGAGCGTGCAGTCCACATGGATTTTGGTGGGTTCACGTTTTGCTGTGGAGGAAACATTGACGGACCAGCCGTTTGTGTCCTTAATAGAGTTAATGTTATTCATGTTGGGTTGAAGGGCCGGGGAAATCCGGCTCTGACAGTAATTATGAGCACTATTGTTTTGCTACGTTTTACTGCCAGTTTTGTCCTCGTACGTTATCCTCGATATGGCTGCGTGTCTGTGTGAGTCGGCCCATCTTTTGTGTCATGGTTATGATCGTCTTACAGATCTGAGACCGATGCACAGCGGGGCAGATGTATTATTCATGAGCACATGTGCACAGGCTCCAGCTGGGATCAGCACCAGGTGCCTTGTTGTCCGGTTTATCCCCCTCAGTGGACCTCTCGTTTAGGATGACATGGATTGAAGTTCAAACCATCAGTCCTTTAGACCAACAACGAGTTGAAGAAAGCACAACAAAGTGATTATTGTTTCAAGTCATTCTGCTCTTAGCTTGCTTCATGACAGCTATCAGAGGCTTGGAGAATATGATCACATTACTGTGTGTGTTTACTGTATTCTACGGAAACATTTTGAAGGGCTGAACTCATTTATTCTGTGCCCCTTTCCATATTCTATATCCAAGACCGCTTACCTTATATGGTGAGAATACGTGGTACCTTTTGACACACAGCTGAGTGTGTGTTCACCCAATGATGATAAGAACACTGGTGATTATAAGCTGTTGTTTAGGCCCCACCTCAAGGACGTCACAGCGCCACCCTGCAACACTTAACACTGGTGTACTGTTGATGTTCGGGGCAGCACATGGGTGTAGGTCATCCCCAGAAGGAATCCTCACAAACTCGTTACTGCCCATTTAATCACATTAACTGTCAGGCCGGGAAATGCTTCTTTATTTTCAACCAAGTAGTATAAAGGTAAACTGTGTTTAAGCACCACAAGTAGCCCGGCACATAGTGTGACTTCAACTTTGGAATCTTGCCAAATAAACATTCACAGGCAATCAATACAATTTGCCTGTCAGACACAGAAGTTCCTGATGTAAAATGTATGCAAATGCATGCAGTTTGCAACATTAAACCGACCATTTAATACACCGTCCCTACAGGCCTGGATTCTGACGAGTCCTATGAGGGGATGTCGGAGGCCAGCTTCAAAGATGCAGTTGTATTTGATGGCAGCAGTCAGAAGAAGAACGGCTCGGTGGCACAGGAGAACGGCATCAGGAAACACAGGTACTGCAGCATTCCTGCACCTCGTTCCAGCTGCAGGGTGCATTGTTTAGGTCTGTTGATGGATGACATTTTGTCCACAGAGTCTTGAAGCCTCTCACTCAAACCAGTAACAATGTGTTGGGCTGGGTCAGAACTCTTTCTGGTTTGGGGTTGGAGAGAATAACACTGAAAAGTGATTGGCTGTGAGGGGAAAACACTGGGTGGTGTTCTGTGGTGACGGCTTCTCAGGTGCTGATTGGTTGATTAAAAACAAAAAGGAAAAGCACTATTGTTGATATGCATGAAATGTACTGGGGAATCAATGTAAATATAATTTGGTCTCCATATCCATGATTTAGAACACTATTCTGTTGGTTGGCATATGAATCTATAAACCTGTACCTTAATCTATGAATACCTATTGTTGTAATCACATGCGTTCTTAGCATTACTGCCTTGGGCGGGAGATGAGATCTACAACAAACGGTATCATGTGTCCATCTAATCTGCAGCTTTTGTCCTCTTTGTCTGTGCACCATTTCCTCTGCTGAAGAAGCCTTTCAGAGGCCCCGCCCCCTTTTTTTCCCTTTCATTTCTCAAAGGACATTTTTAAAAGCTTGTAAAGAACTTTACGCATTTTCTCAGAATTTTGTGTCCAGGAGCAAATTGTTTTCCCAGGAAGCTGCAAGTATGCAGTCCTGGGACCTTTTCATTCTGAGAATTCATCACACATGCGTGCTGTGATTTATTATTATTATTATTATTCATGTACTTTTCTCACTATGTGGAGTATCATGTCTTTTCTGAAGTAAAAGAAACCAGAGAGGAGGTACGTCGGTGGGGCAGACAGAGTTCATTTCTCTTCCCCTCTCCATGTAGCATTTGAGGCCGGCAGACCGACCACATGCTCGACTTGTTCTAACCTCGGTGTTCATTCTGACCCGTTTGCTGGTTCAGATACTGTTGCTACTGATCACCACAGAGAGGAGAAAGCCAGTGCGACGTGTCAGAACTTGAGTCTCTTTTATTGGTGGAGAGTCCTGCATGCCAATTCTTCTCTTCTTCCATTTCAGGACGTCATTGCCCTCGCCCATGTTTTCTAGAAACACGGTCAGCATCTGGGGCATCCTGAAGAAATGCATCGGACTGGTAAGGATTGGCTGCGGGATGTTTTTCGGATCTTGCTGCCTTGTTTATTTCATCCACAATTTCTCTCCTCAATTATTCTGTGGGCCAAATGTGAAATACGGACTTCATGTTGTGGTTTCTCACAGGAACTCTCAAAGATCACGATGCCCATCGCCTTCAATGAGCCTCTGAGCTTCCTGCAGAGAATAACCGAGTACATGGACCACACTTACCTCATTAACAGAGCCTGCTCTCTGCCCGATTCCATAGAGCGCATGCAGGTCAGACACACACACACACACACACACCTTTTGCATCATCTACATCCCCATATCATGTACATGCGGACAGCCGGCCATCACTGTATGGACTTAAATAAAATTATGTATATATGTTTTCCTGTGTACAGGTGTTGTTGGTGCCTTGACTTTTTGAACACTGACGTGTCTTTTTTTAAGTTTTAACAATTTTATCTATAATATTAGAGAGTGCGCCGGGAACCACAAGGTTGGTGGTTCGAGCCCCGCCTGCTCCATGTCGAAGTGTCCCTGAGCCAGACACCTAACCCCTAAGTGCTCCCCGGGCAAAAATGTAAAAAGCTATGGGTTAAAAATGTAATGTAAGTCGCTTTGGATAAAAGCTAACTGACCTGTAATGTAATGTAATAAAACGACTAGAAAAATAATGCAATTTCAATAGTAGTTTAACTACATTATATTACGTGATGTAAACAAATGAAGCCCCCAAATCCAAGTGTGTTGTTGAGAAACGTTCAGCAATCACTACTTTGTGCTTCAAATTGCAGTTTTGACCGATCAGCTCCAGCTGATAACAAAAAGTAAAGGTGAACAATTGAGTACACTGATGGTGTACTTAAACAAATACATGAGATACATTTAATTTGACCTCTATGTACTCATGTAATGCACTGATCTCCAGTGTATCTGAGTAGTTAATCAACTTACATGAAAGCCCTGATACGCGCGCACACACACACACACACACACACACATGCATTTACTGACCGAGCCCGACTCCAAAGGATTTAAAACAATTACAAAGGCAACACACACGTATATAGAAATTGTCAAGTCACACACTCACTAACCGCATCCGTACATGTGTGTTCAGGCAGTTGCCGCTTTTGCTGTGTCGGCAGTTGCGTCTCAGTGGGACAGAACTGGGAAACCCTTCAACCCTCTGCTGGGAGAGACTTTTGAGCTCACTAGGTAGACACACACACACACACACACACACACTGCCTTCGGAAGGGCCCTCAGTATTTGCACGCCCTTTACCATCCCTCTTCTCCAATGTCCTCTATAGAGAAGATCAGGGCTTCCGGCTGATATCGGAGCAGGTATCCCATCATCCACCAGTCAGTGCCTTCCATGCAGAGAGTCTGGTCGGGGACTTTGTCTTCCACGGCTCCATCTACCCCAAACTCAAGTTCTGGGGCAAGAGCGTTGAGGCGGAGCCAAAGGGGATCATCACGCTAGAGCTACTCAAGTGAGTCCAAAAGTTTTATTCCTCGTCTTCTCCTTTATCACCTCGGCCATTCTTTCATGTCACTTTCTAATTCCTCTGTTCTTCCCTGCCCTTCATCCCACCCTGATTGTGACTCTGTTTGTGGTTTCTGCTCTCCTGCAGGCACAACGAGGCGTACACATGGAGTAACCCTTACTGCTGCGTACACAATATCATCCTGGGAAAACTGTGGATCGAGCAGTACGGCACGGTGGAGATAGTCAACCACAGGTAAACTACGCTTAGGAGATGTCGCCTGTTATGTTTGTGACCTTTTCCTGTTGTTGGGATGCTGAATATATGGTGACACACCGGTTTATCAAGTTCAGATTGAACAAGTTACAGTAAAAAAATGGGCAAGAACGTTCATTGATTAACTTCATAACTGTTTTCCCGTTAATACTAAACTAATGTCGGAGGCTCCTCACAATTTCCTTGGTATTCCAACTAACTGCAACTATATTCCATCTGCCAAAGGGATTTAATCAAAGCCAGAAAATTGACAATCATATCAAGCAAATAAATGCTCACTTTTATAATTATGACATCATTTTTATTTCTCTTGTATGCAATAAAGTGGATTTAAAGGGAATTCAAGTCATCAATAGTGCTCATTGTCCTTTATTGGTGCTAAAGAATGATTACAGTATCACTGAGCCACACACACACACACACACACACACACACACACACTCGCTCATAGTTCTTTAGAGGAAACTAAGTTCCAATATAAAACTAAGCTATGAATGGTCATAGTAACGCTGTGATATCGGTTGCTCACCAATTCACACCGCGCTTTTATTAGCGTTTTGTGCGATCGTCACAATGTGGCACTGATTTCCCAATTTACTTAGTTACATTTTTACTATGGAAAACAAAGGCATGGCAGAGATAATGGTGGGTTCTTTTTCTCTCTCCTCTCCTTGTGCAGCACTGGAGACAAGTGTGTGATGAACTTCAAGCCCTGTGGGATGTTCGGCAAAGAGCTTCACCGAGTTGAAGGGTACATTCAGGATAAGAGGTTAGCGTTCACTCTCACAGTTTGTAACTATGGCAACCACAGTATATTATATCGTTTCACAGCTGGTGACATTACCAAAGTTTTTATACTAATCAGGTTCTTCCTCCTCATCTCTTCGACTTTCTATCGCCCCCCCCCCCCCCCCTCCCGTTCTCTCTCTAGTAAAAAGAAGCACTGTGTCATCTATGGGAAGTGGACCGAGTGCATGTGGAGTGTGGACCCTCAGGCCTACGAGGCCCACAAGAAGTCAGAGAGGAGAGGAGACAACAAGAAGCAGAAAAATGTGAGAACCATTTAGAAGAATTCTTTATCCGGCACCTCTACTGCTTATATTACTCCCATAGTCTGAATGTGATAGTCTACTTCTCTACAATTGGTCTTAGTCCCATTTGTTATTACTAAGTTCTCCTCTTGAGTTCCTGATGACGTCCACAGCAACCTGTGTGGTCTCAACCCGGTTAAATTGCTGGGCTTGTGGAGGCTGTTGAGATCTGTTTGGTCATTTGTAGTGAAGCATAATATCTCTGATAACTCTACTGAAGGAGGTGACGGGCACTTCCTGTAGATAGTTAGTCCCGTACCATGTGATGTTAGACTCCACTCAGCCCTGAGCACATTGATTTTAATGGCGGTGACAAAGAAGTGTGTCATTTCCAGGAGGAGCAGGAGGGAGCGGAGAACGATGACGCGGACGATATGCCTGACGTCCAGGAGACGGTTTCTGTGGTTCCAGGAAGTACTCTGCTCTGGAGGATAGACGCCCGACCGCCACAGTCCGCCGAGGTATGAAAGTAAAAACACATGCACGCTGCCAAGGTCCAAGTCCCCCCAGATGAACGTCCCTGAGGCTCCACTGACTAACACATCCATAATCCCTCTTCTTCCTCCCCCCCTAGATGTACAACTTCACCCACTTTGCAATGTCTCTGAATGAGCTGCAGCCCGGCATGGAGGCCTTCTTGGCCCCCACAGACTGTCGCTTCAGGCCGGACATCAGAGCCATGGAGAATGGCAAAATGGGTAATTTGATTTTAAACTCCCTAATCAATGCTTTGTGGAGTCCTGTTTGCCTTGTTTGGCAGCAACGCCCTGCAGAAACCTACAAAGATAAAATTATAATTACAAGTCACATCTGACACAGATCACTGGTACAGATTATTCTCTCAGTGTAACCGAAAACAAATAAATGACTGTGATGCTACCGACTGAAGGATGCAACTGAAAAAGATACAAAGAGTGGAGAGTAATAAGACGATGCTGCCACCTGCTGGCGGGTCTGCGTCATCATTGATCTCCATTAATGATCCATGTGTTGTTCTTCTGCAGATGAGGCCAGTAAGGAGAAGGAGAGACTGGAGGAGAAACAGAGAGCTTCCAGAAAGGAGAGAGCTAAGAACGAGGAGGAGTGGACTACCAGGTGGGAAACACACATGTGCGATCTCTCAGTGCTCTCAATTCAATGCACACGTAGCAACGCTGAGCTCTCAACAGTTCATTTCAAATTGATTTAAAATGATTGCAAAGCAACTGAAAATATGTCTCATCTGTGCAGAGCTTTGTTAGTGTGATGTGAAGATTATGCACTCTTTAATGGTAGTTTCTCTAAAATGTGAGTTAAAGTCCAGGCTTTTTGATGCTGGCAAAGACCTAAAAGACTATATGTTTAGTTACTTAAAGGGGCAATAGACGACTTCTCAGCTCCCTCCCCAGATTCAGTCACTCATTCAGAACAGCTGTTACTTTGTTTGTTACTTCTTCCACTGCTGACAGTACTGGCAAAGAAGTTCCACTGATACTCTGGTAACTGTGGATGGTCACCAGGGGGAAAACAAACCCCCTATGCACGTCCTGTTTTTGTTGCCTGAGGGTTGGTGTCACGTGTCTTGTGCAGGAAAGCCAGCCTGTGTGTGTTTTCCCATTGTTGATCTTTGTGTGTCTCTCAGGTGGTTTCAGATGGGCACCAACCCGTACACCAACTCCCAGGGCTGGCTGTACTCCGGCGGCTACTTCAATAGGAAATACCAACACATGCCTGAAATCTACTGATAGCCCGGCAGCCTTCGTCCGCCTCCTCCTCTGTACCGTGCAATGACCTGCCTGTCATGAAAGGGAGAGAAATGTTATGAACCCACGTACCCATCTTGATCTCACGGCCTTCATCGTCGTCCTGTGTAGACTGAGCGACCCTCCCCGCACTGAGTGCAAAGACTTACAGAGGACCCGCGTGCGCGTCACTCCTCGCAGCCTGCACGACGACACGCTTCAGGTCTTTGTTTTTTAAATCTTCACGTAAAGTCTTAGGCGCTGCTTTTGTGATTTTTGTATTGCATATCGACAAGCAGGGTTTTCCCACCTCTCGCCGTCGCTTAGAGCACAAGAATAGTTTTTATTTCTGACCACGCAAAACGAAAATGAACAGCGCACAAACTCCGATGTATCCGATCTGAATGTTAAACGTCTTTACAATCAAACTCTCACCAACCTGCCGAACCTCTGGACCACGAGTTTCCCAGGCATGAAGTAAAGCATAATGATCCCATCAATGGTTCATGGACAGGCATCCAGTCAGCAGGGACATCAGGGATGTGAATTCTCTTTTGACTGAGATGAATCTCGAGAATGCTTATTCTTTATTTTTTAGGAGCTCTGCAAATATACAAGTATAGACATGTACCACTGTACAGAAAAAAACACGAGTTCATTACTGGCGGACGCGTTGTATCCCTGGAACATTTACTCTTGCTGCCCCCCCAAGGTAGAAAACCGGTGTTTCCCCGACAGCGTGAGTGTACAGTGTGAGGGGAACGTGCGACCAGATGAGACGAAATTTAGTTCTGCGTAGTTTGATCTGTCCCTTTATGGAAGGAGTTTGACATTTTTATTGGAGAATATTTAACTGCTATGATGGAGCCGCCACCGTTGAGCAACAGTGCTGACATCCCCAACAACAATTTAAGTGACCGCAGCCTCACATTCACGGTGTGAGTGTATTAATATGTACAGACACTTATCAAGCCATGTTAGCTACAAGAGAGCGAGCGTATTTGCTGTGTGAGTAATGGCAATTTACATTATTGCTATTAATCTCGCTCAGTAAGGCCCAGTTAAAAAAAGAACAATCGTATCGGCGTAATATTATGTGACATGATCTGCAGCTGGATTGGATGTTTATGTATACGGATCCTCTACAAAATTAGAAAATTATGACAAGGCAAGATAAAAAACAACTATAGATTAAAAATGGAAAGCCGCGTCGCCCTGGTCGACTCATTATGGCCCGCGGCTCGTCTCATAATCCGTCCACGTTTTTTTTTTTTTTCAAAAGAAAACCCTAAAGAGAAAGTTAAAAAGCACATGGATGAATGTTGGCGCAAAAAACAAAATGAGCGAAACAAGTGTCCGAGGGTGAAAGCAGTGCACATCTAGTATTTGTACAGAAACTCTTCACTACCTGCTGCTGCGCTCTGCTCCCGATTCGCACCTCGACCCTCACGTTCCCCCTGTTTCACTGGTGAGAATGTTTTTCACAAAGGGAAAAAAAAGCACTTTGCTCCTGTGCTTTTGTTGGGTGAAGAAAGAAAGAAGGCGATGGATCTTCTAGGTTGCACCTTTTTAAATGAGGACGGAGGCGGTGGCACACAGCTATTGAGCAGCATCGTGTCCCTTGTGGCTCTAAAGTCAGGGCGACCAGAGCGTCTGGGAGCCATCATGCACTTCACTACAGCAACTCTATGCAACCGCTGCACCTCAACATGGACCTGTTGTACAGCAGCGTCCCCCCCCCCCCCCCCCCCCCCCCCGCTCCCCCCCAAGAGCACAGACACACTCGTTGAGCCTCTCAGCTTCGCAAGCAATTCCTTTGCCTTCTTAGTTTATCTTACATTCCAAATGAAAAGGACATTCTTCCAATTTTTGGGGACGACGCATCTTGTATCGCCTTAAATGTTCGATTTGTGTGTTTTGTTTTTAAGAACTTAAATCTATGACTAATGTTTAGTGCCTGCTCTTTACATTCCCTTTTTTTAAATTTGTTTATTTATGATTGAGGTTTCATGAAATAATTCTGTTGTCATTTTTCTTTTTTCTTCAACTAATTCAAACAGCTCTTCATTTAATTATTTCACCGTAACATGAATCTTTATAGAGGAGCAGAGTGCGTTATCGGGGCTTGAAGTGAACGTCATTCACCAGTTTAACACTAGTCAGTAAAGTGTGAGATTTGTTGTTAAAGTACAAAATAATCTACATCGACACTACTTGAGTTGAAGTTCACACCAGCTAAATGCTACAGTTGTAAATGATCCCACAACAGAAACAAACTCTATGGAAGGTAGTTGTTGACCGTAAAGTGATTTGAGCTGGTGAAGTTGTGCGAGTTGTGCGAGCGGCTCAGTCTGACGTTGTGAAACTAGATTTGTTGCTTTGAGTGTCGGTTCTTTGTTGAGTTTGAAACTATCACGGGGTTCTCGATGTCGTATGTGTACAAGTGCTGCACAGAAGTAATCACAAGCAAAATGGCATATTATTTTGTGTGATTTATTCCTTTTAAAAAAATAGTATTTAAGCAATTTTTGGTGAGAGAATTGTACCAGTTTTATTTTCAGGTGAGGGACTGTAAGGGGTCATATCCAATCTGTGGACATTTTCACATTAATGTACGAGCGGAAATGTTAACTAATAAATCCTAATTTCAGTTTATAACCTGTCTGTGTTTTCTGTTTTTTTAGAAGAAAATGATTACATATTAGATATTACTTCAATTTGCTGAAAAAATAGAGCCAATAAACCACATGAGTAGATCTGATTCTTTGGACTTTTCACTCACAAGTTTTAAAGCCTTTACATATAATAAATAAAACTTAATTTGAGAGTTAAAAAAATCAGACTTTAGAAGTTTAGTGAGAGAATTTACAGAATACAGCAAGTCGACTCTCATATAAGCAGCATCCTGTACGCCGCCCACACGCAGATACATCGTCTCCCACAACGTAAACAGACCCGTTAACACCCCCTGTCTCCGTCTCTACGGGGGGGACTTATCTGGAAGTTAGGCCGGGTCATATGTGGACCCGTGTCTGGTGTCTGTAGACATACCTAGAACACGGCTGCCTGTGGTCTCATCCGTACGTTGCCAAAGAAATAGACAAAATCAGGTGCTGGAGTAGATTTGACTGTTCGCTTTGTTGTAAACTAACTGATTTAAAATGAAGGGTAAATTTGAGGATATAATCATATGTACGACACCTTGAACCGTGATGCTGTAAAAGAAGAAAAGATATATAAACTAAATAAGAGACATTTTTTATATATATATATATATATATATATATATATATATATATATATATATAAACTAAAATAAGAGCTTACACAAAAGGTTTTTTTTTTCTTTATTTGTCTTTTCTTTATTTTCCTGATTGAAATGTATTGTAAGGTCATAATTTGTCATTCATCACATTACATGGCATGATGCACCAGGTCTACTACACCCATTTATAGGAGGAAAACACGGAAACATACACAAGGTTTTACAATGGGGGGGGGGGGGGGGGGGGGAACAGGAAGTTTAGCTCATTGCACTTACAACAGTGAATGGAACACTTTGTAATCATTTTTAGGCTCTTGACCTTATTCTCTATTTTATTTTCACCCTCTTTTTTTCATTCAGTTGGGTTATTTTATTATATTTCTTTTCTTCACATCTCCATTGTCCAATTTGCCATCTCACCCTCTTCATCGCCCCAAAAATGAAATGGAAGCAAGAACGCTGTCCTCCCCCTTTCTTTGATGTAAATTTCCATTTAACAAACACAACATGTATAGAAACTCTGCACAGACCAATATGTTTTTATCTTTTTTTCTTTTTTTGTATATCCGAATACTATTTTTTTTCATGAGTCTTAAACAGTCCGCACATTTTTTTCCATTTATTATTCACATCAGCAGCTGCTCTTTGCTTGTTATGTGTTTTTTTGTTGTTTTTTCATGTTTCTGGCAGGGAGGTTCAGGCTTGCATACGCGCCAGCTTGTGTCACTGTGTGGTGTGCAAAGGCCTCTCTCATGCCTGTGTGTGTGTGTGTGTGTGTGTGTGTGTGTGTGTGTGTGTGTGTGTTAGCATGTTTCAGATGTACATGTTGTATAGAACATGTTCTTCGTTTACATCTTGTTTGTTCAAAGCAGACTCTGGTTCTCATCTGGTATTTACACTGGTGGGAGGTCAAAGGTTGAGGAGGTCTGAAAGGTCAAGGGATGGTAGAGGAAGGGGGGGGCTGCCCACCCGCCCAGGTCATGCACTTGTATTTTTACAGATTCATTGCAGGTGAAAGATGAGTAAACGCTCCCTGATGGTTTTACAATGAAGGATGGATTTTTTCATGTTTCTTTCCACATAATTGCTGTTTTTCTTCACAACCTCTCACCTGTGAAACATTTACTTCTTCATATATTAATAATATAATATTTTTGTGTATTTTATAATCTTTCTTTACATCGACTGACAGCAAGAGCAGTGGTGACAGTTACTACACTCCGTACCGTACAATCAGTTTCTGCTACTTTTTTGGTTAACACACAAACGCACGCAGTCCGGGTTTCCCAAAAGCATCATAAGCTGCATTTAAAAACCGACTTGACTCTTTTGAACTCTTCGTGGCGCTAAAAGTTTGTCATTTCTCCGTCCCGTGGCTGTGAAGTGAGAAAGAAACGCCTAATGCAGATACCAGAACGGTGCCACAGAGGGTGAAAAAAAGGTGTAAATGCGACCTTATTGCTGAGACTCTTGACGTCGGATTGAAAGGCAAATCAAGATTTTTGGAGATTATACTTCTTTTAAACACAAATCTGATGGAAGAAACTTCTCTTTGCTCCATGTCTGGAAATGTGAGCCTTTTAAACGCAAACTCCCCAAATTCTTTTGCACTCAACAAAACTAGACGGGGCCTTAAAGACGCTCTTCCAGAGAAGATCTCAATTCCAATTTCTATTTGCATTTTGAAGTGTCATCTTTTATTATCATCTACGTTTTGTGCTTCAACCACCTCTGGAAACCGGGGCTGCGGCGCGGTGATTTTTGCCCACTGGTGATTGCTGTGGTCTGAGCTTGCGCTCCTGGATTTAGACAGACACCATGCAGAGTATAGACAGGGACCACGACTGGCTAGAGGGCAGTAAAAGGATGGCTTTCTTCAGAGACCAGTATAGTAGTATAAAAGCCCTTGCTGCTATGCATATTTAAGTCACCTTCAGTGGTTGTATTCACACAGGAGCTGAAACTGTTTCTTTTTTTTGGACACATTTCAACACACATGGCTTCATGGCTGCGTTCCGTCAAATGTTTCCGACCCCTCTAGTTGACAGCAGCGGTACGATCACGTCCGTGTCTTAAAGTGTGAGAAAAAATATCGGATTCATTGCGCCTGCGTAAACACACGTATTCTTTTCTGACTATCTATGAACATCTGCGTTTAGTGTGTTCTTTCCTGAGGCAAAAGTGATTGAGGAACATTTTATTGAACATTATATTTTATTACAAACTTCCAGAACATACGACACACAATAGAGGAAGTTGGTATTAATTTGGGTAACTTTAAAGTCATTATTTGTTCTACTTTGACACTAATTTTAAGCTCTCACGGAGAAGTCACCGATCTGGTGGCAGTGTACCTGGGAATAATCACAACCTTAAAATCTCTCTCGAGGCTGAAAAAGAAACTACGACTCACATCCAGCTCTCTATCCCGCATGAGAAAATAAATTCTGACATAAAAATCATAAATCATCTCATAAATGTTTCACAAAAAATAGATACCGACTTATTTTACAGTTCCAGTGAAATGCAGTAAAGTGTATTTGTAAAGGAGCTGCGAGTTGAGGGATGTTTTCAATCCTATAATTTCATAAATAAATTCTATATAATAATCTGTTTAATATCATGCTGCAACTCAAATAAATACAAATACACAATAATATGCAGATTACTTTCTCCCCAGAAATTAATGTTCCACAGTGTATTTAGCTTTTAAATTAAATCTAAGTGTGTTTTGGCAGTGCACCTTTAAACACATTTTTGCACACACGCACGCACACACACACACACACACACTTCAATTTTGGAATGCCTTGAATAGTCAATTGCCATTCGTTGGCTCCAGCAGTATTTTTAGTCAGATCAACCAGGACTTTTTTGCCCTCAAACTAAATCGCTAAAATAAAATAAAGAAGTATTTCTTCTTCAACCCTGATGAGACACAAACCATATTAGGGAATATATTCTAAGTTTATTGTTATGTTTCTAAATCTTTATATATATATCATATTTAGTCATAGAAATCTTTTAGTTTTCTTTATATTAAATCTCTGGACAACTTTTCATTTTATTATATTTTCTTTTCTGCACAACTATCCATTTAAAATGGATTTTATTTCCTAGTTACTTCTGGGAAATAGATAATTGTCCCCGGAAAGCATCTTTTATGGGATGTTTGCTTTTCCTCATTCACATTTCTGTTTCCTTTATATCCAGTTCTCTCTTTAAATCTTGACATTAGTTATATCAAGAAGCGCACTATGAACCAGGTGTGATAGACGAATGAGTGACTTTTCCCACTTGTGTATTCGAATCCCTTCTCCTCCTCCTGTCTTTTTTTTTTTTTTTTCTTCCCCCAAATCCGATTCATTGCATAGAAGGACTTGAGATGAGAGGTCGCCTCTTCTGTCCACCACATTGTTGCGTTTGAACTCGTGTCATATTTTCTTTTCCACTTGGATGATGGTCGTTAAACGCACGCATACGGACCCCCACACACATACAGGAACGGAACAATATAGAGGTGACTGAGGTTTTCTGCGCCGGGCAGCATGCAAAGGTTCCCAGCGAGCGTTCACACAGACAATATACAGCAGAAGTTGGTTGGTTCGTTGGGTTTTGCTGAAGGCCTCGCAATGTTTGGCCCGACAGAGTAGGTTTTGAGTACCGCAGATCCCACAATGCACTGCAGGAACGACAGCAGGGAGAACACTGACCTGAGAAGTTTCCATGACAACCGACAGTTTGAGGAGGGAGAAGGTCTGTAGCGAGTTGGCTTACAGGTCTGGACGCCACCACGATAGAAAATGAAGAGTTAAAAAAGGCGAGTGACTTTGTGACACAACAACAAGTGTGTTACCTTTGGGTTCTTCAGTCACGTTAGTGCGGACTTTGTTCTTGTTTTTTTTTCCCCCTTTCTTTTTCTTTGTCACCATTTTCTAGTGTGCTTTCACGTGAGCTGTGCACGTCTGTCAGAGTGAAGACACACACTGATGTGCGTACCAGTGAACATTGATCTCGGGTGGGGGGGGTCAGAAGGGTCACATCGAAAGCCGAAGCCCACACGGGCGACGGCGACGGCAGGTCCGGTTCCGACTGGTCCGGTTCCGACTGGTCCGGTTCCGACGCGGCGAGTGACTGGTCTGCGTTTCAGTGCCTCTCTGCTGCCCTGCAGTGCTTTCAGATCAGACTCCGGTTGGCCGCCACGAGCAGCGCATCACTCCAAACGCCCCCGACGCGATGGAAGGCCTGACGTCTCACTGTAGGGTGGAGAAGGAGAAGATCCGGGTGGTACCAAACTGTCGTTCATGGGTCAGCACCTGCTCCCCAACGTATTGGTCCAGCAGTGTTACGATGCTTAAGTAGGTCTGTTGGTACATTTAAGTCAGACTTGAGTGGTACGTCGGTGGTCGTAAGACAGACGGAGGCGACGCGCTTCTGTTCCACAAAACTTTTAAGATGACACGAGATTGTGCTTTCTACTTTCTTACCACTTTCTCTATTGCTTTTTTTAAAAGTATTGATAATAAATACAAGTCAGAAAATTGACAGGGGGTGTGATGAAGTCAACATAGATAAATAAATATCACAAACAATTATCAAAAACAAAGTTGATTTAAAAAATATAAATTAATCTCACTGTGGCCAGTGTTCTGTTGGTATCACTACCTAAAATAAATATATGTGTTACAGGGTGTAATAAAAAAATGCAAGTAGGACTTCAAAATAACAATATTTAAGAATGATTAAGGCGATATTGGTAACCTGCAACATAAAAACCAGGCAATTAACAAAACAACATTTGAAAAAAAGAAAGCACAATGATAACCACCAACAACCCTTTGGGAAACATCTGCGAGCTGAATGTTGTGGAGCAGTTGGAGAAACTCCATCACCAGAAGCCCTGCAGGTAACTGTTCTCCTAATGGCTTTGCAATGGCTGAAAAAAACACTTGACCACATACTGTTTTTTTCCCCTTATAAAAAAACCCCAAAAGGCTCCTCTTATTCCCGTGGCTCATTTTGTGTTTGTTGCTCCGGGAATCTCTCGTCACTGTTTACGCCGTCGAGCTGCGAAGTGTTTGCCAGTGTGGCCTCTGTTAAGTAATGATGAACAGTGTAAGGTCTTGGATATAAAGTTCCATGCATTCCAAATTCCTATTCATTTTTTTTTTATTCACTATGTACTTCTTTAAAGTCATGGCAAGTTGAGGATTGTCTGGTGAGGATTGAAAAAAAAGAAAATCGGCATTCAAGAAACGCAGAGAGGTGAGGAACCGAGTGAGCGAAAGGTTTCAACAGTTCCAATCTGGAATGTAGATATAAACAAGCCGTGGAAAGAGACGCGTTACGATGTCGTAGTCATTCAACGTGACATTTCCATTAACATCACAGCGGGTGATGAAACGAGGTCTTTAGTACCAGAAAAACCTGCAGTAACCCAGCAAGTTTTCCATTTTGCACACTTTCTTTTCTACTTTGAGAAAAGATAGAAAAGAGGAGAGAGAGAGAGAGAGAGTTATTTCAACCTTGAGCACAGGACTGTGAAATGAAGGATCCTAGCATGCCACCGTGCCTCCTGTGGTAAAGCAGCCGTCATATATAAACGATGACGTCGTCAGCATATAGGAGTAGAATTGCTCCACCCTTTCATTTTTCCCCATTAATGCTGCACTTTTAACTCCAGAGCCACACTTCTTCCTTTGACTCTGCTCGTCTGGGTGGTTCTCCGCTGGTGGCAGCAGAGCTCTCTCTACTGGCGTGGAGGAAAAGCAGCCAAGCAACAACATTTGTTGTCGTTTTTTTAGCCTCCATTAGCTCTTTTGTTGGTTTGTTGGCCGTAGATGTGTTAGTAGTCCGGTGGAGACAAACTCTTTGGCCGCTGGATGGAGGAGAGTGCTTCTTAAGATGGATGTTCGGCTGGACATGATCTGAGAAGAGAGTTAAATTAGTCAAGACTATTGAACCCAACCCTTTAATATGAGCTCTGTTTGTTTGATGTGTCCATAAAGATATTCGTACACAGATGTCACTCTACCAAAATAGCCACATATAACTGCTGATCACCTCTTTTACGATGACAAGTAATAATATAACAAACCGCTGTCTATCCATACGGGGGTCCACCATGTATTGAATACACAGCTCAGTATATGAACAATGTGTGGATGTACTAAATGGTTACTGACTAGACTTGTGCAACTATTGGCAACACAGGTAACAGCATACACCGTACTATTATAAGTAGGACAGGTTTAAGTTAATGATTTAGTGCTTAGAATCGGATTCTGCCCAATTGTTTTATATTTCAAAGCTGCTTATGAGTCATGTAGACAAGTTGTGTTGTTTGGGGTCCCTGTGTGAATGACAGGGACGCACACAGAGGCTCTCCATTAAAACAAAGGTCATTTGCTCTTTAGAGCGGTCATGCAGTAAAAATGCAGTTGGCCACTAGATGGTGGATACGTTTAGGAAATGTACAGTATACAGTCTGTGAAGGGCCTGAGTCATCCGGTTTATTGCAGTCGCTAAAAATGCATTTTTGGCTTCTCTTAGCCAGAAAACACACAAAAAATATGCACAAAATATCTTGAACCTCCTAAAGGTTTTGAAAACTAATTTGCACAAACACCAAAATACATTTAGGGAAACGAAACTGAGATCTGCACACCGTCTTTCTCATTTGTGCATTTGGAGATAAACCTTGTGCACGGGAGCACTTCAGTTCACATTTAGACGCCGCACTCATTAGCACCAAAGCAAAACACCTGTTTCCCCGAGACGCTTTCATCACCTGCGGCCGCTGAGGCCTCCGGGTCTCCACCATGTATTTCAACCTCTTCTTCCAAATGCAAATATTGCGCATAGTTGTTATCGGTTGAGCATTCAGTACTCGAATAAACCCGAAATACCTGCTGGTGGGATCAGGTTTTTCTGATGTTTTTGTGTTGGATTGTGGTATCAAAGTTATATGTGTGTGTGTGTGTGTGTACCTAACATTTGTAAATATTCATAAATGACATACTATCGATTCTTTGCCAATCATGGAATTTGACGTTTGAAGCTTTGGGAGTCTTTAAATCACATTTTAACAGGTTGTCTTTGTTCTCTGAAGTGCTGCTTCCTCGTAGCTCCAGTTTGCGTATTTACTGTGTGCGTTGCGCTGTCTCGCCCACTGTGGCTGAGTCGGATCAACTGCTCCCAACATGTTGTGTGTTTCCAGGCGCCCAGCAGCAGACTTAATCTGTCCCAGTGAACACAGGCCCCCAAAGGGTTGCTACACAACAAACAGGTAGTTGACCCACTTAAGCCGCAACATGGCCTAAAAGACACACAATAGGGACACATGAATCACTTTGGGCAAAGGGCCCCTTTTTTTCTTTTTCAAGTGGCCGCGTATAATTATATTTTAATCACTATTCTATGTTTGGCGAATGCCCTTTCCCTGCTTCATCTTGACTGATTTGGAGGTTAATTTTCTCAGAGCGCCGACCTCTACCCTCATCCAGGGTCACATAAACCGTTGTGGGTGAATCCAGGCGGCCGTGTCTTGAAAGTCTTAAGCGATTCCGCCAACTTATTGACACCCGTCGCTTTGCTATGAAATATTTAACTAGCACAG
The DNA here is from genome assembly GCF_964276395.1 of Gasterosteus aculeatus. Lineage (NCBI taxonomy): Eukaryota > Metazoa > Chordata > Actinopteri > Perciformes > Gasterosteidae > Gasterosteus > Gasterosteus aculeatus. The sequence continues at coordinate 15,410,444 of NC_135689.1, read as the reverse complement.
TTGGGGGGTGTAATGTGCGCAGATACTTTTGACCATTAAGTGTTCCAATAGCGCTGTCACAGAATTCAGCTGAGAGACATATTCCTCACAGGGGGGGGGGGGACTGAAAGTAGAAATGGCAAAATCTTTTTAGCGACAGAAACAAGACAGGACGTGCTGAGAGGAAAAAGTGGCGGGGGGAGGGGGGGGGGAGCGACGGCAGGCTGAAGTGAGAAAGCGGGAGCAAAAGCAGAGAAGAAGAAAAGACGTTTGACAGCAGTGGGAGGAGAGAGAGTCACACGAGGAAGTTAGTCAGCAACCCGCTGAGTCCGGGCTCGGCGCGTTATCTTCTGCATGGCACACATGCAACACTGTACAAATACAGCAACATCAAGGCCCGCGTATCCCCCCATGATGCATCAAAAGCTTCAAAGCCCACTGCACCAAGGCAAAAGATTGTCCTTCTAATTGGAAAGAAAACATAGCATTTTCCTATTGGCGCTTCTATTTTCACTGCAGCAGCTTACGTAAAACACATCAGCACGCTGTATCAGAGCACAGGAAATCTGCGTCCCTTAATGCTCAGAGCTGCCTCATAAAAACTGACGTACTTGAAATACTTTCATTGGTTTTTATCATTAAATGCATCTTTAACTATGCTTTGCTCCTAACAAGTCAAACTGTAGCTGTAGATGCTTTAAGGCTCTTTTGTATCTGCTACTAAATGCTCATCAATATGTTTTGTATTTGCTTTTGCAGGTGTACGCTGAATGTATCTGCAAAACATTCATTGTCAACATTTAGTTCTGCTCCTGGCAATATTACATGATTACCAATTAAATTTCACCAAGATTGTGAACTGAAGTTGCCATTGACTGTAATCACATAAGGAAATGACAAATGTGCAGTGAGATGGAAATGATACATGTGATGAACTGAGTTTCTACTTTTGAACCTTTTTATTCCACAATTTTGTCAATTCGTGGCAGACATCAAGGGTTTAAAAGCCATTTAAGTGAATAGCATTTGAAAAAGGCAAGAATCAAGCACAGCTCGGCATGAAGCAAGTCTAAGAGGTTTTCTAAAAAGCATTAGAATATACGATGTATTTTCGTTTTGTATTATATCATATTCATATTTAGGTGGTGAGGTCTTAAGGCATCCGTCACACCTGAGCACTAATTCAGACTTCGGTGAAGATTAAAAAAAAAAATATATATATATATATATATATATATATACCTTGAACATTTTTGGATTAAAAAACACCAATGTGCAACAACATCACAGTCAGAACAGAAGGGAAACAAATCCAGATGTCTGAGAGACATCTCAATTTCTCCGGCTAAGCGTCTCACATTTACAGGTGATTAAAGACATTCGGGTCATTTTTTGCTTTGATCCCGTGGTTCATGAAGACGTAGGAAATGTAGGAAAATGAGCTACATGTCGGATTCTAATCCTCTCGGTTTAATATTTCATTGTCAATTTGCTCTAATGAGGTTCAATCAGATGGCGGTTCATGAATCAAGGGCCTGCTCTTGGAACAAGCAGGACTTTTGCTGATGTATTTCTGGCCAGGCTGACTGCAGGCTTCCAAACTGACAGAAGCCAGATGCCAGTGATTTTCAGGAGCACAACACAACAGCTGCAAAAACACAAAAGCTGCGACAAATCGCTCTTCAGGCTGAGCTGGAGGAACACAGCGCGGCGGCTTGTCTCATGACAAGAGTTATGGAGATATGGGGACCGAGAATTACAGATGTACAAATGTCCCACAGTCAAAGTGATAAGTACATTAAAACTGCTTGTGTGCTTTAAGTACAAGATTTATCTTAAGTGTTAGATTAATGTTTTCAATTCTTTCTTCTGCAGTTTTCTTATAAACAATGTGTGTGTGTATATAGTATATAATATATTATATCTGTGTAACGAGTGGCAATAAATGGCTCCTGTCATTAAAACTGTCATGTGATCCAGGTCTCTCTCTCAGATATTTTGAGCCCTTTATGTTCTGCAGACGTTACATGAGGCAAGAACCCACAGTTTTGGGGCATTAAATGCAAAAAACGGACATAAAACATTAAAAGAAGGAATAAAAACATTATATGAGATGAATGCAAGAGTATGCTATGTACTTCATTTTTTCTTATTTCTTTATTTTATTATTTGATAAAAAACAATCAATTGATTGTATTGGACTATTACCTCATCTCGTAAAGCCAATTCCGGAAAGATATTCAAGTAATGCACTAAAATAAACGTTACGCTGTTGAAGTTGCGTGATATGTTGCTGCAAAGTGCTGTCGCATTAGTATTTCTACCATTTCAACCATTGCCAACTCAAGACCAGTACAGACGCACCAGGTCTTCCACTAACGTAACCCATTATTATATGCAGCATTTGGACGATTGTGACTTTAGGTGTCCGATTAAAGGAAGACACTGTGTGGTTTCGAGCAGCTATTGATGGGGTTACTTAGTTAAAGTAACTTACTGTGATATGAAGAACCCAGAGGACTCCAGTTCTGGTTGGCTGCAAGAGGGAGACGGCAACATTTCAGACAATACCTTTTTCTTAACATTTCTGCATTGAAATCCATGGATATTACTACCAATATAAACAAGACAGGACCTTCCAACATCTGATGAAAGTTGATGACAAAACAAGTATGATACAACATACATTGAACATGCCAGTTTTCCATTTACTGTACACCTTTTCTTGTTATGTGTGAGTAACGCTTACAATTATTTCAAATTGGAGTTAAAGTAGTTTCAGCGTTCATGTCAAGAGCCGAGTTGTAACAACAATATGGAAATGGAAAATATTAATTTTTCTGAAACCTGATACGTTCTCATTTGAAGTTGTGTTGAAACGCGGATGCTTCGTGTCGGCTACAGACAGTTGTTCATGGGATAAGAAAACCTCAATGGGAACAGTCAAATGACCATGATCGTGCCAATATGCTGTTCAAGTACATTCAGGTCTCAAAAGGTTCTGTTTAAACGTGGACGTCCAGCACAGCAGCAGCTGATGCGTATTGTCAGCTCCCCTGGTTGGTGGTGAGGTATTTAATGAAGGCGGCTAGTAAAAAGTTGCAGTCGCTGCATGTTAGATGACAAGTACTCACCAGTTTGCTCATCTCTCCGCTCTGTTACTCTCTCGCTCGCTCGCTCTCTTCTCTCTCTGTGTTAGTAAAACAAAAGCTGGAGGGGAACTTCACAGGTTTTTCTGGTACGGGGCCTCGTGATTTGGTCATTTAACATTTACATCGTCCTGCAAATACACGGAGGCATTCAGTCAGTTTATTTGATTTGTATATTTTGAAATCCATGTTCGATAAAACTGTGTCGTTGCGCAGCTTCAAAACTACAGCCTGTACTGTTCCTTATACTCCGTTCTGAAGTAAATCTAAACCCATTGCAACCAACTCAAGGGTACGAGTGTGTACACAGCACATGCTACACAACCGCATGCTGTGAAAACACACATCCTGTTTGGAATGAGTTGTCATTCTTTATGTTCTTATTTTCACCCTGTGCACACAGAGAAGATAGGCGACCAAAAATAAGAATTACACTCAGACAAAGACACTCTGCTTTAGCAACACATTCTCTGCAGCCAAAAGAGTCCAAACACTCCGCGCTGTAACGCAGACTTTTAACCAGCAGCATCTCAGAGAGTTACTTTTATACCTAATGTTGCACTTTTTTAATAGATAAAAAGTGTCATCATTGACTAAGACTACCGCCGCACACTTAAATGTCGCGGCGGTCATGTTGCAATTTATATTCATGTCCATCCAAAATGTCCAGTTAATCATTTTACTCCATTAGGCATTTGTCTGAAATTGGATCCTTGAGAAATGGCCAGAAAGGTCAATGTGACCTTTTACCACCAAAATCGAATCGCTCCGTTTGGAGTCCAAGTTGACATTTGTGTCAAATTTGAGAAGATTTCCTCCATGTGTTCTTATGACATTCACAATCATAAAAGGTAGGTCTGTATAGAAGACCTGTTATGTTCATAAATAGTGAACAGTCTTAAACTCAGGTGAAAAAAACAAGAATATAAATTAATAAGAGTTGCATTGCAAATATCTCCTTTTTTAAAGTTTGAGGGAAGCTGTTTTGGATGTAAGAACCTCGGCTACAAGCTTCACCACAAAGCAAAAGCCACATTTGATATTAAATAAGCTTCCAGTTTCCATGTGTTTTTTCAGTCTTATATAAACGATCCATCTTCTGCAACTCTGACTTTGCACATGACTTCCTGGATACAGAAGAGAAAGAACAGCGGAAAATAAGTACCTCAATTGTAGCACTTCAGAATAAGGAGGTGAACTTCTTGCCAAAACCGCTTATAGCTGTAGGAAAGTGAAAAAGAAATAGAGATTAAATAGATTCTGACGCAGGGGTGACATCGGAGGGACTTACTATTAAACTTGGATGCGTCATGACAAGATAAACTGATTCATTTGCCTTCCTAATGGAAAGGCATTCACAGTACACTGAAGGATGGCAGCATAACATTTTTCTCTGGTTAATGATCAAGTTGAAAGCAGTAATAGTTTTTTGTCTCCTTGAAGTCTTCCTTTAGCTCTGTATTCATTTTGTGTCCTTTTGTGGATTCATGCTTTGTCTCATTACTTGTTTTGTGTTGTCTTGTTTGTCTCTTTAAAGTCACATTTTATGGTTGTTTTGTGGTAGTTTATCACCTTCCAATCCTGTTCTGTCTCTTAATTAATAATAATTGTTTTGTCCCTCTTTGAGGCCATTTGGGGTCTTTTTGTCCCTTTTAAAGAGTTACCGTCTAGTTTCCTCACTCATTACTGTCTACCGGGTGATGCTCAACCATATTAAATGATGCCGTTTTCACCTGACTGACGTATTCCTATCATGCTTCTAATTAGCTTAGCTGCAGTGTACGTACCGTCTCCTAGTTTGCCCGCCTGCTCAGCGGCATTTCCAGGGATGAGCTTGGACAACATGCTGTCTCCCTCCATGCCGGGCTGTCCTGCTGCCGCGCTGCCAATGCCTCCTGGTCGAGGAGCTGCCTTGGAGCCTGCAAACAGAGCCATGAGGAGAGGAGAGAGGAATGAGGAAAGGAAAAGACGGAAAGGAAACACGTCAAGTTGAGTTGTCGGTATCTGTGCAGGTCAAATATCTGACAAGGTTGTTTTGTATTTCTATTTCTATAAATAGATGTGCTTTTATGACCTCTGGTCATTATATAAAATAAAACAAAGAGTGGGTCTCAACCCACAACCCATGAATTCGTGCACAAGTGTTTTTGTTAACAAAAATGATTGAACTAATTCATTAACCATCACAATTGTTGCCAATTATCTCTTGACCAAATCTGTTCATGGTCACTTGTGGGATTGAGATCCATACATTTCCCTCCCACTCAACATAAAAGAAAAAACTACCTCCTGCATCAGCATTGAATCTTTGTCTTTATTTCTAAGACAAAGATTCAAAAGTCTCCTCCAGACATTTCCAAGAGACAACCTACCGGTTGGAGAAATTAACTGAATGACTTACCACCGAATGAATTAAGTGACCAAGTCATTATGTAATGTCTTAACACACTCTGATCTTCTGCCAAGAAGTGAAACCCCTCCACTGGGATTATCTGCAGATTAATCTCAGATAGATGAGCCGGCACACACTGGTTACGTAATAAAGACGCAGTGGGCAGCAGCTGGTGAGAGTGCCGGGAGTCTCTTTGTGCAAATGATTGTACTGTACCTATGCCTGTGAGTGGGGGCTGGGCAGCTTTGGTGGCCATGACCGGCGCGGCCTTTGCTCCAATAGCCGTCACTGGAGGCATGTCCATTTTAGCCTGCAGAGAAAGAGAGTGTGAGAAGATTGAACAGCAGGCGCAACTCAATGCTCTGCGTTCACCAAAGCAAACATCTCAGCGCCGTACACACCTCTGACATGTTTAGATTTTAGGGGCTAAGGAAAGAGAGGAAAATGTAAGAGGTTGAGAGACTGACAGGAGGTGACAGAGGAAGCTGCTCCCCTTTTGTGTTGTGACTAAACACACCAAATGACATGAACGAGGAAGTCAAAACAGTCAACTTCGCACCTTTTCAAAATGTTATGATGGCTTCTTGTTAAGGCAAAGGATATCATAAAATAAAAGCAATTTGGGAAGCAAAGAAAATAAAATGTTATCATTGTAATTATTTTTCTGCTGTTGTAAATGTCACTTTCACTCAGAAATGACTGATAAAATGGACAAAATGATATGCGGATGTCTCCCTGAAAAAAAAACCCCTTCTTTACTCGATTCTGGCATTTGATGACAGATTATCTGTTGTTTTTAATCGATTATATTAACACATTCATTTTTTTTTCTGTCCGTAATTACGGATGACTTTTAACTGCTCTTACACATTTGTTTTTATACTGGAAACATGAATAAATATTGTTTGACTTTGGTAAATCCAAACGTTGCCATCCGACAGTAAGATTGTTGGACAAAAATATCGTAAATATAGCTGAAGATGTTCCCCATTTTCATGAGTCTTTTTGTAAATTGTGACGAATCTGTCGCTACAAGCGGTTTGAGAGCTTTTCCATCGCCTCTGCCCTCGACATTTAAGGACTAAACTGCAGAGAATAGCTTCAGGAAAGAGAAGACCAGACCTTCACTGATCCATCGCTACTCTAATCACAGGAAACGTGGCCCGGTGTTTATGTTCTTACTTTGCATCGTCTGGTTTCTGTAAAGCACTTTGTGCCACTCACACTTAATAAACTTTCAGTAAATATACTTCGACTGCTGCAGTTCAGCTGCATCGAAGAAGAGGTGGTGCATCTTTATGCACTGTGCAGCTTACAGTATTTCATTTACAGCCACTTCCTAAATGCATTTAATTACACAATGGACCTACATGCCACTGTTAGTGTATGAGTTTGCAGACTGAAAAATAACCAAATGAACGTTTACAGTTAATGCCCCCCAGTCAGATCTATACAACGATGGAGCTTTCTGAATCATTTCCATGATTAATCCTGCATAGTTTGATTTTAGACCGTATGAATTATTTGACTTTGCTTTCCCACTGACAGTGCAACATTCCAGCAATATGAACATTAAAAACGTTTTCAGCTGTGAAAACCATTGTTGATAATTACAGTTAATGATGACGGGGACTTTACTTTAACTTCCAACTTATTCATGTATTTAAAAGAGAAAAATGAATTCAGCAAGAGTACTGAATCTTCATGTTAAACCTCATAATTTGGAAACTCCAATTGCTAATACATTTAGGATTTATCCTAATGGAGTAAACGCAGGGTGCAATCATACATTTTCAGTGCCATTTTCCTGAACATCTAGCAGACAGTGAGATCAGCTGCGTGTATTTATCAGTTTCCTCTGTGTTAATCACAGTGTTGGATAAGGTCTGCCAACACAGTCACAGCAGAATTTGAATTAACCATCTGAAATGGGAGGAGATGGACTGGCTCTTATCTGCGGGAGCATGGAGGGTTCAGACTCAGAAGAAACTCGGAAGAGGTCAAGGGAAATGAAATGAAAGAAAGAAATGTGTGATAGGAGAGACGAGAAGAATGAGACCTGGAGGGATGCATGACTAGAAAAAGGATGAATTGGCAAGCAGTTGGTTGTTAGAAACCGTTAAATCAGAAATAGGAGGATGGATTTAGAGTGAGGGACAACATCATGATTAAAGTTGTTTGTCATAATCATGAAACATTTCTTTTGTGACCCGAGGAAAGAAGCCGGCTATGTCGGGATCACAGTAGTATCACAAGTAATATTTACAAAAAGCGTAATTACTTCAAAAGAACTAACGCTGCAACGCTTGTTCACATCCTTATTTTCTATTTATCTTCTTTCTTTGTCCTTACCATGTTGGCTGGAGTGGTTCCTGCAGGACCTGTCTGCCTGGCCTGACCCATGGGTCCACCCGCTGGACCCATCTGTCCTGGCTTGGCTTGGCCTTGCCCCATGCCCATGCCCTGTCCCTGGGCTGAGGGCTGCTGCTGAGGGCCGGTGGTCATTGCGGCACCAGGCTGCCCTGACCTGGCCGCTGACGTCTGGGCTTGTTGTTGGAGCTGGGTCCTCTGTCCTTGCGCTCCGTCGGTCTGGGAACCTGGACCACTCTGTCGCCCCGATCCTGTAGGCCCTCCAGCGGGGCCCTGAGCCCGGCCGGAGCTGCCGGACCTGGAGGAGCCTTGGATGGAAGAAGTAGGTGAAATGTATTTTAAATGAAATTGTTCTGCTCATCGTTCAAAAATCGTGTAACTTTACGTCATCTTTTTCTCTGCTTATGTGAGCAGTTTCTAAATAGAAAACCAGATTATTTGTGCATTTGAGAAACGGTATTTATTTTACAGTGAGCTTTTCTTATCATATTTATGGATAAAATGTATCCCTTTGTATACAGAAGCAAATTTACAAGTAAGGCAGCAGTGAAAGTTAATGAAATGCAACAAATAGTTGTGGGCAAAGATCAAACCAGTGGTTTAACGAGTGCACGGCTAAAAACAGTCCCAGTTCTGCCCAGGGACACAACCTTTCTTTTGAAAGTTCCTTTTGATATATTTAATCAAATATTGTTTATCCCCGAGGGACCGTAGCTTGTAAAAGTCAGGCTGAATAACCACGCGTATTAAATGTGTTTCCGTCAGCTCTGAACAAGAAATTCTCAGGGATCCTCAGCTTATTATTAATCTAGTATTAGTTTGAGCGTCAACAATGATTTATGAAACTTGGATGTGTGAAAGTTTTCTTCTCATTTAGTCTTTGTGGTTATATGTTCCAAGACGACTCAACAGCGTGTGCAGCTTACTGATCAAAAACACTCTAAATCAAAATAAATATACGCCATTTTTAAACTTTCTGAGGACTCTTGCATGTTCCCCCTTATCTGAAATAACACCTAACTACACTAACATTTTTCTTCCATGAAATGGGGAGCACCCTGTGGCTCTGTTTTAATGCCCCTTTGCTTTTCTCCTTATATTATATTTTCTCTCCACTCCCCTCAGTGCCTCATTCCAGATGTCTGGGATCTGGGTCTTGTCCTTGTCTCTCTTCCTTTATGTTTTTGTTTCCCTTTGTGGTATAAGTGTACTGGTGTGCCTCCTGTGCAGTTATGTAGTCTTTCCCCTTTTCAGGTCTCCATGTAGAGTTGTCCTGCATATACGCTATGCATCTAAATTGTGTTGTACTGAATGTACATTTTGTACTACTGAGGAGCATCGTAAACTAATCCAACTAGCAACGTGGTTAAGGCCAGGTACTGATCTTGAATCTTTAAGGTTAGGGAAGGTCATTGGAAAACAATCACAAGTGTTTTCACAGGGTTCAGGATAACTATTTAGGATAAGGAGGGAAAGGTCTCTTCCTTTTTTTTTGTTGAGTGGGTTTTTCTTCATCTTAAGGTTTAAGGACAGTTTGTGCCAATATGTTTTACTGATGTTTGGCTGTATACATAATATTGAATTGAATTAACTTAAATGCTAACTGGAAGTATCTGCTTCTTCACAGACTTATCATTTGTTTAAATGAAGATTTCAGTACCACTGCTCATTATGGAAAGGCGCCAGACCACTTATACTGGCTAGATTATAAATGAGGTCTAACATTATTTTAGTCAGAAACTTGTTGATTTAGAACAAAACAACTTTTGAAAGGTCTTTTTATTACGTCTTAAATATTACACATGGAACACCCATTTTTATCAGTATTTCTTAACAGTTAGGGAGATTATGCAAAATCACTTGAAGATTGTATTAATCAGTTAGCATTCAGTTTGTCGTATTATCAATAGGCAGTTGGTTTTGCAGCATTTTCTTGTTTTTCTGTCAAATATTTTGACATATAATGGCTAAAAATGGTCCAGACATATTGGTTAACTTCTACTTTGAAACTAAAAATGTAATATCATTACTCCTGGTATCTTATATGACGTGTAAAGATGCACCGTGTTTACCAGGTGGTTGGCCTTGCATGTCCACTTGCTGCTGTGACTTGCTACGCGAGGAACGATGTGGGTCCCCCTGTCTGGAGGAGCGCTGTCCGTGATGGTGCCCAGACGGATCCCGGGAGTAGTCCGAAGTGTGGTACCCTCCAGACCTAGACTCACCACGCCTCCCTGTAGATGAGGATCGCGCTGAAGGGTCTTGGCGCATCGATGGGTCTTTGGGGTGCCCCTTGGCGGACCTCGAGGACCTCTGCTCATCTGAATGACGTGATGCGGATGAGTGACGGCCAGAGCTGCTTTGGTGCCTGTGGTCGCGGGATGTAGAGTGCCGCCCTCCGTGGCCGTACTCATCCTGGGGCCACAGGTCCTCCTCAGGAGGCTCGTCATAATCATGGTAGGTATGTTTCACACCATGCCGGCTCCTTCCAGATGAGTGGCTGCTGCCGTAGTGTCGAGAACTGGAGCGGGGCTTCTCAAACCAGTCGGTTTCTTCTTGGCCCAGATGGTAGGCTTTGGAAACCGAGAGCAGATCACAGTCAATCTCCATGTCGTTTGGAGACAGCGGCATGCAGGCTGAGAAGGAAGGAGACAGGAAGAAGAAGACCAACCACATGCAAAAGAAAAGAATGGGACGGAGAAGACACAGAAAGAAAGGCAGAAAATAAAAATAAAGGTTTTCCATCCATGCAGTTTACACTTTGGCTACAGTTGGCTTACAGTTGGCTACACAAGTTACAAGACAATATAAACAGGATAAACCAAACACTGCAAAAATGTCCATTAAGCCAGCTGTTGGTTTTCATCATAACTTTCCCGTTTGTAAAATTGAAAATAACTTTTACAGCAATAAAAATCTTGATCCTTATGCGAAGGACTATGGGTGAATTGTTACAACGAGACAATTATACTGGCCCTCTGTGAAGAACGGTTTGAATATGAAAGATGGTGTAATGGACTTTTTGCAGTGTAGATTCCACGAGTCAAAACACAGAAAAAACAACAATGACAGAACAATAAATAAACCCTGTAAAGAAAAACAGTGCATCTGTGTCGTGCAAAGAAGACCTTTCAATTGAATCAGAGTGTAGCGAACGGAGAAAACCACCACGCCGAAGAACCATGCGAGTATTGGACAGACAGACGACTGACAGGCGGCGATAGGACGGACAGGCAGGCAGACAGACAGACAGCAGTCCACTGCTAAGAGAGCTCCAAGTGACTCTCGGGAAGAAGGAAACATCCGCATGCAACGGCTATCTGTCTTTCATTTTCTTTCTCTTTGCTAAGCCTAGATTCTGGGTGGGTGGGGGACGTTTAGATAAACGGTGGGGGCAGTAGTAGGTAGTGAGACTGTGTGGGCGTTCAGCCCACAATTACCTTCACTGTCTGACACAGCACAATGATAATCGTCAATAATGTATGTATCATCCGATTTGTAGACATGTGTCCTGGGAAGGTCTTGTATGTGGTCTTGTACATCTGGCAACGAGTGGCTGGAACCATACTGGCCATAATAGTAATGATATCTACCGCTACGGCTGTCGTACGGGTCGGGACCTAAGCTTGATGATCGCCCCGAACCCATGAACCTCCTCAAGGGGCTAAGTGGGCTCTCCTCTTCAGAGTACTGCCGGGTTGGATTGCGCCCTCGGCTGTAGCCAGATCGGTAGGAGCGGTCGTCCCTCTCATAGGATCGGCTGCGATACCCAGAGTAGTCTCTGGCTGAGATCTTGTCCATGCCGTAGCCGGTGGAACGGGAGCGGCCGGTGGAGTTGTAGTAAATCCGATCGTCCTCCTCCACCGTTGAACCATAGTGTCGACTACCATGAGTGCTGCCACTGCCGCCCTCGTAGGTATTGCTTTTAAAGCCGTAATCCTCGATCAGCTGGCGCCCTCGAATGTGAGAGGAAGGGTAAGCCCCACCTGTTGTTGAGGAATAGGAGGCCAGGTCTGCCTCTACATCCCGAGCCTCCTCAATGGGGGAAAACTTGGAGATTTTTTGCTCCATACTCCCCAGTTTCCTGTGCTTGTTGCGCTTGGAGGACATGACAGCAGGAGCCAGAAGACTTCTGGTGGATGACATAGGTTTCTGTACCCCGGAGCGGATGCTGCCGTGTTTGTAGTCGTAGTCAGAGTGATAGGAGGATCCCCCACCCATGCTAGAGCTCACGCTGCTGCTGCTGCCCCCTAGAGGTCCGTGCCTGTAGCTGCTCTTACCCCTGCCGTGGTGGTCGTACAGCTCTTCCTGCATCGCTGCTTCCTCTTCAGGTGCCCTGCCGTAGGAGTTGCCAGTTCCCCCACGTGTAGAACTGCCAACCGTGGTGATGTGGCCGTGGATGTCGCCTGGGTAACGCCCACTGCCGCCATGATGCATCATGTCCCCTGTCGTCGTGCCCAGCCCGTCTTTTGCCGTAAGCTCGCTTACGTCGTCAATCATCATGTAGTTTCTTGGAATGTTCTGCTCTAACCCAGGAGCCCCATACATCCCATCTGAAGAACTGTATATGGAGGGACTGTCTACAGAGTGCCCATAGACATTGGAGACTGTAGAAGTGTACTGTCCATACGAGCTGGCTGTAGTAGTGGTATAGCCATAAGTATTAGCTGTGGTTGTGGTGTACTGGCCATATGAATTAGCTGAAGATGAAGTATACTGGCCATAAGTGCTGGGTGGCATGGTAGAGTACCCACCGTAGCTGCTGGACACTGGTGCTGACCCATATGGTCCATAGGAGCTGGCCATTGTTGTCATTCCAGTGTACTGACCATAAGAGGGGGCTGCACTGGAATAGTTACAGTCCTGGGCAGTGGTGGTGACCACAACTGTGGGGTTGCTGATCGTCTCGTAGTTGGTGGGCATCTTGTGCTCCAGATCGGCCAGAGAAGTCTGTCTTGGTCGTCCCTGGTGGACCGTCAGGATATCAGCTTGGGGCTGCCCAGGGTATGGGGTAGTCTGGCCAGGGTAGGAGGACACAGCGCTGGGATAGGGTGAGCTGTGGGTGGGGTATGGGGGCTGACCAGGTGGTGCGGGTCCAAAACCTGTATGCACTGGTTGAGGCTGAGGCTGAGGCTGAGGTGCAGCTGGTAAACCAATGTCTGTCTGCGGGTAGGGGGGGCCAGTTTGGGGATAGGTGTGGGAGGGGTAGGATGTTTGAGACGGGTAAGAAGGTCCAAGTGGTGGGACATGGCTTTGGAGGGGCGTGGGCTGTGGCACTGCCTGGGACTGGGACACTGAGGGATAGGGAGGTTGATTGAATGTTGAAGCCTGGTACGGCACATTGGATTGCGGCATTGGTGCTGCTTGTTGGCTTTGGGGGTACTGACATGAGATGAAGGATGAGGAGGGTGGGTACTGGGCTGCTGTGTTTAGGTCGCTGGCAAAATGACTCAAAGGGGCAGTGCTTGGCCTTGTTGACAGTAGCCCATTGGTCTCATGTGATGCAGCTGCAGCTGCTAAACGTAGATTATTCAACTCACTGTCAGACATGTAGTCCCTAGTGTCCCCCATACACCTCAGGTAGGCAATATCCCTCCTTTCCCTCTCCTTGACCAGTGTCTCTTTCCTCTGGTGGATCCCTAGCTCTAGGTATCTCAGTTTAGCATCAATTTCTTTTTCTTCCTCCTCCAGTTCAGCCTGCTGCTTTCTCAGCTTGGTTGACTCTTGCTCCACGGCCTTCAGTTCGTGGGTGAGGTCTTTGAGGAGGCTGGCTTTGGCAGCCAAGCCAGACCTCGAGCTGGGCTTGAGGCTGGGCACGGAGGGCAGGTAAACTTGTTGAAGGGAAGGTGCCATCATAGGCAGATGTGCTGATGTGGTATTCTCGTCTGGAGGAGGGCTGGGCAGGGTTCGCTTGACCTTGCGGAGCAGTGAGCTTTGCTGTAGAGCTGCCAGCTGGAGAGAGAGAGACAGAGAGAGAGAGAGAGAGAGAGAGAGAGGTTGGGAGGATGGAAGAGCAGGAGAATATGAAAAGACAAAGAAGCATGCAAAGCAAGATATGGGCGAGATAAGATAGAAGACCAGGGGAGTATGGAAAACAATAAATGTGATTCGGTCCAATGGAGCATAATTGGACAATTGTAATAAGAGTGTGAGATGAAAAGAGACATGGGATGGTGTCAGAAAGCAACTATTAAAAATTCTAGATTATTACAAACTTAATAATAATAATATTCGATGAGGCTCAACATTGGGGGAACAGAAAATTGCTGTAGTCAATTCAGGCCCATCCCAAAGCAATGTGTTCTTTTTAAATGTTATCTTGCCGTACGCTTAAAAACAACTAATGATGTGTGCAACCCTCCTGAATAATGGGAGGATATTTTTTTGTCTGTTGATTGAAATCCAATCCCTGCTACGTCTTACATCAACACTGGAGTCTTCCCATAACATTCCATAATAAAAAACAAACAAGGATCTTTGGAAATAGACATCTTTGATTCAGCTTCAGAGCAACTTCATTTTTTTTTACGTCTAGAGATGATGTTTAGCATCTCTATCACTCAACATTACGACTTTGTTTGTTGCAGCTCTGACTGGAACAAACACTCCTTGTGTCATAATACAAGCATCCAAGTATTACCACATCCAAATTACTGTTGAACAGAGATATTAAATGGCAGGCACTCGAATGGCGTTCTACCGGCACTGCCTTGGTTCAATCAACCTATTTAGTATGTATAATGTCTTTTTAGTACATCTCAGTTCACAGTTAGACTGAAAAGGTCCTTTTTAACTTGACATTTTTCTGCATTAAGTTTGACCACTGAATGGCAGTCTGTTTTATGAGGAACAAACAAACATAAAATAATTTTACTGTTTCTATTAGAAAACATAACCATCGTCTATCTTCTCTAGACTCCACGGAATTGATTTGAATTGGTTGGTCTTTAATTCTCAATATCTCTATGATTGCTTGCTAATGCCTGTGTCGGCATGGTTTGATTGACTTTACCTGGCTCTGGAGCACTTGTTGTTGGTAGAGGGACAGCCTAGCCCTGGTGTGCTCATCTGTGGTGGGACTGAGGGACTTGGGGTCTGACATGGACCTCTGGGTGCTCTTAATTGGCCGGGGAACGGAAGGGTGTCTCTGGGGAGACTCTGCTGTGTAGGACTTCTGCTGAGGTGTGACATGGGCTTTGTTCAGCCTCTCACTGGACAGAGAATTCTCTAGTAGGCGGTGAGGGGACACCGGGGAGACAGGAGAGTAGAGGACCTGTGGGGATTTGGGGGCTGTCTGATGCTGCCGGATGATGGTGGAGAGGGACTCGTTGTGGAGGTGGTTGTGAGGCTGGTAGTTGATGTCGAGCGGATCGGGGCGGCGGCGCTCAAACTTGGCTGCGTTTGCTGCGATGTGCTGCTGCTGGCGTTGCTGGTTCAGAAGGTCGGAAGAACCGGATTGTTGCGTTCCAGTACTGGTAGAGGACGAATATGGACTGACCGTGGTTGGTACACTGAGCTGGGGAGCTACAACACCTTGTGACTGTGCTTCTGTGTCGGTCTGGCATGCTAGAGACTGTCCTTTTTGGGTCCGCTCAGGTCCGGAAATGTAGTGCACAATTTCTACTTTATTTGGGTCTGGTACTGTCACGTGGATCGCTGGGGAGACTCTTCCTAAGTGCTCCACTTCCGTCTGGCAAGACATTTCCCTGATGGTCTGGATGGCGATACTAGAGGATACCATCTTGGGAGTTTCGGTCTTGCCGTCAGAGGCCGTGGTGGATGTAGCAGCAGTGCTGCTGCCAGTTGCACTGGACTCAGCGTGCCGGGAGAAACGGGAACGTCTTCGCCGGACTGGATGTTCAGTCTCAGCCTTGTCCTCGTCGTCATCTGTCTGAACTGAGCAGTCAACACTACGACCACGCCTCCTGGTACGATGACGCATCATGTACCTGTGGATGGGGAGAAGAGAGGGAAAACAACAAGGAAAGACAACGATGTAATATCCTGTCTTATATGTAAAAAAGACAAAGCAAAAATGTTCTGCATTATAAAGTGGTCATTTAGAGTTTGAACATTTAACAATTTTTGTATTATCTTTTTGTGTTGCATAAAGCCCTATGCCTTTGAAACGGGACATATTTATTCTCTATGAAAATATCTAGAAATTATTCATAAAGCCTTGAGTTTAATCTCTGCAGGTGAAATAAACAGGAAGACAATCACAGTAATCCTTGCATAATTCACGCAAACACAAACTAGTTATCTCTCTTTGTGATAAACACCCACACCCACCTACCCCTACTAAACAGACTTATCTATGTACATGTCCACTCACTCATTTCACACACACACACATTCATCGCTACCTCTCCTCTCCGTCTTCATCATCTGTCTGCACAGAGCTGTCGACGATCCTGCGGGGAGAACCGTAAAACACCACGCCGTCTCCATCTAAGCTGTCCCGGCTCAGTCTGGTCATGGAGCTGTGTTTCCTCATGTTGCTCCTGGTCTCCACGTGCTCCTGCTGGCTCCTCAGACACATCTCTGATGAGGAGTTGGGCAGAGAGCGGAAGCCAAGTTGAGAGTCGACGTAAGGGGGCAGGGGCTGTCCATTTGCGTCAAGCTGAAAAACAAATTGAATATTTTAAGGTTGTTAGTTGCCACGCATCATTGATTCAATTGAGAATAAAAAATGTTTTGCATATTACACTTTGTGTTACAATCATAGAGGTCCAGTAAAGACACATATGCAAACATTACCAGTTGTAGATTGAACCGGACTTGGATTTTGTCCTCTCCATGTCCTACAATATTCTAGCACTGCTGCCTAAGAGCCGATCCATTCCCCACATATACGTTGTCACATCTCTTATTTGCTTCTGCCAGTGTTCCTCGGCCCTCTCACCTGTATGTTCTGAGCTGCAGCCGTTTTCTGTCTCTTCTGCTCCACTAGCTGCTGCTGGAGCTGATGCTGTAGGGACTGGATCTGGTCCAGCTGCGACTTCTGCTGCGCTAACTGCTCCCTCTGGAGAACAAGTTGCTTCTCACGTTCAAGCTGCTGCTGCTGTAGGACCTAAACATTTTTGGGTGGAAAAGGGAATTGAACGAAGCACCCGTCGGCCGAAAAAAAGAGAGAGAGGACAAGAAAAGCGTGGAGAAATGTAGCACACAAGGAACGTGAGGGTGGAATGATTAAAAAAATGATATGAGAGACAAAAATGAAAAAAATAGAGAAAGACAGAGAGAGAGAGTAAAGGGAATAGAACACAAGGTTTTTGAGTTTTAGAACATCTGCTTGTATTGAAGATGATCAAAGACTCCTTACACTATGTGAAATGGAGTTATTCTTTTGCTGATGGATTAGTTGTAAAAATGGCTCCAAGTTAGTCAAACCCTGATACACAGCAAAACCAAGAATGCAAGCGCAACATAAATGAAGTGCAGCATGAACTGGTCATTGTTGTTGCCAGTCATATAATGGTCATCAGAAAATATGTAATTAATTTTCTTTTTTTGCAGAAATGACAAGCTAGTGCAAATAAGGATTTAGGATTTCTGCTTTCAATGTGGGTTATGAGATGCTATGAGAATGCATATTAAACATTCCATCTCTAGTTCATTCTCCTTAAGTAAGGCATCCAAACCTGTTTAACTGAGTTAACTTGAAAGTTTTTC
This sequence comes from Gasterosteus aculeatus, assembly GCF_964276395.1. Lineage (NCBI taxonomy): Eukaryota > Metazoa > Chordata > Actinopteri > Perciformes > Gasterosteidae > Gasterosteus > Gasterosteus aculeatus. Next base: position 15,392,879 of record NC_135689.1, on the reverse strand, counting down.
AACTGCTTGTTCTATCAAAAAAGAAGAAAATTGTCATGTTAGCCTTTTTTCTCAAACACCTGAACAAGGCAATTAAGCGCTGAAAAGTGGTATATTCTAACGTGTACTTGCAACATAATAGGATCCATTTTTTGGGGTGTAAATCAGACCAACAAATGGCACAGTCCGTTTATATCCCATTTACATACTACAGACATGTTCATGCACACTTGCATAAAGAGGAAATACCGAGAGATGTAAAATGTATAGCATGCAGATCAAAACACTACGTTTGTAAAACTGACTGGATGCAAACCTTTCTTTGCATATGAATATCCCATCAATCATAACAGTAAAATAACATTCAACGATGAAAGAATATTAACACCATTTTTATGAGACATTTAATCAATTAAGTCTCACTACCTTCACTTGTAGCATATGAAATTCATACATATACTGGTCTGTAAAAGTTATTTCTTCAATTATTTCATAAATAATTTACTCCATTTTGCAAGTCAATTTAGTGATTGCATATTAAATATACAACATCAAATTAGAAAATATATTTAACCAATAAAAAAAAGATATTAACGCAATAAGATGCACCACAAATAGCAGGACCACAAAACCAACAAAACACAAAACAATATTCATAGCAAAACCAAAAATCACAAAACATCAAACAAGACACCAAACTCTCCATTCGGTCTCCCGTTTCTCCCTCTACCTGATCCTTGATGTTTTGCAGCTCATGTAACTCTCTCTGCACAATCATCTGCTCTTTATCCCTGTGCAGCTTCAGCTCTATCCTTTCTCTTTCTAGCTCCTCCTGCAGGCGCAGTTGCCGGAGTTTCTCGAGCTCCACGCGCTCCCTCTCCATCTGCAGAAGCTGCTCCTGCTGCCGATGCAGTCTTTCTGCCTCGGTTTCACCCTCCTTGTGTACGGCACCTGGTGGGGGGAAAGGGGGAAGACCCCCTGAAATGGGCAAGCCACTAGTGGGAACAGAGGGGCCGACTGGTGGTTGGGTGTAGCTATGAGTGTGTGAAGGAGTTGAGGACAGGTAGGCATGGGCTGCTTGAGGAGGCTGATGTGACTGCTGAGCAGATGCAACTTGTTGCTGTTGTTGTTGTTGACTGTTCAGGTGGGCCTGGGAAAGGTTTATTGGCTGTTGCTGTTGCTCCATTGGTATGGCAATTGTTCCTTGTACCTCAACTAACGAGGATACACTTTTACCGAGGTAAACTGGTTCATCCTGCACAGTCGAACTAGTAGTTGTAATGGAAACCGACATCGGGGCACCTGCTGGGCCAACATTTGTTGCTGCACCACTTGAAGTGGCTGTGGTTGATGATATCTGGAGAAGACCTGGTGCTGGGTAGCGGAGTGGAGCTTGCACAGTTAAGGGTACTCTTGGGCTCATTGGTAGTCTGCTCAGACTAGTTAAGGGTACAGGTGTCATGTTTGCAGAAGGGTATGGCCTGTAGACCCCCCTCAATAGTGGGCGTAGAACAGAGGCAGGTTGTGTTGTGATGGGAAGTGTAGAGGCAATGGGGGTCTGAATAGTAGAGTAGATCATCCCATCAGCAGACCTAATAGCAGCAGGGTACATGGCTCTGAGACTGGCCTGTCTTGCATTGATAAGGTTGGTTAATGCTTGACTGTGGGAGATTGGCTTCCCATCAAGTCCAAAAAAGTGGTTTTGTCTCATGCCAAGACCTGCTGCTAGTCGGGAGGCCCCAGGTCCGGTTCCTCTCCCCAAATTACCAAACTGCATCAAGTCTGGGTTGCTTGCATATCGATCTATGGAATTGAGAGCTGCACACATCCGGCTGATCTCTCTGGCAGTTGTAGCACTGTACTGAGCTAAGTTAGCTTCTTGGAAATTAGCAATGTCTCGAGCAGAGTATCCATAGTCTGAACTGATGTTGGACAAGGAATTATATCTCCTTATAGGCAGCGTTTGGGCTGTGATGTCTCCTCCATGGCGTAAATCTGTATAGGAGCCATACTGCATCCCCATAAATCCTCCATAACCCTGTTTCATAGCAGTTAGATCCATGGCAAGTTCTCCTGGGCCTTGGAGATGTGGTTCTAGCTTAGGATGATAAGACTGTACCCCAGCTTCAGCTAGGTTTGTATCAGACATTGAAGGCTGGAGCCTTCCAGGGAAAGGTAGTGTGTAGGCCTTACGCTCATCCATTGGATATTCATGATACCCTTCGGGTAGTCTTTCTTGGTCTGACTCATAGGTAAGTGGTGGGGCAGATGGAGGTCGTATTCCCTCTTTCTCACCACCAACACAGCTTCCGCCAAATGGAAGTCGGTAAACAACATCACAGCAAGCTGGTTGGTTTTCAGGTTTAATTTGGCCTCCTGTCAGGTCCATAGCATCCTGTCCTACTTCTACTGTCAAAAGCTGAGTCATTGCCCTGGCCTGCTCTGGCCCTCCATCCATCTGTACTACCATGCTATGTGATAAATTACTTCCTGATATCGAACCAGGAGGACTAGGCTTCCCTTTCAGCTCAACAGGACCAGTGCCATACAGATCAGGGTTAATGACCGGTGATACAGCACTGACGACAGCTGAGGCGGTGCTTGTCTGACTGACAAGTAGATCTTTTTTCAGTAAAGGTGAGATCTGGCCTGTAAGGCTGTACCTAGCCAAAGCAGATGCCTGTTGCTGGTGATGTTGCATCTGATGGTGCTGCTGCAACTGGTGTTCAAGGAGCTGTTGTTGTTTCTGTAGCTTCTCTTGCTGTATTTGTAGCTCTCTCTGTTGGATACTGAGGTCTTCCAGTTTGGCATCAATTTTGGGTATTGTTGGGTCAGTTGGAGGTGAAATTGGTGGTCTGTTTTGGGAAAGACACACAGCCGAACCAATGCCCTGACCCAAATCCATTTGGTATTGATGGGGATCACCATAGATTGTTGGCTGTTTTGGCTGGGTCATGAACATGGACGCAGCCACTGTGACACTCACAGTTGTTGGTGTGATTATCTCCTGGGTATTCAAGTTCATAATCAGTGGCTGCACAATCGTGGAATGTCTACTACCGTCTGATCCACCATGGTATTTCCTGCTTTCAGTGGCCAAGGAGGTGAGATCCATTCCCTGGTCAGTCATGATAGTAGGAGCTGGTTTGCTTGCTGTTCTGAGGTCCACAACACTTCCGCCTTGGATCATACGGCCCTGCTCTACCCTAGAAGTACCCGGGACTGTAGATATTCGGCAGAGGGAGATGTTGTCCATTGACATGGACCCTCTAGTGTAAGTGCCGGCTGTGGTGACCATACTTGTTCCCACATTTACTTTCTCCACCCTTTGTGTTCGGTAGAAGCTACGTGTAGGGGAATGTTGGTACGGTGGTGTGTCCGGAGGGCTGCTACATGGGGAGTAATTGTCAAATGTTGATTGGCGGCTAAATCGGGTAGGCGATGACAGGGGAGAAGTAGCTGTGTTGACTGTCATTGGTCTAGCCTGACCTGGCGGTGGGGAGTACTGTACATCCTGGGAGGACTGCTGACGATGGAGCCTTGGGGAAACTGATCGATGAGATGTTTGGGTCCCCTGCGCTGTCACTGGAGATGTAGGTCCGGATACAGCTGACTCAGACATCCGCAATGCTGAACTGAACGTCTGTGTAGAGAATTCAGCTGTATTCCTTCTGGAGGGTGAACGAGTAGGACTCTGTGGTGGTGGTGGTGATGGAGAAAGAGGAGGACTGGTGCTCCTGTAGTATGTAGTATACTTTGGGGAGCGTGGCTCAATAACTCTCTCGGTGGACGATGTTGAGCTGTCTCGCACTTGGACATCCCTAGCTTCCCCTACCCTTCTGGTAATCACTTCTCGTTGACTGTAGGCCTGGGTTATCTCTGCAATCTTGCTGCAGACACTTGAGACTGTAGTTGAAGATGTGGTAGGGCTTGAAGTGTGACGGCCATATATACCTGACTGAGTAGTCGTCATAGTGGGGCTTGAACTAGTCTGAGAAATAGTCACTGCATCCCTGGCATAGACTCCATAAGCTGCAATGGTGGTGGCAGCTACTGTTGGAGTTATTCCATTCTTTCCTGCTTGGGTTTTAATCCTATCTTTGTGACCATCCTTTGCAGAGAAATGCTGTGTTACTCTGACATCAGGAATTCGTCCTCCAGTCTCAACAAAGGAGACAGGAGCTGAGATCTGGGTGGGGCTGGTCCCTGGAGTGAGTAGAGCATTGCTCTGCTCCAACAGCTTAGCAAAAGCTGAGCCTGTGTCTAGGAGCTGTTTGTCTGAGTAGGAGCTCTCAATCTCAATCTCTACTTGCTCATTAGTGGCCTGCTGCATCTTGGTAATGTTCTGAGATGTTTGTCTGATCTCCTCGTAAATATCTTTTTCTGTCTCTGCTGCCTCATTATCATACCCTGCTTGATGTTGGTCATATTCATACTCTTCTTCATAACCTTGTCCATTAACGTCCTCCTCATAGTACTGCCCATGTCTTCCATGTTGCTGCTGTTGCTGCTGTTGTTGTTTCTGAAGCACCTCTGCCTTCTTCATCATCTCCTCATAAACCTCCTCAGCGCTCTTCAGGGATTTGGAAGCTGACGATGGTGCTGTGGTGGTGGTTGTAGTTGATGATTTCTCTATTGGTGAGTAGAGAGACATAAAGGTAGGCAAGTTGTATTCACTGCCTGACTTGTAAAGTTTGGACTCGTATCCCTCAGCCTCTGAATCCAGACTCTGAGGGGAATATTCAGAAGCAGAAGAACGATGCAGCTCTTCCATTTCTGCAGCTTGTCTCAGCTCTTCTGTCGGAGAAGCATCTTCTATGGGTGAGAGATTGCTAGGCGGTGTCTTAGACCTCTCTCTGCGCCTCTGAGCCCTCAACTCCTCTTTGTCCCTCTTGGTCTTTCTGGCTGTGCTCCTTATTCTCTGCTGTTCCACCTCCCTCATCTTCTCCTGTTCTCTTAAAAGTTCTTCTTCTTCTCTCAGTTCATCTTCTTCTGAAGAGTCTTCAATGGTGGGAAGGAGGGGGCCATGGGAGCGGTGGCGTGCTTTCCTCTGTTGCTTGGCCTCTTCTAGCTTTTGCCTCCTGCTGGGGCTACTGTCACTGTCCTCTTCCATTGATGAGATGGAAGTAGGTGACTGGCCTGAGCCATATGACGATGACGTGGCTGGCAGAGTAGAGGAGTAGTCACCGCGAGAACGCTCCTCTGGAGATCCTGTTAGGCTCTCCATCTCTAGCTCTGGTTCCCGATCAAGGCTCAAGTCATTTTCGTTGCCCAGCTCCATATCTCGGCTGTAGCTATTGGTGTTATTGAGTTCAATTGTTTTGAAGCGCCTCAAGCCTCCTTGTGATGCCATCACATCTTCCTCACCCTCCTCCAGTGAGCCTTTATAAACATCAGTAGAGCTCTTAGGTTCCTCCTCAAAACTGCTGGAGTGGTGCTGAAGACGTCTTTTCTCTTTCCCTGAGTCAGAGATCATGTGTTTGTGGTGGTTTTTCTTGGGTTTCTGGTAGCCATATCCTTCATCTTCCTCATCTTCCTCCTCCTCCATCTCATCCTCTTCCTCCTCATTATCTTCATCAGCACTCATCTCCATTATTTGTCTCCTCATGAACTCCTCATCTGTCATCTCTGTGGGCTCAGTTTCTTTTTCCTTCTTTTTCTTCTCTTTCTTCTCCTCCTTTCCTTCCTTCCGCTTAACCTCCCAGTCTCCTCCATCTTCTTCTTCTTCTAGTATATCTTCTAGTTCCTCATCAGAGTCGTAGGAATCGGGCGGGATTGACAAGGAGCGTGGGCGCTGCTTCCCTCTGTCATCCAAGTCTCTGTCTCTGTGCTTCCTTCCCCGTCTGTCCACCTTCTCTTCAGAAAGGCTCTTCTCCAACAGAGGCCTCATAGAGCTCTCGAGCTTGGTGATTTCAGAAGGACTTGGTGGGGAACCCCGCCCACTGATCCCCCTCTCACTCAGTTTCATTTCCTCTTCCTGGATTAGACCCGTGATTTCACTGTGGGAACTGGAGATACCATCCGAGGAGTAGCCGGTGTCACTGAGGCTTTGAGGGCTGCGTGACAAGTCATGGGTGCTGTTGTTTTTTGTATCCTAAGGAGAGAACAAGAAAGAAGAAAAAAAGAATTTTAATTTAGGGGTTTAATTTAAGTACTAATTTAGACAAAGTGAAAATGTTTTGATTCTGGATGAGCATATTTGTATGTTTAAAATTTAAGCCAACATATATATTTAGATTTTGGTATGCGGATGTGAAATTAAGTAGTTACTGTTTAATTAAAAGGGAATTCCAGAACAGGTTGATAAATGTCATCATTGCCTCTTTAATATGGGACCAAATGTATTGACTTTAAAGTTATTTCATACAATAAGTCGCAAAATGGAGAAGAGAGTTAATAGTATAATAAACAACGAATCACCTATTATTGAGTTATTGTTAAGTTGCTTATGGTTGGTAGGTTTGTAAAGAATTTTGAGCCATTGATGGAAAGCCATTATTTTAACTTTATATATTGAGAGTGTTTCTGTTTTGTGATGATGAGCAAAACAGAAACACTACCCAGAACTTCTTCACCAATGAATCTACCTAAGATATGTGTTAATAACATGCCAAAGTATAATCTCAAATGGACTGACCTGGTAAATGAACGGCAGATGAAGGACACAATATAAAATAGACACACTATGGAAATGTTTTGAGTCAGAAAAGACATTATTTGTTTCTCTCTCACTCTCATGCTGTCTTCTCAAGGCAGTCCACACTGCCAATTGCAAAATCTGCATTATTTGAGGACGGATAACTTGCTTTTGAAAGAAACATACATTAACTATAAAAGATTTTAATTAACCAAGCTCCTAGAAAATCTTCAGTTAGGTCATAACGTAACTGTATTTTTCAGAGGTTATTATCAACTTCAAAATAAAGGAAAAAAATCTTCATTTGTCACCAATCTGAAGAGATGTAATTCCAATGACAGTACAAGGACATTTTTTGTTTGTTTTTTAAACATATTGAGACATTTTGTACAAGAGGTGTGAGAGAGAGTGTCTCAGTAAGTCCTAAACAGCCCCTCATAGAAAATAAAGCTTTAGAGTTCATAATTATCTAAAAAACAGAGTTAAATGTAACTGTGAATGAAGGATAGAAACAAAGTAACATGGCAAGAGCCCATGTTCAACTTCCAGTTCAATTTAAGAGGACAACAACTTTAAAGTATTTTACGGATCACTGACCAGTTACAAAATTCGATTATATTCATATGAGCCTGTGGCATCTTAGAAATCTCTGATTTGTGTTGAAAACATATACTTATACATATACTAAAGAAGCTGGGACTCACATATTTACTACATACTGTTTTTTATTTTATCAGGAGGAGACCGAGTACTGTAAGAACTCCTCCACAAGTTTCTCCTGGTGCTGCACTTGCGTTATTTGGCCTCCTTAATGCCAAACTAATGTAATCTCACAGAAGTGACCTTTTTCATAATCATCCCCTAAATACGTCACATAAGCTATATTCACAGTAGCATGAATGACCTTAAGATGCCACCTTCAATCATTTACTTACATCTGGATTCTAAACACAGCCGTCAAAACCTTGAAGAAAACGCTGGAGGGAATCTAATGTGGCAACAGGCAGCGGGTCGTTGGCAGGATCCATTTCCCAGGTGTCAGATAAAACACACAAGTTCTGAACCCCAATGGTCACATGGTTCATTTATCACATGCACTACTTCTAGTCTAAATCTTGGGTCTGATTCTACTGAGGACAGCAATGTTTGCCACTTTGGTGATGCACAAGTGTCTGGTTTGGATTCTAGTTTTTAACTACTGAGTCCTGTTTCTATACACCTGAAATTCCTCCACCCTCCTACTCCGCCTAGTTTCACACCTCTGAATTGTAGACCACATCTCTGATTCATCACTAGCGAGTCCCAGCTTAGTGGAACTAAGAACCAAGATGCTACTTAGCTACTATTATGAAAATAGCAACATAAATATGGCATGAAGCATGGATCAGAGTGACACAGAGACTCATCTTATGGCAAAACATAACGCAACACAAACACAATGTAAGTCGAAATGAAAGAAGTAAAATAAGATGGCAGCTCTGTGTTTTCATCAGGCTAACCCAGCCCCTCTTTCACTAACGTCAGTGACTCGGTTAAAATTTGGGGAAAGATGAAATATCCCTGGAGTCTTTTCACGTTTCAAGATGGATCAAGTTTACATAATACATAATCATCTGTATTGCAGCCCTGTTATCATTGACATTTTCCTCATGTCTTAGCTCTTAGCTACAAACTACACCTGTCCGGTGTTTAGCAAGAGCTTCCATTTAGCTCATTAAGCGTTGATGGAAAAACTAAATGAATGTGAAGCAGGTGCACGCTGAAACAGCCATGCGTAACTTGCATGCATGCTGTCACAGTTAACATGGTCACGCAACAATAGCCAGCCTTGGAACATTGGCCTGTATGTTAAACTATGGTTCCCGCAGAATCATCGGTAAAAATCTGTATATTTTTTACTTTTCCATAGCTTAACATAGACAGTATGTTACCGGACGAAAGCAATGTTAAAAAAACTAAATGAGACTTACATCATAGTGCCTGGACTTCTTGATTTCCTTGATAGGTGTGATCTGCTCTCCTTTCCTCTGGGAGGCTTTGGTGTCTTTGCCGATTTTGTTCTCAGGCTCGGTTTTGGGTTTCTCCTGTGAGGCCTTTGGCTGTTTCTGGGTGTCTGCGGTCGACAACGGTGCCGTAGCTGGTGTTGCGGTCTTGGGGTCGGTCGGTTGTTTGGCGGCGCTGGGCGCAAACGATCCACTACCACCGGTTCCCGCCAGCGCTTTCTGCGCGGGGGGTTGCGTGGGCCTGGGCCCCTGCTGATTGGTGGGTTTATGGAGAGGGCTTGGCTGACTGGCTGGCGCCTGCTGACGGGGCGAGCCCATTGGCTGGTGCTTGGGCGACGGGTGAGGAACGGGAAGTGGGGGATCATCGAGGCCGCCTCCGGACATGAGCCGCTGCGTCTGGCAGTTGAGACATAACCACTCCTTTTTCTGGACAGAAGACAAAAAACAAACACAGTTAGTGACAAGTAGCTTGTTTTTGACCACTACAAGTGCTTTTTATTACATTTTGTTTATAATATGGTAATGGAAAAGGTATGTTTTATAGCTTTTCTATATTACAAAAACGCAGTTCTAGTTTCAAAGCATTAACACTAATGTTGGGGAAAGGCAAAAAGTAGATAGTGGTCACATAAAAATACAACAGAAAAGCCAACCAAATAAGTTTAAACTAGGTTTTTCTGTCTTGAATGGACTGTTCAATGGACAAAGACGTTCATCAGCGAACAGTAAAGAGTACAACAATATGTGAATATGAGTTGACTGTGTGACTTAAGGCCATTTCACCTCCTGTCCATCATCAACTGGTCCAGTAAAATGGTGCGTTGTCATTTTACTTCTCATGTTAGATAAGATTGATGATTCATGATGAATTATTGCACAAATTAATAATCCCAATATGTCGGAGAAACAGCAGCGCACACAGAATTAAATGCCCAAACTGTAGACACACATCTGTCACAGCTGCAGCAACCTGAGCTGACGTAGGTTTCTAGAAGGCCGAGCCACTCTGATTGCTGCACCCTATTTCCATTGCACTGTGGGGCCGACTGATGACAAACTAGACAGCGAAACTCCGGCTCACATTCTGAACAAACGTCATCTGTCTTTTGCTTCTGCTCTAACTCGTTTCCATTTGTGCTGGTGTAAATTCAAAAGAACAAAATTGAGCATCGACAGCCGCCAGGGCCAAAGACTGAGAAAAGGTCACTGTCCTTGCCCCAGTATTTGATTGACAGGTAATCACTTGGAGGGACGAACAGAAATTCCCAAATAGAGAGTCTTTCAACATGGTGACTTAAAGACTTAATAATATGCAATGCTCTTTTTGCAGTATCTCTCCCCTATACACTCTCTCTCTTTCTCTCTCTGCATCATGGAGAGTGACTGAACTTGTTTTGGACCGAAGAGCGGCCATATTACTCATGCAATAAATAACTAAAAGATGCTTTCGCTCCCAAACACTTATCTTCCATCTTTGTTGTTTTCCAGCCACTCACCAAATCCTCTCTACTCAAAACTCTCGCTGACTCTCATACTCTTCCTCCTCTCTCTTTCCATCTCCACTCTTATTCTTGATCAACCACATCTGCATCTCTCTGAGTCCCTTTGAGATTTTGGTTATTAAGGGTCATAGCCGACCCACTTAATGCTGCTTTGGATTAGAGTGATAGTGCTTATGGCCACCATTACACACTACCAAGGCATTCATTGTTCAGTATAACATTCGTATGCATATACAACTACATCCAATTTACTGCTTCACTCTCTATTAAGGCCTCATTCCAGGACTGTCCAGTGTTTTAGACTGGAAAGAGAAAGAAGAAGTACATTTGAATGTACTTCTGGAAGAATGTAAGGAAGGATGCAGGTGTGACCATAATACTGTTTCTTTTCTCAATTATTTGATTAATTCAAATGAAATGAAATGAAAGTAAAGGTAAAAGTTTCTCCCTACGTCCACTCGCAGGGCTATTTTCTGTTGATCTCAGATCGAAAGTCAAACAAACGAACGATGAGCGTCAAAACATTTGTGCACCCTGATCTGCAGACAACACTTCATTTGATTGCTCTTGGCTTCGTGAGCACAATATAAAAAAGTAACAATCATTTGAGAAGCTGGAAGCAGCAAACACCTACTGTTTGTGTGTTTGTGCGTGCAGCACACTGTACAGTAGAAGCCTGCGAGACCGTTGAATAGTCTTTCGACACTAGAGTGAACTCATTCCTCCGTTCCCCAGAGCACATTCAGTCCCACGGATCGTATCTCGTGTGTGTTTGCGTGTGCGTGTGTTGTTGAACAGAGTGGCCCATTGCTGCAACACTTAACCTACATAGAGCAAACGCTCGGGCCTTTTGTCCTCCGCTCAACATGCACAGAATCGTCCATCAGTTCTCATTCTGAGTTTGGCATAATGCGTTCATTGCATATAAATCTCTTCCTTTGATTTGATTTATGATAAACTCACCACTGTGTTAAACCCTGTTTGCATCCCTCGGCCATCACAGGCCTTATTCACCAAACTCAGGCCTACTTATTCACCAATTAGGGAGACATATTTGTCTCATTTGATACGAGGGGACACCTCCTTCCTTATTCTTTCCCCTGTATCTTTTCATTTAACTACTTTTACTACTGCTACTTCCATGAAACTAAGGGGTTATGTACACAAAGGAAGTGTCCGCAACTTGAATCACATAATTTGTCAGGAAAAAAAACTATATTATGAGAAATTATGTGGAACTAGAAAAAAGGTCATTTGGAATCTATTGAGGGAACCAACACTGTCCTTAGAAAGGTTCCTGGAAATCAGTGCAGTAGAATCTGAGATGCTCCGATCCAGAAAAAGGGTTAATGGTAATTAACATTCATTTTTTTAAAGTACTGCATATATTTAATATGTTTTAAAGTATATTAATAACGGAAAATGTTCATCTTTAAATATTCTTTTTTTTAAATACATTTTTCCCAATCACATCCGGACTACACAGCTTCTCTGCTTCTCCACGTTTCACCTGTGACTCATTCTCATCCTTTTATTTTTGTGTTTCACACATTTGCACCTGCAGTTTCTCTCCTTTCTGTCTTCACTACATTAGACTTCCACTCTCCTCCGTCTCCTTTCCTCTCCCTCCAACAGAGAGCTATTTTTACCCAGCATGCCATTGTTCTGCTCGATCGCACACTTCCCCAGCACTGGCTGCCACCTTAGGCGGCACTCTAATGCAACACAACTACACGCATACAGACACACACAGACGCACACGGGGAGAGTCACACGGTTCACGTCAGCGCAAAACGGAGGAGGCCTGTATAGCTAAAGGCTCACCAGAAGGAGAGAGAGATGACAAGCAGAAGGAGGACGAGGGGGGGGGAGGAGCCCACCGGGGCGAAGGAGAGGAGAGACGGGGAGGTGAGCGACTACACGCGAGCATGCGAGTGCGTGCACGTGCACAATCAGCTCAGCCTGCAGCAATGTGGCTCCGTGCGTCTGAGGTACGTTGCTCGACATGGAAGCCGAGGAGAGAGGACATGGACAGAGACTGTTTTTTGGAGGAAGTGTGATGGAGGCCGTGTTAGGTTGGTCTGGGACGCCGGTCGTCACGTTCTTGTACAACGCAGGTGCCACAGGAAGGTGGTTTGTGTCATAAAAGCATTGAGAGAAATCATTCTCCAGTGGCGTGAAAAACTGATTAATTACGTTCACATGCTTTTGGAGATTTGCCACTTTCTGGATACAACTGGTAAAATTCTATCCTCATAATGTTGACAAGAACTTTTTAAATTGATGAGAAATGACTGATTTCGTGGGGAAGAGACTGAAAGAATAAGATGTCTTCAAAGCATCTTTATGAACCTTCATATTTAAACAAAAGGTTTCTTCCTGCTTTCCAAAATAATACTAAATAACTAAGTTTGGAAATAAAAAAAGGCAAAGATGAGAGAAAAACGCTGTTACAGGATGAAATCATGGCGTGTGCATACTAACATATTCAGTATCACACACACATGTGTAAAACATACACATACATACACACACACACACACACACACGCTTAATGCCCTTGCACACATGCATGTCCTATGGGGAACCAGCTAGGGATCCTCCTGTAAATAGCACAAGTGACATTTATGAAATTAAAGTCCCTAATTATTTTGATAACCATAAACACACACACACACACACACACACACACACACACTGGTTGGATTCAAGCCGGGTGATTTCATCTAATACCCTTTGTACTATAAGAAGCAAGAGCGGCAGTGGTATAGAGAAAACGAGCAGGAGAGGAGGAGGCGAAGAGCTGAGGTATTAAAAGCAGGAGGAGAACAATTTAGATGTGAAGGGGAGGAGAGCATGAACAAGGAAGAGAGCTCAATGAAGAGTGAAAAGAGGGAATGAAAAATAAGAGCAAAATAATCTAGAGAAAGGGAGGAAGTATAGTCAAGAAGGGGTGCAAACCAGTGAAGGAAAGCATAAGTAAGGAAACGAGTGAGGAGCAAAGAAGAGGAAAGGAAGTGAGGAAAGAGAGGGGAGAGGCAGCATGGAGCCGCTTTATTACGCAACCTTGCAGTGAGAGGCAAGACGGAGTGGGCACTAGGCTGCGCAGTACATGTGTGTGTGTGTGTGTTTGTGTTAATGTGTTGACATTATGTTTCATTGCCGTCACTTCTTTCACATCCTTCCCATTGTCTGTCTTTGGCCGGGCAACAAGCAATTAGTCCGAGAGGCGATGTAAGCTCCTTGCTCTGCCGATTGCATGTGTGGGAGGATCTCATTTGCATACAATATGCTGTAAATACAGACCTGCCACAATGACGAATTAGAACATTTACCAAAACAAAAACTGTGAGCGTCGTAATCTGACGAAACTGTCCGAGGGACATTTAAGTTCCACCATATGACTAAAAGATTCGGAAGAAGAAAGAACTAAAGCCGCGGCGACGCAGTAGCCTCACACAGCTGGTAAGTATGTAATTGTGTTGTGTGGCCTTTCTAAAAACATCACAGCATTTGACATCTGTTCTGACAGAAGAAGAAAAATGCCTAAGCAGCAATGCAAGAAGTTAAATACACAGCAAAATTCTTAGAGTTAATTTTCCGTTATTTGGCAAAAGTGTAGAAGTGCTTGGAAGTTGAAATCACACTGCAAAAAGTGATTCAACTCTTACAGAGCCAATTGTACGAAGTGGCTGGAGTCATTATCCAGTGTCAAGATCAGATTCATTTGTGACACTTAGTAGAGTTAAATTAACTCTTTGATAGGTTTGAAATGTAACTGTACAGTATATACAGTTAAATCTACTGTGGCGCATGGATTGGAGAGGGTGAGCCAGGAACCACAAGGTTGGCGGTTTGAACCCCGTCCCATGTCCCCCGTCCCTGAGCAAGACACCTAACCCCTAATTGCTCCCCAGGCTACAAAACCATGGGTTAAAAATGCAAAGTAGGTTGCTTTGGATAAACGTGTCAGCTCTTTTAGTCAATTTAACTCTCTTTAATTTGCTGTGTACATTTGCATTAAGTAATTAACTAAGCGATTTGGACTCAGATAAAAGATAAATGAATAGTAAATGTATTCTACTTTTGGTCCTGGAGCAGTTCTGCCCCACTGCAGTTAATAAGTTAATAGAGGTTAAGTGCCTTGCTCATCTCGATTTTGACATTAGCCTTGGAGGAGAGTGTCCCTGCCCTGATTCAACGAGACAGTGGGATTTGAACCAACGACTTGACTGCACCAGCCGATTTAGACACACACACACGCGCACAAATACACACACGAGACACAGACGCAAATAAACACTAATCAAGAACAGGGAGCAGCAATAAAATCATTGCAATGCAGTGTATCCCTGCACTGTGTGTGTGTGTGTGTGTATGTGTGTGTGTTTTTACTCCTGCAGTAAGAAGATGGCAGCTGGCCAGCAGCAAGACAGGACGGAGCTACAGTGGCGTTGGCTGAGTCAAGCAGGAGCATGAAGGCAACTGAGTTCACCCACGTCTGTGTCAGTGAAACAACTAAGCACCTTCAACTCGATTAATCAATATTGGGCAAAACAATTGATGCAACCCTTTTTTTCAAAGGCACAGTTTTAAGGTTCATGAAATTACTTGTGTGATTTGGAGTGGCCAAAGAATTACCACCAACCGGCAATGGGGCGAATTCACCAAGGATTGGTTTGGAATTGAATTAGGAGATGGTTTGGAAAAGGCGACGCTGCTGCGTGATCACTGCGTGAGGCTGCGATGGTGTTTGATCGCGGTGCACAGAAGATGTTGTGGTTACTGATTTTTTTGCAGCTGATGCATTTTGCCCTCCTTTCCTGCCTTTTTGCAATTATCCATTATCGAAGTATAAAAACCTCATTTTTCATTTGTCGCTTTGTCGTTTTTCCTCATTTCGTATTGTCGAAAACTGTATTGTAGGGGAGCTTTATTCATTTATTTTTCATAACATGTCTTTGCATCCTGTCGCTGAATCCCAAAATAGTTGAGATTGAGTGAAAATGAGCTTCAGTTCCAGCCAACTGTCTATTTCATTTGGCCTGTTTGAGGCTCATTTGCATAGTTAGGGGACAATTATTCCCAAAATGTACGATTATTACCTCATTTAAAATGTGAAAATAGCACAGGAGAGGCGAGGCGCTATCTGCTCGCGCCGTTATTGGTGCATATTACCCTTCAAGGCGGCTTAAAAATGAGGCAGTTTCTTTTTGTCATATCCGTAAAATCTGTTCATTTTTCTTTTCTGAATCTCCCACAGTGTTTTAGCTCCTTTTAGCACATTTCTTGGGTTTTATGTCTCATTTGTTATACAGTTCAGTATGGCTCAGTTATTTTCAGCAAACAAGATCCATTAAGTCCAGTGAACGCAAAGTTAGCAACCAGCTGGCTCATTTAATATCCAGAGAGCCTGATATCTTACTATGTTTCTAAAACGCCGTTACTATTTTTACACATCTTAAAGATACGAGCCCTATTCTTCTTTTCATCCACAGAGACACAAGAGTTTACTGAGTTGAAGGCCGAGGTGGCTGCTGGGTATTAATAGGATTTAATTGATCTGGCCTTGGTTCTAGTACGACAGAGACTGCAGCCTTTGAAGAGGCGAAGTGTGTACTTTGAAGTGCAGGAGGCGGTCCTCACTTGGACAGGAGCACTACGGGTGGAGGAGATTGCTCATCCCTCAGGGTGGAGAAGGAAACATGAACAGACAGATGCTAGAGAGGAAGTTAGAAGAACAAAAAATCTTGAGATAAGTTGAGCCAGAAGCTTAGAGCAAAGAGAGGAGAGGAGAGGGAAAGTCCTCCGTCTGAGAGGAGAGTGAGCGGGATGGAAGGGATCCATGAGGAAGCTGGGAGGAAATTAGGCCACGGTGGGGGTGGACGTCAGAGAAGATGGCGCGTTGCAGGGGGAATGAAAAACATGTTGAACAGAGAGAGAACTAAATGAGAGGATGTTCACGCTGAAATGGGAGGGAGAGGAACACAAGAGGCTCTGGTTTCCTCCTGCACAGTACAAACTAATCAATACAGGCGCTATTCAAGGCTTGCATGCCCAAAAGTAAACTATTTTATAGACTGAAATTCAATTTAGTTAAAAATCAGTGATAAATAATACATAAAATACCCAACAAAGCAAATTTTCACTTTGCTTTCACTTTGCTTTCTAAAAAAGAAAGGTTGAAAACTGTAATTATAATTCAGTATGTATATTTGCAATTTTGTAAATTATACACCCAAAATACAAAAAAAGGCCAAAAGTGGAACAAATAAAATGTTTAGTATTTGATAGTTTAGAGAGTTGACAGTTCTACCTTTTTCCCTCAGTGATGATACACGGCGTTTCAAGTCACTGCCCATCGAATGCTTGCAGGGGGTTACAAAAAATGTCAAATGGCACAGGAAAAGGAGAAGACTATCACTTAATTAGTGAATTAAAAGGAGAGAAGAGGAGAATGACGGGGGAGAGAAGAAAAGGGACGAGAGAAAAGAGATTCGGATTCCCAAAATGTTTCAGTGAATTAGTTCTGCCTCATGAAACTGGCAGTTCTAGCTGTGAAATGCTTAGGGGCAAAGGATTTATGTGTGTGTGTGTGGATATGAATAAGCGCCGCCTCCTGACAAAAGCGTTGATGCCGGCTTGACATTTAGACAAAAACGCATGTGGCATCTTTTAAAAAGAGCAATTCTCGGAATGGACACAAAACCCAAGGGACCAAAATACAACCTTAACCGGTCGCGCCATAACATGCCGTTTAATCTTCAACTAATCACTTGAAGCTACTCACGTGAAGATTGTTAAAGGTAAAACGCACATTATTATGTGTGTGTAATATTAAGTGTAAAATCATTGGTTATGTGCACTGTGATTTAGAAGCAGTGAATTGAAGCATGCAGAACTTCTCCTAATCAGCAGTTTACGACCAACAATACTTTGTTTACTGATGCAATTGCACCTGCCCTTATATAAGAAAATGCATGAACTCTTATTTTTCTTACCCAATTATTCATGAAATATTTCCATTTTGTGATTTGTAGCTAGTTTACCGATGCTGTTGTCACAATCTGGACTGCAGCCCGGTGGCGCCCGGATAATGACTTCACAGCAGGAAGAGCCCGTGAGTTCTGAGCGAGGAGTTTGCGTGTTCTCCCTGTCGGCGTGGCTGCCCCCCCCCCCCCACCATGGTCCAAGGACATGCAGCTTAGGTTAATTGACTTTTGTTTAAGTGAAATATTTGAAAGTCCACCTGGCTCTCGACAGCAATACAGTAGAAACACACACAGACACACACACAGGAATAGCCTGTAAAGGTCAGTGTTGTCTGTCCTTCACGTCTAACTCACTTCTCTTGTGTGTGTGTGTGTGTGTGTGTGTGTGTGTGTGTTTTGACTCTGACTAACAGCGAGCTGAGTCAGCCTCTAAAATCGCAAATATTGTGCAGGAAAACAATATCTGGGTCAGTCTGCACGCTACCATTTATGGCATCCGGCGTCTAGCTGAAGGGCACTTGGGCAGCCTCACCGGTACCGCTGTGCGTCCTGCTTGTTTCGGGGCCGGTGAGATGTGGGAGGATGGGGTGACCCTCTGCTGTGTGCCGGCTGCCGGGGGAAGTGTTTTGCAGTATTTGACTGTCCCAACATCACTGATAACGCACCGCAGGGGACACAAACTTCCATCACTCACCCACACACACACACATACACACACACACTCTGCAGCTGCAAACACACAATGTGCACACAGTGTAAAAACACACTGTCAAAGCAGGAGACTCCCATCCAATCAGATCTCTGTGTTGGAGTGTGCTCACACTGCGCTGTGGAATTATCCAGCTGCTCTGGGAGACGGGGGCTCCAGCTGATCACGCTGCTGCACCTGTTTGTCACCTTTTTCAGTGTGTCTTAAATTCTTTCCTATCGCTACAAATGCTTCCTGTGCGCTTTCTCTTTTTCTTTACACCTTTTCTCTCTCTCTCTCTCCCACACAAAATGTCTCCTTTTCCCATTTCCCAAAGTGAAGTGCAGCCTCCATCATATCTGTTGCGCTACTATACTATTAAGTTCATTTTAGCTTTTTTTAATTTGATCCAATAGGAAGGTTTGCGTTAATGCTAAATGCTAAAAAAAGAGAGAAGAATTATGGAATAATGGTGGTTCCGCTAATGATAATAATAATAACCAATCCTGTTCATTATCATTATGTTCATATCTATATATATTTATGTATTATTAAATATCCCTTTTGCAAAAGACTGTCCTGCCCCTCCCCCCTGTGCATTTGTTTCTATGTCCGCGCGTGTGCTTTCAGCTGTTGGAGGATCTGCAGGAGCTGCAGGGACAACAGGATCGCTGCACAGCGATTATTTGTCATCTCTGGGCAGAGATGATGACACGCCGCTCGTCTGACGCTGAAGCTCAGATTGGCATTGATTAGATGTCAGTGTCAATGCTCTGCCCCCATCATTTCATCCTTTTACACGGAGCACGACATGGAGTCCTAACCAGAGAGCCGTGTCCCGCTGCTGCGAGGGCAAAAGACACGAAGGGACAAATCAATGGGGGAACGACAAACGCCGTCCTTTTAAATGCTCCTTGATGGAAGTTTATTACTTATTATTCCGACAATAAACCAGATCACCAAACGGTGTGTTTGACTGTGAAAAAGCCATTACTATACCTGCAAATCTATCACCAAATGAACATTTTCAAAATCAAATCTCCTCAGATTGTGTAAAGGCGTGTTTGTGTTACATTTAAATAACTGACATGAAGAGGAATGAGACTATTAAAGATCAATAAGCAATACGCATTAATTCACACACATGGCTTGGACGATCCCTGACAGCGTAATCAATAGAGGGAAAATGGGAAGGGACGCATGGAGGAACAGCGTAGCATCCACTTTTATGAAACGGCACACGTATGCTGCACGTTATCTGTCTTTGTCCGAACTGCGGAAAATCCTTCAACAGTTTTGTCTGTAGGTTCAATAAATATATTGGTGTGTTTGTCTTAAGAACAAATACTGTCCATTGGTAACAGCCAGAGAGATATTCAGAGTCATCTGCGGGTGAAAAGGGTTAGAAGTCATCTAGAGGCATAATATGAAAGCGATTACAAGTAAAGGAATAGGTTAATAAAACGACCATTGAGGTATTGTTTTCCTAAAATGTGTCCGGCCTCAGTGAAGTTGAAATGACTGGGCCACGACAGTCAATCATGAGACCTGCCAATCAGAGCAGAGCGGAACTATTGTAGAACAGAATGCAAGAGGTCACGAGAGCAACATTCGTAAAGCAGCTGTCAGATCTCCATTCTGACGTCTTACCCTTGTCGACAATACAAAATGAATATAGCAGCATGAGCCACACTGCAGACGCACAGCATCGCACTACAGTGGAGTCGCCACGCCGTCATTTCTCCCTCGGGTCAACTTCGTCTTTCAGCTACCTCCACCCTGCAGGAAATGAACTGCCTTTCAACGCTTCGGCACTGGTGCAACACGCTGCTGCACAAACAAGCAAAAGAACGAATAGTCCAGTACAATATTTGTTTTTCTACTCCGATTGGATTCTAAGAAGTCTGGACTCTAATTTGATTTGTGCTCCAAAGGGTGTTTTCTAATTGTTTATTGCTTGTGTTGATAGGGGTGTGTGCGTGCATGCGTGTGTGTGTGTTTTTTGGGAAAGCGAGATCGATTTACTCTCCTCCACCAGGGGAATCGCAGACATAGTACACTCTTCTCTTCGCTCCTCTCCCTCCCTCCCTTCCTATGTGCCATGAAACCCTACCCGTCATTCTACCTATTTTATATATATATATATATATATTTTTTTTATCGTAAATTAGGTCCAGCAGATTAAAGTTACTCTGGAGAATTTAACGGAAAGTTAACGTGCATCTATGCTACATTGTTGTTTAAATGGGTGAATGCAGACATACTGTACTGAGTCTCCCATCGCCTTCTATCTAAATTGTGTGTTTTTTATTCCCTGCCTCTCATGGAAAGCCGGGGCTTCGTATACATTTAAAAAGGTCTAATTGAGACAGTTATTCAACATTTATAAAAAAAAAAAAAAGACGTCCCCTGTCTACGACACTATTAGCATAATAAAGTGGAGGAAAGTACAGCGTCTATTTGTGAAGATGGTAATTTCAGCCTTGGACGCTGAGAGAAGTGGAGCTGACAGTCTACTGAAGAGATGTGTCACTAAATATAGTGATTCGTTTTAAATATGAGGCTACAGGAGGAGTTTGACAGCTGCACAGGCGCTTCCCGCTGGGACAGAGTTTTCAATCGTCTTGTCTTTAAACTCGTTCTCTCTCCCTCCCTCTTAGGCTCATCCCTCTTATTTCTCCATCACTGTCCTCTCTGATTTCACAGATAAAACAGAGTTTGGCAACCAACAACCAGACGCTCGGTCGATAGAGCTGCTCGGCCGTAGTGTATATATGTATGCTGATTGAAATCTTTAAATTGACCCGTTTACAACACGCATGGGGATGTTCATTTCAGCAGCAGCAGTCAGCAACACGGACAGAGGCAACGTCCAAGAGGAATCACCACATTTGGCTTCGGGAATGAGAGCCGGGCTTCTCATTCACAGTACTGTGGATATTGGACACCACCACACGTGATACCGTGTGGTGCAAGGTGGAATAGAGGAGCGTACTGGCCTTAGCAAGATGCCAGAGAAAGATTCTACAGCAGAAGAAAGAGGAAGGGAAGTGACGGAGAGATAAAGTGGAACAGAGAATAATAAGAGGCAGAGAGAGAAATAGAGAGAGAGAGAGAGAGAGAGAGAGAGAGAGAGAGAGAGAGAGAGAGAGAGAGAGAGAGAGAGAGAGAGAGAGAGAGCAGCACAGTGCAAACCACTGAGCTGCTGGTTGGAGCTGGATTTTTCTAGTTCGACAGTGACACACACACACACACACACACACACACACACACACACACACACACACGCACACACTACGGAAGTCCTGAAAAGCACCAATCAGAAGAAACTACTGCTCCCGTTTCGGGTCACATGTCTGTCGGGTAATAAATCCAAAATTGCGCTGACTGTTTTAAATGATTCGCCGTCACAAGCCTGAATCAAATTTAATTATTCCATCTTGACTGCTGTACTTCAATATACATTTGTACAGCAACTGCCAGACGGACACACACTGATACATACATGAGGAAGTCTTATTGTTGTGTATTCTCAGTTCCTGACTCCACCATTTCCTTTGTCTTGTCTTTTCACCCGCACTGAGCATCATGGAACAGTCCAGTCACTTTTTTGCGTATCTCATCTCACTCTCCTTTAGCCGCCCATCACTTTGTCTCCTCCTCTCTCTCTATTTGATTCTAGCTCTCTCTCTCTCTCGTGGTGCTTGTGAGGACCACTATTCTTCACATTTGTCATCCTGAATGCCGTATCAGAGTAAGTGTGTGTGCGTGCGTGTGGTAATTGGTGGTTTGAAACCATCATGAGGCATCGCCTGCAAGGGGGACACACCCACACAAATACACACTTGTGTCTTTCCACGGTGCCGTTAGTCATCATGTCTCCCACTGAGCAGAGCAGATAAACAACATGCTAATGACAGAACTAATTCAACGCCCACGACAGAATTACACAAGGACAGAATATATTTTTAGCGCGTGAGTGTGTGTTTGCGTGTGTTTTCTCATTGGTGCATGAAATGCGTTGGACGGAGATCAAAACAGGAGTGTGGAATCTGCTCAGTATGGCTGGAATCACTTTCAGATCGCCTCTATTTGCCTCTTGCTTGCTTAAATAGCCTGTTCTCGCACACAGTTATGTTTAAATCAGTGTCTATAATCCTGCGTATCGTCCCGCAGCAAAGCATGCGTCATAATACTTCACAATGATTCGTCTGGAATCGCGTGCTGTGACATTTCTTCAGAGATTTAACCGGCCGTTGGCCAATAAAATTGCAAAAAACAGAGACCAACTGCTTCCTTATAAAGGAGATGGGGTTTTGCCAGGAGGGGAAAGAAAAAAAAAAACACTAAACTTTGCGGCCATAGTTCATCGTACAAAAAGAATGTAAAGCGTCAAACTACTTTTTTAGAACCAAATGAACTAAAATTGAAGATGCCTGGATTGGATTGATCTGTTAGCCGATGACTGACTGACCACCGCACCGATCCGATTGTTGTTTAATGGCATCTTCGAAAAATTCTCAGTATCACCTTTTCGCTCTGTTCTGGAAATTGTCTGAAGTCGGTGGCTGATAGCGCTCATGTTGGTCAGTTTGTTACCTTCATGGATCACGCTCACAGATTTGGACTACAGAGGTTGCACTAAGGTATGTGGCTGACATGAAAGAAGGGTTTTGGTGTTTTATTTATTGGTTCTTTCTCTTTGTGTTCTTTTGCTGCTCGCAGCTTTTATTGAATGACAGTGTGGGAGGCAAGAGGCCGCTGTCTGCTGTGTGTATGTGGAGCATTTGAATGCGGCGCTAGCGTTAGCTCTGCTACTAGTAGGGCCTGACCACATTCCTGACATATCGTTATATGACTGATTCACAACCCCACTGAACTACGGTGCATGATGTGCATTAATGGTAAATATCTTATGTTACGTTCTTTTTGTTTAAAATATTTGCGAATCAATCTTGCACCAAATATGAAGCGCAAATTGTTTTGTCTGACAGACATGCTATTTATCATTGTTTATCTGATGTTTTCAACCAACCACCTTTTTTTAAATCTGGATTGACGTCTGTTTGTTTTAAATTTGTCTTATCCAATTGTGTAGTTTGGTTTTGTACAGTGGAGACATTAAAAACTTTCAATCCTGTTGATTTTTTAAAATCTACAACTATGGTTTGTTCAATAACTTGTAGATGCACATAAAATTATTCACAAAAGAGCACATTCTAGTTGGTGATGACACACTACGTCACTGTCTTCAAAATAAATCAATACATGTTATTTATTTGCAAAGATACTTGTGACTATTTAAAGGATTGTCAAGATGTCCTATTGACCAAATTTTGGTGAGGCAGATAAATCAATATCAACACTGCTCTGTGAAACAATGGAACTGTTTCTAGTTATCCTACAGAGCCACGTCTAGTGGGCGTCATCATAAAACCCAAAGGTTTTGGGCACCATCTCCAACGCTATGGCAGGTCCCTGACCAAAGCTGCTGAATGTGTTTTTATTGTGATATCAAGAGGCAGATTTTGACAAACCCTTGCAGTTTGTGTGGGAGGGTTTTACTCACAGCAACTTCAGAGGTGCCAGTCTGTAAAAAGCTGAATGAAATCTTCCCCGAGGGGCCTTAAAAAAACAGCTCAACGTCCAGAGTTTCTCTTGTTTGGATGTCAGTGGAGTATTTTAAGGTTTTCAGTTGAGGGGTTTTAACTGATAATAATTTTTGAATACATAAAATAAAAATTTATGATACATTTTTATTTTATATTTTATATTTACTGGCTAACTAATCTTCCGGAGTCGTTAAGGAAATATGCTTGATGTAACGTGAAATTTCAAAAGGTCCAAAAGCGCCCATGTCTGCATGCGTAATCCCACAAACCCTCATTTCGCTAAAGCGACGGCGAGTAGAGGCAGAGGGTAAAAGAGAGAGAAGGAGAGTGTGGGTAGAGGAGAACAGCTGGAAGGAAGGAGGAGCAAACGGAGGAGGTAATGGAGCACAAACACATCAGGCCTCAGTCTCGAGGGCGGGATAGCCAGCGCAGATACAAACACCCCCACAAACACCAACGGGATGGTGCAGCCGGCCCGGGAATCCTCCATTCAGTGAGCAGCACATGGGGGCCGGAGGAGAGCAGAGTAAATGGTTCTGGCTGGGTGTACCCTTTAATTCTCTCTCTCTCTCTCATAAAGTCGGTCCCTCTCTCGCTCAGTTTCGCCACCTCTGACCACTTGACTCCCGCTGGTTAATTCTCATGCTCGCTCTGTCAGATCTGCTCTATGTTTCACGGTTGGGTCCTCATCCGTCATTCCCTTGGTTTCTTGATTATTCGCCTCCAATCTCTCCCCCTCTCTTCTCTCTTCATGGCTGTCTGGTGCCTCCCGTCTTTTTTCTCCACTCTTTCTTCTCCACACTCTCTCTGCAAACTCTCCTGTCTGTCTGTCTCTCTGTCTTGCTTTAACTCTTTCTCTCTCAAACGTAGATATTAAAGCAGAATAATAAGGTTGGTTGACATGTTGGCCTATTGGAGTTATCTGTGAACCCTTGGGTGTCTGTAGTCTTGTGCATTTGCCTTTGTGTGCACCGTGCAAGTGTATCCAAGGATGTAATATCATGGTTGTATATGTGTACAAGTCAAGTGGGCAAACATTGATCTGTATCCACACATATGCTCGAGTGCTGGTTTGTTTATCTTTGCATTCACACAAATCTTTGAGTGTGTCCCTCACATCTTGGTAGCTGTCAGTGTCAGGGACAGGCAGCCTCGCATACAGGATATGACAACTGATTGGCAGACAGACCACCAACATTCGTCATGGCAACCACAGAGGACCTGGCCAGGCTGTCAGGGGGAGTTTATACAGCATATTGGAGTGATGAAGGTCTTGGACTTTTCTATATCAATATGTGGACATTTGCACATGAGCCTGGACTGACTGATGAATTATTAAAAAGGAGACATTATGTATCTCTCAACAAGATATAGAATGAATACCAGCTAGTGAACCTGTGCTCTGCAAAAACATCTATTTATTCTTTGGGTAGCCACGATGTACCACATTATGATTTAAATGATTATTAGAATGAGTGATAATGACAGGTAGCATTTCCATCAGAGTTACCTGTGCAGGAGGCATTCGACCATTCAACCAAGGTAACTTATTCAAAAGGGCAAGGATTTCTTATAATATCACCATGTGGTCACAAATTTATGCCAAAATGGCTGCCCGATTGCAGTATTTGTACTGATTGCTCCCTCAGATTTGCATTTGTCTACATGTACAGACCAAAGAGCAATTCACCCCCTGGACTCAACATCGACTGAAGTAAATCTCTCGGACTAACCTGTCCAGACACGCAAGGAGGTACAAGATTTGCTTATTTGTCGTATTGTCTGTCTTTTTCTTAATAGACGATAAGAAAAAAAGACTATAAAAACTGAGCAGACTTTGTACGGTTGCTACATACGGTATTCTATTATTTCGCATGTCAGTGTGTATCGTTTTGATGACAAATCAATCACATCCTCAAAAAATTCCCATGATGAAGCCAGCGTTCCACTTCCAACACATTTAAAGTTCAAACTCTAGTCCCTGTTATATTTTGACCATCCTGTTATGTGTTACACAACACAACAAAAGAATCCAACACTTTGCATGGACCTTGTTGGAGAGCAGGAAGAGGTGTGAATCATTCATCTGCTCTGCTCCCCTCACGAGGTACTGAAGGGAGCAAGTGAATGGGAAAAGGCGTGAATCAATGCACTTACACACACCTCCACCTCCAGCGGTGTAGGCGTATGAATGGTGCATCGACTGAACAAATGAGATTGGTGGTCCCATGAAAGACAGCGAGAAATACAAAGACGACAAAAAAGGACAGACGAGACGAGTGAGTCAGAGTAATGCAACATTTTCACTCAATTATCGAAGTGAGTCATGACTGTGCGTGCGTGTGTGCGTTGATGTGTGTAGTGTGTTTCCTTTAAACAAGCACATTCTCCTTTTATGATGTTAAGTATTACGGGTGTTGTTGTGTGATCTTCCTTTTACACAGCGAGAAACACACACAAACACACACGCACGCAGAATTCAACTCATGAGTCATTTTGTATTTTTTTCTGTATAGTCTGTAAGACAGAGATAACGTGTAAAAGAAAGGGGATCAACACGTTTGACTTTGATATTAAAACGTCAGAAACCACCTGAGAGAAGCAAAGGAGAGACGTAAAAATCAACATTTTTTTACTTCAGTCGATATATGCGTACGCAGTCGCTAAGTCTAAGTTTGATGAAGCGGCTGGTTCCTGCTGTCAGAGCTTAGAACCTTCCTCTGCTAGAAGTGATGCAGCGTTCAGGGATCCGGGGACATTCTTCTGTCAAGAGGAAAAGAGTAGACTGTAATAGTCCTTTTTGCTTAGAAAGGTTGGTAACTGAGTGCAATGACCCGGAAGTAGCGTAAGTCATGAAAAGAGCCGTTGGAGTTCTATAACGTTAAGGAAAGAAGCCTCAATGCTTCCTCACTTAGCTCCTATAGTGTAGAAACCATTGGACCTTCCTTTACGAAAGGAAGGGAGCCCATTCCGCCCCACAAGTCCTCGCGGTGGAAACATTTACATTTTGCCGCTGCAGACTGACGTCACTTCCATGCTTTCCGTCGCATCACAACTACGCCGCTTAGTGAAGGTGGAGTCAGATTCCCTAAACAGGGTTGTCTTTTCCTAACTCCTCATGAATTCTCCTAGCCATCTTTCCTTGACTCCATGACCTTTTCCGCTGAGGGCGAGGAAAAGTAGTTAGGCTGTTAACTGCGTCCAGTCGGCCATTACAGCTCTTGTTTACACGCTGGCTCTGCTGCAACAAGGACAACGCGCTCCATGTCCCTTTGAGGCACTGTTACTGCAGGCAGCCATGATGACTCAAGAAGACCAAGCCTTTACTCTACATGTCGTTCAGAGAGAATCATTCATTATGGTTCTTTAGGGTTTGTCTTCGTGAAACAGCGCCCATCTTGTTTTCCAAGCATTTACTGAGCTCGGAACAGCTCTAGTTTTCCATCATAGCGCTTCTTCAGTGCGTTCGATGCGTGCAGAGCTATATGTTCCTCCAACACCTCTCAGCAGAGAAAGTGCTGCTTCATTTTGTTCTGAATCGACAGTACTTTGTGGTGGCGTAGTCATATTTGTGTAGGAACGCTATAGACACTGATTATTTCATGTATTTTTCCTAAAGGAAATCAGTGGTTTTATCAATTACTCAAATCTTCTTAGTTTCTACAAATGCATCACACGGCACACGTCTACATTAAAATGTCTTGGGAGCTGAACAGACACGTTGTAAAGTAAGGAGGAGGTCTTACAGACCTTCTATAGTCCCATACAGTATTTTCAAGAGGCACAAATGATCGTGGTGGTCAAAAGTCAAAGGTCGCCGTGACCTCTCCATCACGCATATGATTCATATGTCACACAAATGTCGAATTGGATAAAGTGATGAACTTATAACATTTTGGAGCGGGAGCTTGACTGGTTAGTAGAAGCATAAAACCCACACAAAGATAATTCTGGTTTAAAATCACATGGGGAGAGAAATCCCCCTGTCACGGTGTGGGTTTGTTTCCTGTTTTATTTTGTAGGTTCCTGCCTCTCGTGTCCCTGGTTTAGCTTCACTTCCTGCCCTGCCGCGTCGTCCCCTGTGATTGTCTGCCGTGTCCCATATGGTTTCCACCTCTGTCCAATCCCCTGCACCTTCCCAGCGTACTAAAACCATGTGTGTCTCTTGTCTCTTGTATGTATTTGGTTTGTTTCTGTCCTGATCCCCGGTTTGCCCCGAGGCATTTGGATTTGACCTTCAATAAAAGTACTTTTGGTTTACGAGTATGCGTTTGAGTCCTGCTTCCGCCACCCCGTTGTGACGTCCCCCTATGTCTTCATCCACCTGTCCTCCAGCGGCTTCACGTTCACTCTTCCCCCCACCGGCGGGATTCCCCTCTGATCCGCCGTGCCGGCCGTTCACCTTTGGTTTTCAACTCGTCAGAATCGCACATCGTGCTCCTGCGGGAGTCTCTTTGTCGTGTGTGAGGGGGTCTGTTAATCAGCCGTGTAGCCGGGGGAAGGGAACAGCGCATCTCACTGACCCATTTAAAGACAAACATGGTGGAGCGAGTAGTGGAAGTAGGACAGTACTTCGGCTCAACACACCGGCAGCGGACACCTGTCCCTCCTCAGAGATCTGCTCCGGTACCAAAGAAGCACCTTTTGACTCGTCTCCGTCGCCACACGTTATGTCGTATTTCAAAAGTGTAACAATAAGAAGGACCATTGCACTCGGAGATAACGCCACTAGCATTGACGGCAGGCTGGACAATAAGACAATTACCCAGAAGAAAGGATTGTCTTCTTTTCATGCAGAGATTCCCTCACAAAGATAAACAGCTGCTCAGAAACAGTTTAATCGTCAAATAAGTACTGAGCCCTCACTCACCAAGACAACACATGTTTTAGTTGAAGCCCACAGAATTACTGCTGATGATGACGGTTTCCAAAGATAACAATCTGCCTCAAACTATTTATGGAGGATGTGCTCACCTGCACTTCTGAAACATTTAGCAGGACACGTTTTGGGACAGTGTGTCTCTTTGCAAACCTCCCCAGACTCTCCTCCGCTGTTATGAAGATGGAACAAACTCGTCCCCCCGTCTCATCCGCTGCACGTCCACCTGGACAGGAGCGTGCAGATGTGACTTCTGCTGTCTTAGTTAATGAATACTCAATGCATTTCATTTGAAGGGGAAAGTCTTTGTCGCAGCATCGGATGTTGTTTTGCCGAGCTTTAAATCATATGCTTTCATCAGTAGGTACTAGCTCAGTCCCGAGCTCTATCACAAAACTATTCTGCCGGGCTGCTTGCTGACTTACTGGTTTCTATATTCAAGCCTGGAGAATTTATGGAGAAGCTGCACTGCTTCCCCTGAAGCCTCCTCTTCCTCACAGCCTGCTTGCCCCCTTCATCAGTTTATCTGCCTGACAGTTATTCACCTCCTTTACTAGAAGATCAGCTTTCCAAACCCAATGGTCTACCTGAGTGAATCGGTGGAGCCCTCTGGCTGAAATGTAGTTCTCTGACTGTACCTCACACTCAGCTGGGGAGACATTTACACAAATAGTTCTACTTGTAAAATCATTTAGGGGACAGATCTCTTTTAAAGCGTTTGATTGGCGGGAAACAGCCGGGAGTAAAGGCCGGAACTTTCCTCTAATTTCAAAAACGGTATTTTTCGCAATGATCTACATAGTTGTCACAAAAAGTTGTTGTTGCCATAGCAATATATGACAATATACACATTGGTGACAGATTAAAGAAAGAAACACAGCGTATTAGTAAGCTTAAGCTGGATGGGAGAGGAGAGCCAGCAGGGATCTGAGGGAGTTGAGGTGAGGAGGAGAACATCACAAAACGTTTTCTATAAATAAAGAGGGTGGAGGTGGCATCGATCAAGTGAAGTGCAGCCAACAGCAGACTGGGAGCGCTTCATTTACGCCACAAAAGAGGTGACACATCTGCGGTATTTCAGGCACAGTCATACAACAATAGCCTCCGTGACACGCTATTTTTGCGTTTGCGTCACAACAAATGAATTAATTCATGAGCCTTTTCTCTCGTGACACGAACAGATACGACTCAAAATGAAGTGAAACTTGCCTGTTTCCGCCCGACTAAACTAAGCGAGAGAAACCCGGCGTCCTGTCTCAGTCTACGTCATCCGCAGGTATTTAAAGACCCGACTGTGACGAGTCGAGTTAGCACGCTTATGTGGCATCCAGATGTCAGCACAACACTGAGCACTCTAAGAGAGGTAGAGGTTTACTTAGGGAAGTCAAATTTAGGTAAAACTGTCAGTTCGATGGACTTGACGGATTCAACACAGAGATGTGTGAGCAGAGACGTTTTGGGTCAATGAACTTTCTAGTCAATGTCAGTCAAGATACCTAAGTCAGCTTAAAATCGCTCATAGACTTTGATGAGCAACTGTCCGAGAAAAGAGGAACAACAAAACATGCAGAGAAAAGTTACTTGCCTTGCATGTACCTCAATGCATATTGTATAACTTCTTTAAAAAGTGGAACAAGTTTGGTGTACTCAATAAGTAAAGACCTCTGAGAGCGAGGCAGAGAGAGAGAGAAGAGAGGGACAGAGACAGAATGAGAGAAAGAGGCGGAGCGTAAGAGTAAGAGTTGATGAAAGAGGCTGAATTTGACAAATTTCCTGCAAAGATGTGAGAACAACGAGAGAAAAAAGTCTATTAAGGATAAAAAAAGGAAAAGAGAGGCTGAAGAACATAGATCCAAATGTAATAGAGGGGTAAGGACACATGGAGGTGGGGGAAGGACACATGGAAGTGGCTATATGTGACTATATTTAGCGCAAAAAAAAGCGCGACGGTAACTAGAAAGTTGAGAGTTTGAATTCAACTTGAGAATCTGGATTGGTAGAGGAGGATGAAAAGGGAGGCAGAGAGGACAAGATGAAAGGAACAGATGGAGGAGAGGCGGGTGGAAAGAGGCACGGAGACGAGAAACAGGAAGAGCGAGGGGAGGAGGGGAGGCCAGCCGTTGTATTATTAATTGTGGTGAGATGTCCTGAAGTGCAGGAGCAAACCGGTCGTCCATTAGGAGCTCTGACGCTCCTGCTCCTGCTTTCCTCCTCTATTTTTGTTCTGATTTATTTCCAAATAGAGAAGCATGACTCACTCTATCCTTATTTCCAACCTGTAACTCCTCTCTCCTTGTCACCTCTCCTCGTTTTAAGTGAGTGGCAGTAGTTTTGGACTGATTCAATATCTTCACAGCCAATGCTGGTATAGTTATTCTTAGATGTTTGGCATGCATTTTGTTTTTCCTTTTTCCTTTAAATTGCTGTATAAGCTGCTGAAAGACTTTGACGAAAGACTAAATTTAAACAACAACCCTTTACAAATCGTTCCAGACCAGATAGAACATGCATGCGATCAACAGTCAAAGAGGCGCACCAGTTTGGGCCAAAGAAATATGTAGAATAGAAGAAAGGTGAGAAAAACACAGGAAACTTTTGCTACAACTACACAATGAGTTTTGCCAAATGTGACATCCAATATTTTCTCATTATACTGTATTAAAATTCTGACCAGTGTAACAAGTGTGCACCACTATTTAGTGTCATTCAAAAATAAAATGCTATAGTTTTCAAATTACATCTGATGTTGAATATTTAAAGACATTTATAGCTCGCATGATCAACAGTTGACCGCAAAACATTCCTGTTGTTGTGCCACAACTTGTGACGGGTACCGAACTGATCTTATCAACCCTGCTCATATTGATGCTTCTGGTTCGGTTCTTTATCAATTATCTTTTTGGGTCAGTTTGATGAGTCAAGAAGTGGTCGAAGAAATACGTAAAAAGGATTATAACGGATGTTTATTCACCGGCGGCAACAAGGGAAAGCTACTAGAATGAAGGCGGAGCAGATGAGGGGATGATGTCCTTTGCACAGAGAAGACCCCGATACGTCGCTCACGTTCAGCTCCTTCGACATTACGTTGGCTTTTAACTTCTCATGTGTTTTATTGCTGCTTTTGTTTGTGTGGGTTGAGTCTCCGACGGTTGGAGCAGCTCAGCATCAAACACAGACACGAGATGTGTCCTTCAGTGTGATAATCAATGAATTTACACCAAAACTAAAGTACTTGAGGAAGAATCGTTGGAGCTTATCAGTACTCCAGTCTTCAATCATTTGACACCAGTTTTTGGTTCCCATCCCTCATGCCAACGGCGAGTGGCACTGCAGGATAGGTACACTCAGTGTGTTTACATGATGGTATAATTTGAA
This sequence comes from Gasterosteus aculeatus, assembly GCF_964276395.1. Lineage (NCBI taxonomy): Eukaryota > Metazoa > Chordata > Actinopteri > Perciformes > Gasterosteidae > Gasterosteus > Gasterosteus aculeatus. The sequence goes on along the minus strand of NC_135689.1, from coordinate 15,361,212 downwards.
TCTTTGCTTAGTCGGACTATGCTGTCTTTCGGGGGGAGGTGCTATTATCCCAATATACATGGCAGTGAATAAATCATTGGCCGAAAGCATGTCATACCCGATACGATAGGTGGCGCTGTTTCCATTACAACTAGTTGTGATGCAGCCATTTCCGCTTGACCTCTTCACCACTACCAACAACAACCAACAACAACAAGATCAACATTAGGAGAAAGATGGCGAGCGGAGAGCAAGGTGAAGCTACATCCCTCTACTATGTGTGCATGATGTTAATAGGAGCACAGCGAATGCGAATGGCGCTATGGGCTGATTTGATAACGGAGAGAAGACGCCGTCGGGATCTCAAGCATCCGCAAAGACACAAAGTCCAGTTCCTCATCCGATTCACCGTTACATGCCGCAATAGTCGAACTATCAACTGGATCGGATTGAGTTACCCAGGGGTGTTAGTCGGATCGTAGTCGGACCGCACATAGTCGGACAAAGGTGTTTACATGAAACGGATCATTCGATTTCAGTCCGACTAAGCCAGTTATTCCAATCCATGTAAGCACGCTGACAGGTGCGCGCACACACACTCACGTACACACATTTAATTAATAGACTGGGGAGTGTGCATGTTTGGGTCTTTGTGTTTCGGTAAGTTTGTGGTATTTGTTTGGTGACCAAATGTCAGAGTTTGTTAACATTTTATTAGCTTGTGTCTTTCAATTATTTATACTATTTTATGTCTCTAAAAGTTGCTATGAAGGAATAGTTTAATTTATACATTGACATCCTTCGCAGGATTCAAACCTCTTCATTTGAATCTTACTCGTATGATGTCAAGACACACATACACACAATAACTCTGTGAATGACTGTGAATGTGAATGACATCACACACAAAGACATCACATGAGCACAAACACAGCAATGCAGATACATATCACAATCCCTAATCAGTTTCCTTCAGATGTGCACACACAGACACACACACACATACACACCCTTCAGACACACATTTAGGTGGACTGGTTGCAGTAATCCTAATAATTGTTCCGACAGCACTGAGGACAGCTGTGGAAGCCTGAATGGCAGACTGGACCGAGAAATGGCCTCATTCACTCATTCAATAACACCAGCCACCTGTGTGTGTGTCAGTGTGTGTGTCTGTGAGTGTGTGCGTGTGCGCTCGTGTGTCATGCTGTTTCATCATCGTTCAAGCCTTCACCAGAAGGACGTTTCATCAGACGCTGAGTTATTCTGTTTAATATGTTTCTGTTGATTTTTAGGTGAATATACACAACGTGCTTCAGACACTTCGTGCGCCTTTCAAGCTCCATCAAAGTAGACGGCATTGATACAAGAAATAATGCTCACGCTAAAGAGAAACAGTACATGCTATTTGGAAAGGTTAAGGAAAAACAGAGTGGGAAACAACTACGGTCGAGAGGTCAGAGGGGACAGAATGAACCTAGTAACTGTATCTCTTCTTTCCCAGGATACACTGCACCCCCCTTACATATTTCATCTCTCCTGCCATTTCTATTTAAAATAAAACTTAGCTGAATTATTGATTAATCAAGCCTGCGTACACTCATCTGCGCTGCCTCGTCAAACACATTCATTTTTTAGTGAAGGCCCAACGTTGGATTCAACCACAGGACATGTCCTTGTGCGGAGTGAGAGGAGTGAAGTAGACAACTGTCTCTTAACAAACACGTTTTACAGTAATCATTCGTACAGCTGCATTTATTCAGAAATATACCGTCTTTCTTTAGCGATAACTTGCATTCAGTGGGACGTTAGTGGGATAAAAAAAGTTGAAAGGGAAAATACAAACTTTGTGTGGCCAATGCTCACACATGTGACACATACTATCATTTCCTTATTGGGTCAACATGTCACATGTTACTACTGAGATTAAATCAAAACATATATATATATATATATATTCTCTTTTTTAATTCACCCTGTCTGCAGGGCTCCAGACCTTAATCCACAAAATACAACCACAAAGATTTACACACACTCTTTTCATAAAATGTCTTCATATCTGCATGTATGTGACAGTTGATAGCTTTGATTTGTCACGGTCTAAATAACATTTGAAACATGAGCATATGTGTATAAGTAGTACTTATATAAAGCCTTCTAGGGTTGTATACAGGTTTATCTCCAGGTCTTGAGGCAGTTACAGTACATTACAGTGCAACGATCAACAACTGTTTTCCCCGGGGACCCTGAAGGCGTCACGCTGCCTCAAAGAAAGTAAACACGAGTCATTCTCGATCTGCTTGACTGACGGATTTACACGCATCTCTGCCTCTTCCTGTCTTATCTTACATCTACTTGTGTTGACTCAGATTTTCTTCCCTCTCTGCTACTTTTTTAACATTGTCCCTTTCTCACCTGTAATTGTATCGATTGCTTTCCTTGTTGGACTTAATACATACATCCTGAAGTCTCTATTTCACTTTTTTAACTTCCTTTATTTCCCATTCTGTTGCTACCTGTATTTCTTCTTTTTACTTGGAAGCCAGAGTCTGGATCAATAATGAGGAGACGAGAGGGTCGTTAACCTTTACACTCGTTTCATTGTGGCATGAGCAGAATCATTTTGGAGGAAAGAGAGAAAGCATAACTGAAAAGGAAGTCTGTGGTTTGTGATTACCGAAACTTTAATTCAAGCTTCTCTGATCCTTTGTCCTCACATCTCTCTTCACACCACCTCAAACTTATTTGCATAATTTCTCATCATGTATTTCCATATTTTGCTGATTGTGTCCAGATTGATATTTTGGCCTTTTTATTTCCCCCTTTCATCTTTTCTTCGTGCTCTTTCTTTCTTGTTTTGCTTCTCTAAAATGTTTAAAGATTAGGCTCCACTCATTTAATATCTAATCAGTGCATTGTAAGTTCAAACGTTCCTGTTTGAACGTCACAACCTAGATGGTATTCAAGAACTTTAAGGATTTTAATTAGATTTCCAATCTCTTTCTCTCTTGCCGGCTCACTCGCTCATTTGGTAAACTGCAAATGTCTAAACGTGGAATCTAGGCCTTAAAGGTAGTGGCCGTTTCACAGTCCTACTGTCAAAAAGCAAAAACCATGTGGTCAAATGTAATGATATTGGGCCAATCAGCACTAAGTATGTGAACGCTCAATTTGAATGTGTAATTTTCCAATTTTGCATCTGTGGACAGTAAAGTTTAACATAAAACAGCACAACAGTGTGTTGTGAAATTCATTCTTCTTGCTTCATGTATCTGTGTGTGAAAGACTTGAGACTGTGTGCACACTGCACTGCATGTGTGTGTAACACTCCTCTTACCTCCACCAGATGTGGCGTGGGGTTGAAGCCACACAGGTTACACACTTGGCCGTTGCACTGCGTACAGGTGTTGTAGTTGGGCGGGTCGGAGCTGCCGATATTCAGCTCCGTTTTACAAAGAGGACAGTTCACTTTAGGCTTCACAGGCTCTGGAGCAAGCACGGGGGCCACCACGGGCTCCTGCTTCTGAAGTGCCTTTTGCAGATGAGTAGGTGTTTGCTGATATTGCTGTCCTTGCGGTCCTTTCTGATGATGCAAGGGTGACTGTTTTTGCGGCATTCCTTGTTGATGGGGCGTGGTCTGCTGCTTCTGGCTTGATGCATGGGGTCCACTGAATTGGGACCCTCCCATTTCGTTCAGAGTATGAGTACCCCCCATTTGGCCGGATGGATAAGGGCCTCCTATCTGACTCTGTGTTTGAGGACCTCCCGTTTGGCTTGGTGGATAAGGGCCTCCTGTCTGGCTTGGTGGATAAGGGCCTCCCGTCTGGCTTGGTGGATAAGGGCCTCCCGTCTGGCTTGGTGGATAAGGGCCTCCCGTTTGGCTCGGTGCATGAGGACCCCCCATTTGGCCAGGTGGATAAGGGCCTCCCGTTTGGCTTGGTGGATAAGGGCCTCCCGTCTGGCTTGGTGGATAAGGGCCTCCCGTTTGGCTCGGTGTATGAGGACCCCCCATTTGGCCAGGTGGATAAGGGCCTCCCGTTTGGCTCGGTGCATGAGGACCCCCCATTTGGCCAGGTGGATAAGGGCCTCCTATTTGGCTCTGCACATGAGGACCAGCCATTTTGCTCGCATTATGAGGGCCACCCATTTGGCTCGGTGCTTGGGGGCCACCCATTCTGCTCGACGCTTGAGGGCCACCCATTTGAGTTGGACCATGAGGGCCCCCCATGCTGAATGGTTTGGTGCCAGGGGCCGCTTGTTGTTGCTGCCTGTTGTCAGAAGCTGCATTACTGAAGACCACATTGCCTCGTGCGGGGCTTGGCTGGGTGGAGGCAGTGGGTAAAGGGTCAACATTGATCAGGGTACTCGCCTGATTGAGCAACGAAGCCCCAAAGCCAAACAACTTGGTCAGACCATCTTGGGCAGGAGGAGGGGCCTGGCTCTGGGGTCTGTGGGCCGGCGAAGACCCGGCGCTTCTGGTCTGGTCATGGTGCCGCGCCATAGACTGGTGCATTGGAGATCCGCGACCCAAATCGGGCTGGGACGGAGCCCTGGCCAAGCCGGGGAGGGGCACGGCGCCGGGATGGGGAATCCGTGGACCCCCAGGCTGGTTGGGACCTCCTGTAGGGACACCGACAGCTCCCGGAGCCCCGGTATCTCTCTGAGAGTACGGGTCTGACCGCATGCCCTGCTGAAGGGACCCTGTCTGAGTCTGGGAGCCGCCAGGGCCTGAGTGTCTCTGCAAGCCTGGAGAGGTATGAGGCGGAGCCTGGGGCCCTGACTTGGACCCAGGGTACGACTGGGGCTGAGACTGGGGATACTGCTGGGGCTGGGAGTATGGCTGGGACTGGGAGTAGGGTTGGCTCTGGCTGTAAGGCTGAGACTGATGCTGCTGATGTTGTGGATGCTGCTGTGGATGATGCTGCTGTTGTTGCTGCTGTTGCTGTGGATGATGCTGCTGCTGCTGCAGTTGGCGTTGGCTGGGCTGACTCTGTGCCAAAGGTTTGGACGGTGCCGCTGCTGCTGGCTGTGTTGGCTGAGGTGTAGGCTGCTGAGGCTGAACGATGGGTTTGGCTTGGTGGGACGGAGAGTGAATCTGCTGTTGGCTCTTAGATCGAGGCGTGGTCATATCAATGCCAAGAGCTCTTTGCATCTGACAGTTCAGACACAGCCACTCCTGGACCTGCAGACAGAGAACAAACAGGTCGCAAGTTATTCTAACCTTCTCCAGAGCATAATCGTTTTAGTTTGTATCACATAGATATTCTGCATCAGCTTGTTCAAAGTGAAAGATATTAGATGTATTCCGCATCATCATCATGTAACCTCCCAGATCTTTGAGACCTTATTGGAATTTTAAATGAGAATCTCTGCTTTTCATTACTGAGTGGGCCGTTGAAGGTTGAAGCCATGTTGAAAGACAGCATAGCTTTTAAAAATCTCTCTCTCTGATTAATTGATCTTCCCTTTCAAAGCCGATAGCTATCGATTGCGTTAAATATCACCGTCAACTCAGAGGGCACCAGTATCTCTTCATAACCACATGGACACCGTATTCATTCAGCCAACTTCAAAGCTTAAGATGATAGAGAGACTTCATTTGGATGGCTACACATAGAACATTGTCCATCGTTGTTCCCGTTGAAAACAGACGTATGGAGAGAATAGTTGTAATTAACCAAAAATAGAACGAGAGAGACGCAAATCAACCGTAACTGCAGCGTGATTGCTGAGCCAAAACCCAGAAAGCATTGCATCTTTCACAGTCACACACATAAAACACAGGTTTGCACGTAGAGTCATATAGTAAACGTATAACAGACACATACGGTCAAATAAATGAATAAGAAACATCCATCAGCATAAAAACATCACCCCTCCTGCTCCTCATCTCCACGTCTTCCTCCTCTTCCTCCTCCAGATGAGAGCTGATACTCCCTTGTGTCCGAACCTTGGCTTGGCTCTCTGATGTCTCCCGACTGCAAAGGACACACAGCTCCTCTCTGAACTGTGTCAACCTGCTGTCGTTCTGTCTGTCCTACTGTGGCTTTGCGTCCACCACAACCACCCAGCCGCCATGTACGCTGCTATTTTAGCTCCTCTGCAACCAGAGCAAAGCCGGTAAATCTGTGCACGTTTCCAGCGTTTCTCCCGTCCCCTTTCCTTCCCATAATGCAATGCGCAAACGTACTGTATCACCCCACTCGCTGCCCCCCCTCCTTGTCATTAAAGGACAAGTGGCTGCGATTTTTTTGAGGGGAAGATGTGGAGAAGAAAATGTCTGCATCAGTCACGTAGCCAAACTAAGCACTTCGTCCCACCGCGCCGTCCCAGCCGGCTTTGCTGTCTGGCAGTTTCTAGCTTGGCAGCATCACTGATCCCATTCTGTTAACTCAGCGGCTGTAGCCAATGCTACAGCTTGACATCCTCCTTTCCTGCCTAACACATTCTCTTTGTAGCTGTCTTTCCCCTCCTCTCTGCTTCTCTCCTTCACGTCCCCCTTACACTTTTCCGTTTTCACCCCCATTTTTCTGTTCTCACTCTCTCTGATCAGCTTAAAAATGTAGGTCTCGCTCCTTGAATAGCTGAAGCAGAAGGAGATTTGAAAGTATAATTTTGCTGTGCAGGCTCCTCCCACGTTGCGCTGCCATAATTACATCTGATGAAGATAGCAAGAGGGAGATGAAGAGAGGTAGATAGGGAGAAAGAGAAGGGAGGTGGGGTTGGGCTGGTTTTAATGAGTCTTCATAAGCGACTGCAGAGACAGAAGGAACGAGGCATAAAGCGAGGGGTGGAGGGATGGAGGGGTGGGGGGGTGGGAAGGAGTAGGGAAGGGAGACGGAGCAAACCGCGGAGGGAGACGAGTCAGCAGTTTCTTAATCCAGGCGGCTCGTCAGCTCCCATCATGTCGGGCTTAATCTACAGCAGCACAGAATATCCACCTCACTGTGGTTAAACCCAGTTAATCCACAACACACCTGTGTGAGTCCTGTTGCTAACAAGGGAGGAAGAATCCTGTTCGTTTAAAGATGCAGAGAAATGAGTGTAGATGAAACAATAACGAATTGTATTTGTTAGAAATGGAGATGGAGATGGAGAAACGGAGATCCAACCAAAGAATTCAAACATCATAGAGGAGCAAATCTAAGAGGTCTTTCCTTCCATCTCTGTGACCCTGATGATGTACTGAGAGACCAGCTAAAAGGACGTGAAGTGGGTGACTGGGTAGTATGTGGTCACACACCTCCTCTTTTGAGTTGGAGCTTTATCACACTCATACATGTTCACTACCTTAATGTAAACCGTAAACACAAACACACACAAACACTAGCCTTTAAAAAGTCTGTTTAAGCAATTTCTTGTGGCTTCGGTATGAAAATTGCGACATGGATACAAACAGAGCCACACTCAAAAAACACACACACACACACACACACACACACACACACACAGAGTACACGCTGAGACTCGCTGACCAGCTGTCATCATAAAATATTCACATCACAGATCTCCAAACACTATGAATACTGAACAGGTGGTAACGTCATGTCCCGGAGAAAACTTCCTTTAAGTTTACTTCACTGAACACAACAAAACAACTCAGGCGGTGAAACCCCATCAGAACCATCTGACAGTGTTTATCGCCTTTAATATAACCGCATTGGCGTTTCACAAAGGTTTGAGTACAATAACATTATTAAAATTCATAGTTTATGAGCTACAAGCTGCAAGTAGGACTAATAGGGTCGATTGTATACACTGTAGCGTGTGCTGTATTGTAAAGTGAGGCTGAAAACAAGGGCGTATCAGCACTCTATTTTGCTCTGCTGCACAAGTTTGGCAAAGTCAAGGTGCGACACAAACCCCAAAACCACATCAACATTTCCATGAATTCATTATTAAGGAAAAAGAACGTTTGATTCAATCAATGTCTGAGGTGTGCTGACACAGTAAGAATCGTGTTTTTTACATTTCACATTCACACTAAACAAGAAAGAGTCAACTAGTAATAAAACAGAAGCAGAGGTTCTGTTACTATGGTTACTGTATCTGCAGTTTATCATTCAGACACAACTAATACGCTGATTTCATTTGTAAATTCCTATGATGTCGCCATTTGGTCGACCGCTATTTGTGACCCTCCACTAGTTTGCATACTAATGTTTATAATTTGCAACTAGTGGAATTATTTTACAACTTTTTTTAATATTGGTATTTGGCGTACAAAACATTTGATTTGTGTGTTTTGTGTTTACTATGAAGAATGAAAGAAATGCACATGCTGTGATGAAAGATTCGACCTGCATCCCCCTGTATAGAATCAAACTTGATTAATCCATATAACAAAAACTCAATTTCATTATTACCTAACACTAAGAATCACGTGAAAGGAAAATGAGGTATAAACTATGATCTTAAGCATGACTTCTAACATTTGTTTTGTTTGCATCGCCAGAGAAGAGAAGCAGTCGCAGTAGAAGTAGGGAACAACACCTGCTTCTGACTATTGCACGAGCCGTGATTCGTTCGTTTCATTTCACCACTTTGCAGAAACAATGGGAGGTCTATTACATGAATATGAGTATGACATGGTTACAGATGCCTTCATTACACCAAACAAAGGTTCAAATGACTTTCCTTGAGCTACAATGGGCTCAGAGTGGCTGGAAATGACGGGTGTGATGTGCGGCTCACTGAAGTCTAGCGCGAGCATTGGATTCCATGTTTGTCGGTTTGCCGTGGTGGTCTGAGCTGAGCAGCTCCCTTTCTCTGTCATGGGAACAGCCCAGACGCACACCAACACAAAGACTGCAGACGCACACGCACACGTACACCCACGTGTACTGTAGTGCATTAGACCACCTCACATGCTGCTGCAGAATCCATATGCACCTCCACACAGGGACGTGTGCACAGCTTTTAATAGACCTGTCCATCGACACGGTGTGTTTCAGGCCACAGTGGAGGAGTGAGGGAAAGAAGAACAGGAGCAATTCAGTGTAACAAAGTGCTATTCAAAAGGGAAAAAAGGAAAATATAAATGTAGAGATGGAAAGATGAGAGCAGCTACCAAACCGCTGAATGGAAGAACCTGATAACTGGAGCTGCTGCTCAGGACTCATCACATGTCAATCAATGGGTGTAATTTGCATCATCTCTTAGAAATCACATTGATAACTAAGTTAAGTGGTTCCAAATGTCTTTACGTTGGGGTACTTCCTGGTTTGAAGGTTACCTTTATTTATTATGCTTTGCTAACTCTTAAGTCACCTGATGAACAAACAGTACTTCGCATCAACAGATTTATTCCAATGTCGGTGGGGGTGTGTTGTTTCGTTTTGACTCAATCGCCGGTATTTTCAGTTGCCGTGGCAACAGAACATTTTTCCCCTTTGAATTTCTTTTTTGATTACAGTTATTTCTGTATGCAATATAAGTAAAAGACACATTTATTGAGCATGAAGAGCTACCGCAAGAGATTTCTAAATAATACAACAAATATTAAATTGAACATGGACAATAGTGGATGAGTATGGTGCACATCCCGTAGGTTTCACATTTATCTTGACTGTCAGTCATTGAGGGCAGGCTCTTATGCAGAGTGACTCCAGTGAGTGAACCGTTTGTCCCGCCGCTCACAGTCATGCAGGAGACTAATGTACTGATCAATATTCCTCACAGGGAGAGGACGTTCCAGGAAGTATTCCCATAATGAAGCACTGAGATGCTAGAGCTAATTATGGAAAAACACACACGTTTTTATTCCTTCTTGTGAGGACACCCGTTGACGTGACGCATCCTGCAGCCCACAAGCGTAACCTTGACCAACGCATCAACATGCTTACATCGGCCTAAAACTCATTCTAATGTTTGTCCCGTGGTTGTGCAGTTGAGAGTGTTTTTCTTGACAATAACAGCCCTTGTGATGGGTGTGCAATGCCTGCATAGCCTTGCTGATGGCCTTTACTTGTACCCATGACATATTTTGTATTGCATATTGAGTCAATCTAAGTCTTCAACATAACACTAGAACTCTAATTAGGGGCGTTCTGATTTTTGCACTGCAAGGCTTATTTATGCATTAGACTTATAATGAAACATGAGTCCACTAAATTGGCTGGTTGCACACAAATGAAACTTAAGAACATCATCATAGCCTACATAAAAAAATAAAAACGATAACGCAAAGCTATTTAAAGAACCGCAGAAAAAGAGCTCGGGTTGATAATAAAAATCAAGGATTTCTCAATTTTATGTAGTTGCTTCGTTTTAAAGGGCGTGGAATTGTTCATTGTTGCTCATTGTAGCTCTGTCCTGGTTTCCAGGGACTTTTGAATAAAGCAGAGCCACTGATAATGTTGAAAACACTTACTGTACTATGATTACAATTAATAAAGGTTTATCCATGCATTACTAACAGGGTAATGCACCTACAATAAGATTGATGGCATCAAAATAAAGGAAGGACGTGTAAGTCATTGTTTGACAGATTGAGGACAGTTTGACGGATTAGACATTGAAGGTTTAACGATAACAAATGATAGCTTTAATAAAAGTGAAAACAAGATATTGATACATAGAGTTTGTGTCCTCACACTTAATCCTTTACTCTGTTGACGTTGTTAATTGAACTGCGTTCTGTTGCAAGGGAACTAATCTCTCGGCCATTCGAGTACATTAAACATTTTCTGGCCAAGACCGACATTCATATGTGACTCAAGAGATATCACTCAATATTTGTCAGCGGCAGGAAACTAATCCAAATCTGACTCCAGTTCCTGTCATTTTTCCCTATATCTTTGTTCCTGTGTTCATACCACCAAGGAAATAATAAGGATGGAAAATGTGTTAAACTCAGGCTGGAGGAACCATCGGCTAGCACATGTAATTTACTGACACCCCTAAAAAACCTGATGGTTTCTTAAACCTTTAATGATTCTCATCACCACCTCTGAAAGAGGCGTATTGTTATATTTCCGGCGTATACTGTGTGTGGCTGAGCCTCACAAGCTAGATGTGGAAAAAAAAGAAAAGACAATTATCCAGGTTTTGAATGAACCTCGAAAGCATTCTTATCATTCAGGAATTCCTCTTTCATTTCCTATAACCCGCTAATGCTTCCGGAGAAAAGGACCACTGAACAAAGAGACGATTCTGAACCTCAAAATGTAACATCCAAAGACATCGAGAGAGACTCCTGCTTCATTCGAGACCTAACAGCACCTCAATGACAGGTCACTCCCTGCTTTGTCCTGATGGATGGACCACACACACACAAAAGGTCCATCTCAGCATGATTACCATCAGCCAGCTCCTGGCCAAGAGAAAGTCATAAAATACACTCACCTCGCACACACACAGACACACACACACACACAATCCAAAATCTGTTTCCCATTTCATAAATCCTGTTCTTATCCTGCCATCCCAGTCTACTCTCAGTGGTGACAGTCTTGAAAATAAACACACACCCGTACCCATCTTCAGTGTCATCTACACACATACACATACACATACACACACACGCACACACAGACCACCTGTGCCATTCATCCACGGCCTCCCGTCACTGAATATCGCCAACTGGTCGATTGTATTGACCACTATCACACTATAATGCACGTTTGTTAATTAAAATCTGCCTCAGCACTTAAAGTCCAGTATGGTAAGAAGAAATATGTGTGTGTGTGTGTGTGTGTGTGTGTGTGTGTGTGTGTGTGTGTGTGTGTGTGTGTGTGTGTGTGTGTGTGTGTGTGTGTGTGTGTGTGTGTGTGCACGGCTTATGATTTAAAGCCTTGGTCTAATGCTGTGCTGCTGTGGATCAATAGTAGATTTGAGTTATACAGAAAAAGAAATACCATGAGGTGGTCTTCCCAGGATGGATTAATGAAAAATGTCTCATAAAGCATTTGGAAGCATTTCAAAAATAGAAATGTACATAATTTAATAATTAATAATAAAGGAGCAGGAAAAGCACAAAGAAAGTCAAAAAGGAGCTGTGGTCACTATCTATGACCAATCGATAGTTGATGAGTATTCAATATTGAGGGAGCACCTTTACTATTATGTTGAACGTTACCTTGATACACAATAACTGTGGGATAAAAGATGGAAATACCAAGGAGAAAGGGTTAAAAAAGAACAAATAAGGGTGATGGGATGTGTATCTGTGCCATGTAATAGTAGGTTTCGTGGTGGTGGCACAGAATGTGGCACCTCAGAGACGTTGGAAAGTCAATAAGGATCCTTTATCGTGGTGAGCGACCTAATTCCAACATTCAGAAACACTGTTGTGACGATAGGTGGGTACAAACGTGGGACTTTTAGACCAGTGACTTTATCCCGTGATGTGTTGAGTAAATAACCGTATATGATCATTTATTTCACTACAATCATGATTAAACCGTATATCAAGATACAGCTGTGGACGACATGTTATGGGAGCTTAGAATGTGATGAACTGTTCCATGCTGGATGTTTGTGTGGTCGCGGGTTAAACGAGGCAAAGCTTTACACAACATGTGTGTTTGTGTTCGTAAAATAAATGAGTTAAGCGGGAAGGTAATGCGGTGTGTTGTGTAGCAGGCTGAAGTCTGTCTGTCATATTTGCCATGTGGAAAAAAAAAGTCTCCATATAGAACGAAAGAATGAAACACTAGGGGGCGCCGTCACGAGGCAACCGCTTAAAGACAAGTAGGAAGCTTTTCAGACTTTTCCCAGAGGGGACAAGTGACCTGCTAACAGAGTTTGATTAATTGATTCAACGTTTTAATTTTCTGCTTTTTTACTTTATGTATTTTAAGATTAACAACCTCATCAAGACACGATATTGAGATTACACCAAATGGTGGTCTGCAGTCTCCGAGGCCCACGGGGCGAGCAGACCCGTTTGCAGAGGAGTGCGATTGCGTCGTGTCCCCTCCACCCCAAATCATTTCATCTTGCAGGGACACACCCGGTCAGCCTTTAAAACCCCGCTCATGGCCAGTAGCTCCCTCTCCGTCAACCACCGCTCTCCCTGATCAAGTTGTTCTTGCCTAAACTTGACCAATCTTGACCACATCAGGTTAAATAATGGATTCTAATACACCCAGAAAGTGCAGTTACAAACAATTGGTATTTCATTGACCCTTGAGGACCTGCAGACTGACACCATCAAGAGGGAAACAAGGTGGGGTCATCGATGGCATGCGTGCTAATACGCGTGGTATCTGTGGTATTAACGCTGAATCAAGCCACACTGTGACGGAGCAGTTTGTCTCTCTGTCTCTCTTCTCATCTGCAGGAGTCTGTGACTACCAGCATAGGACATCAATCATTTAGAGCAACTCATTATAAATTCCCATTCCTGAACTGCCGGGCTTGCAGCTGCACTTTCTCAGTGTGTGTGTGTGTGTGTGTGTGTGTGTCTGTGCGTGGGTCTGTGTGAGCTGGCTATATGCATGTGTCTAGTTATTTCAATGTTTTATTAATTGTGCGTATGTATTTGTTTGTGTGTCCGCGGGTCCATCTGCAGATGAGTCAAACAAGTGTGTGTGCGTATTTGTGTGTGTGTGTTTCCAGGTGTGAGCTTCCTGCCTGGAGCCTCTCTGCTCTCATGGTTAATGCATGTGGAGAGAATCCCCGTCCCTGCAGCTTTTTCCTCTCCTCCCTCCTCCATGCCAACCTACTTCCCTGAATAGACCCGATCCTCACTAGACGTGCAGAAAGAAAGCTCCCTCTCCTCGGCCCGCTTCTGACGGACCATCTCAGGAGATGAGCCGTCAGAAAAGACAGAGCGAGGAGGAACGGGATTAGGTGAGAGAGAAAGGGCAAGGAGATAAAAGAGGAAAAAATAGGAGGCCGAGGAGACACGAGGGCATTTACGAAAGGTGGGAGTATAAAGCACAACAGAGGGGAGCAGCAGGGAGATCCTCATAAGTCTGATCAAAATGCATATTCTTACAATTACTGAGGTTGGAAAACTGTTCAAGAGAGACCACGGGTTCAGTTTGGAGCGCAGAACCTGGAACTGATCTTATTCTACATTGTGAGATAATCCTAAACTGTCCGTAGCGTCACACACACTCACTGGCACCATATATTCCATCTAGTGGGAAAGTGATACCGTTACAACGATGATTGAAGCTGATAAAAACGCCGTTTGGCAGATGCTTCTCTCCAACGAAGCTCATTCTACAACGATCGCAAATGGCATCTGAAAGAGCCCCAGCGGGAAGCGAATCAAGCGCCTTTGCATTTTAGTTCCCAGGGCTTCTCTAAACAATCGCGTTGCCAAGAACGCGATGAAATAGAGAATTCAGTTTTATTTTTCCACAAACTCCCCAGTTTTCATTGATAATCAGAGCAACAATACGGCAGCAAAACAACTCCTTGCGATCTGAAGGTACGGTGGAGCTGTCTTCCTGAACAGAGAATGAAATGTCTCTCTCTCTCTCTCTCTCTTCTCTGTGCTTTGAGGGTGCGAGGTAGCGAGAGCGATTGCAGCTGATTGCAGCGTCCAGACGGACGGCTTTGCTGGGGAAGCCCAGAGCGTCCCATACAGAAGCTAAAAGGCGTCCCTATCAGGCGCAGGAGGGGACTGACCAGTTGCACATGCCCCTTTCATGTTATTTGTCTTGTCTCATTGTCTTTCTGTCCAATGTTATGCAACAACCGCCGTGTCAAATTCCTTGTGTGTCAAACACATTTTGGCAATAAATGTCCCTGATTCCTGATTTCAATGACGGTCGACCATTGTCCACATTTTACTTTTTTGTTTTACATCTCAAACATCTGAGGTGTCCCTGGAATTAGGATAAGAAATTATCATTTCTTATGCATAATATCTCAAAAACAACACACTCGAAGACTAAGCAGGAGTACAGATAAAAAAAGAAGGGATCCAGTAAAGTGAACGAGTTTGTTTGTGTTTGTTTTTGTGGTGATCTTTAAGATGCTGTTGACACCACAGCCGCACTCGGAACATTTTGTCCACCTCGACGTCCCAGTATGTCCACAGAGCTTCACACGTGGAAACATATAGCCGTCGCTGACGTCTCAGCGTTCTGGCGCGTTATAGATACGCCGATTTTCCCCCTCGCGGATCGCTTGGTTTCCGTTGCCGACAGTCGTGTTCTCTGTCAAGGCGTGAAAACTGTTAACGGCGGGAAAGTATAAAGGTGTCAGGAAGAAGTGATTGGAAGAAAAAAAAAAGGAAAAAAACAGCGAGAGCTCAGAGTGATGCTGGGGAGGAAAAAGGCGACATAAAAGAATATCAAGTTTAGTGGAACTTTTCCAAGGAGGAAAGTGTGACTAATTGCAAAAAACAGGACGGTAACACGGCGCTGGAGGTGTTATTCCTGCAAGTCAAACATGAACGTGTCTCACAGAATGGTGTAAAGTGTACATGTACTGTTTCAGGCTGTGTAATTCCCTCAGAGAGGAGAACACAGCCGGACGCACGCGCATGTGCGGCCCGTTGCACCGCGCTCATTATGCTGTTTCCCTCACACACCGCCGAGCTGGCCGAGGTGCATCGTGTCAGGGAATCATTCAACATGGGAAGCTTCCTTTCGGGCACCGATGTTGAATTAATATACTGTATGGGCCGTAAATAGCTCCACAGGCCAGCGTAACCGTTTATTAAGAGACACTAACAAACTTATCTTCTGATTTTAGTCTACTCATGATTTAGCATTTGCTGGCATTTAACATTTAACTTCATTTGGCGTGAACCGTACATGATGGAATCACCTTAGTCCAAATGTGCTCATACCAGCTAATAGAGCATGACAAATTCACCGCTCCAAAGACCAGGGATGCTGGGAGGTCAAGGTCACAGGAAAACGTCCCTCCACCATTTTGTATTCATTGTCAGCTTTTCACATACAGCAAAAATAAATATACGGAGCTGAACATTTGTGTGTTCTCGGATGGAACGACTTTGACATGATGCCAAAGTTACTATTATTTTTTGTGTTGGCTTGTGAATTAATCAAACAATGAGATGGTTTTATTTACTCCTTCAAAGCAAATATGGGTCCATACAAAGTGTGTATTGTTCATTCACTCTGTCCTGCTGCATCATTACGCATGTGAGAATATGTGTCATACATACAGCTTTCACATTATTCCAGATGTGTTAATATGCGTGTGTGTGTGTGTGTGTGTGTGTGTGTGTGTTCATCTCCACTGAGCTGTGCATCTGGAGGCTTTCAAATAGGATTTTTGCTGCTTGGCGGAGGTTTGTGGCGCCGGGGCCTTTGATTCGCCGCTCACTCTGGGATAGCGATGCTTGCTTCTTCTATCGCAGAGAACGAGAGATGTAGAGAGAGGAAGAGGGAGCGAGCGGAAGAGAGCAGATGGAGAAAGTGAGAAGCAGATATGAAGGAGGTCGAGAAGGAGGCAGGAAGACATTTGGACCTAAAACGCCCAGAATGAGGGGAACAAGGGAAAGATGTAGAATGATGGACGGAATAAAAAAAAAAGGGGGTGTGCTCCCTTGTTACCATGGCGAAGACGGGGGAGACGGGTATGTCCAGCACTGATGGGGAAATTCTTTAGCATAATTTAAGTGAAGTTAAGAGGCGATTACCTTCACAACTTAAAACTAAAGTTTATTCCATGTCAGGATTCAATCCTCACATCAAACATCAAACCCGCTAATGACTCTAAGCTATTTTGAAGGTCTGCAGAGCGATTGAAGTGTTTCTGCATCTCAATCAACACTTGTATTGGTAGGAAGCTTCCAGTCGGTTCAAACAGTATCACTGGGGTGTTTGTGCTTCCTAGCTAGCAACAATGTGATGACGTTTTATCGCCCAAATAAAATTCAACCGGCTTTGTTTCTGTGGTTGCGCATCGTCGAGAGATATTTTGGGGAGGAGAGAACAGGGTGATAAATATAGACAAGGGGGAGGAAAATCTGCCCTCTCATTGATGTCTATGCCGTCGTGTCCCTCAATAAAGAGGAAACGTTCAATGTTTTTGTCCTAATAAGCAAATAGTTTGGTTCCTCTGGTCTAGGAAAACGGCCATAAAGGGACTAATATATTACCTGCAAAGCAAGAAATTGGAGGGGTAATTACTGGGTCATTCCGGTAACCTGAGTCATTAGCAATTACATTTGTATCAATATATCGGCAGGAAAAGGCAAGCCGGCAGTAGGGCCACACAGAAGAGAGTTAACATCATAACTTTAGATTTTTTTTGCTTTGAAAAAGGCATCAGTAGAGACCATGTCCCGTTCTGCACAGAGTTACACCAGCAAACACCGTGAACATCATTTTTAACTTCAGTAACTATCCACACATCATTAAGTGTGGACTTTGCACTCAAGCCTGAGAAAAGAAATGATGTTTACCTGGTGCAACGGGCTGCTAGTAACGATATTTATATTGCTTTTTGCAGTTTAATGCGCATGTGACCTACAACTGAAAGGGGTTAATTAGCCGTGATGAAGTAATTCAATGGCTCAAAGGGGAAATGGCCGGTAACGTTCTCCATACCACACTTCAGCGGTGGAGACGACACGCTGTTGTCTGCGGTCCATCATTCTAAATCTGCCTACATCTGTCGCCTCTGCCTCTCTCGACCCTCCTTCCTTCACTTTCTTCTCTCACTTCTTCTCTCGTGGCGTAGCTCTCTGTCTGTGTCTCCACTGCTTTCTTTGCACTATAACACATTTTATTCATAGCCTCTTTTTAATGAATTTGCACATAGATGGAGATTTACAAATCAGAGGGTGAGAGAGAAAAAGAGAACACTGTGACTATTATGGTGCAACTAGCAATAAGACATATAACCACATTCACAAACAGGGTTATTGTTGTTCCAGCTACAGTAGGTGTGTAGAGGACCACAATGATGCCATGTTGACAAAGAGACACACACACTCACACCGTGAGAGAAATGCCTTGTAGCAATACTTTTACATCTTTTAACCACTGTTTTCATTAAAAGGGTAATGAGTGAACATGTAGATGCACAGTGATGATGCTGGACTCACATCCAAACCGTGTTACAATCATCTACAGGTGTTTATTTTCTCTTTCCAGCCAACTTAATAGAGCTTCCATTTCCCCTGTGCTGCCCAGTGAAGGCACTTTGGATAGAAGCCTCCACAAAATGGCAAGCATTGAATTCCTCTCACTAGTGGCGTATGAAGCAAGTTTTATCATCATATTTGCATCAACGGTTTACACTCGTTTCTCTGTAGCTTTGCTTAAAAAATATGAAACCACAAGCTGCCAATGTGTTTTTTATCTCTGCGACTGAAAGCAGGAGATTCTCAGTGTATTCAAATTTGGTGAAGTTCATCAATCTGATGTCAGGTAGTAAACGAAGCGAAGCGTTTTGGTTTATTCAAATGTTATATCTGGATGTTGCATTCATGTAATATTGGGCAGAGAGGCAGTTTAGGGCGGCACTAATTATGGCATAATCATTTTGTTGGGAAAATGTGGTCCAGGACTTCATTTCAGTATCCAGAGCCAAAGAAAGGCGAGCTAACGGTTGCCCATTACCATTCCAGCTGTGGGCCCGTGACTACAGAGTGGGCGGTCTCATTGGACAGCTGTGGTGCACAAAACATTTTACGGCCACGGTTGACTGTCGAAATTGTTTTCACATTTCTATAAAAATCTGCAAAAGGTGACAAACCTGCAGCTTCACAGACACTTGCGCCCAAGTTTTACGCCCAGAGCATCAGCATCTGTCCCAGGTGCACTTTCTCATGGATTGAATAGCTCATATAACAGAGTTGCAAACACACGGCGCGTGGGTGTTTCAATACGCCTCATCCATATTCACGAGAGCTGCAACACTCAGGTTTGATCCTTTTAAGGTACTAAACAGACAACGCCAGCACACATGGGTGCAGGTTCATCTGCTTTATTCCAAGATGTTACTTATATATTGTAGAACAAAAAAATGCAAAATACCAGTATTTTGCAGCTGACTTTGATAAAATAATGATGATTCTAGTCTGCAAAATGGAAGTATTTTTTTAATAAAACGACTAATTATTTGAACTGCTATTGTGCTTAATACTGATGATGGACATAATGCTAAAAGAACAGGGACACAGAATAATGGTCTACATCAATGTGAGACTAATGCATCTGCACTAAATGCTAATGCTAAACTATCCACCGTTGTCACAATAAAAATGCTAACATGGTGATGTTAAGCGAGTTTGTACCATGTTCACCACCCTACTTTAGCATTTGTTTATTGGAAAAACATGCTGAGGTGAATGGGAACATTTTATACATATACATCTATATAGCAGATAGAAAATACTAGATTAAAAAATGTATGTTATAACATAAATTATTACAATTAATGTGTGGGGAATATTGCTAATTTATAGCAATTTTCAATCCATCCTATAGTTTAAACAACATTTCTCTCAACACCAGGAATGTGACCCTGAAGGTGGCGCGAGAGGAAACGTGAAGGTATCAGGTCAGTCAGCAGGATCCGTCCTCTCTCCCCCGTGAATACCTGTACCAAGTGTCACAGCAAACCATCCACTCGATATTCTGGACCAAAGCAGCGGGCTGAACGACTGACACAAACACATCGCCGTCTCCAGAGCTGCTAGCGCAGCCAAAAATAACGTGTCTCAGTGAAAGATCCGCCTTGGATCAAAATGACTGAACGCGTGATTGGGAGTCAGTGTGCGCAGGCTTTACTCTTTTCCTCAATGACTATTTCCACACCTGGATGTGATGTGTGTAACTTTGCTCCCTTGAATGTTAAGACATTTTGATGGATTTAATGTCAACTGAATTTCATTATTTTGGGTATTTTGTTTCCGTGACAGCGTCAGGATCACTAAATCATCATTTTCTGGGAGGTAAACCACCCCCCCCGGTACGAACACTTAAACTGCCTTTTCTTTTTGATCATTAGCCCTTAAAGGTTGTAATAGCTGAAACAACGGTTATGATAAACTGCCTGAGAACTAGCACAGCGTTCAGGTCTCTTTTTAAATCCTTTGGTCAAACAATAATGTAAAGCCCTATTAAACACTAGTAGGATCCGTAGTATCGGTCTTGGTAGAAGATACATTCCACAAATCACATCACTTATCATTATGTCAAAGGTCAATTAATACCCTGGAAGCTCGTTTCTTAAATGCCACCCTTCCTGATCATCTCTGTGATCATCTCTGGACTTCTAATTGGTGTCTCTCTACAGATTTAGTCCTCTCAATGTTATCTGAGGAAGGAGGCGTCAGAACGCAACCAGATATGGAGCTGGCAGTGCTTATTAGATTACCAGGACAGAGTGCCATCGATTAAATACAAGAATTATCTGTGATTCCAGAAACAACAGGGTGATAGACCCTCAGCACACAACCGTGCAGCAACTGGACCATTTCTGTTCTTTAGTTTAACCAACTTGTTATTTATTACTTATACTTATTACTTGACTACTTGTGATGTTCTGTGCTTGTTAAATAGTCCCAATGATAGAAATCGAACTTATTGATACTGTAAATAAAAGTGTTTTTTGCTTTCCTGGCAAAGTCTGCTCAATATTATCCGATGCAAATAGAATCAGGGCCGTAGTACGACAGATATGGAGCCCCGCACTACTTAACAGATTACCAGGACATGCGGTGCATTGATTAGCTGGGATATTAATGGATTGTGTTCAGTTTAAGTACTAATCCATACCATCAAACACAACGCGGCTTGAGTTCTGCCCACCTGAGCAGAGCGATCTGTGAGGAAAGTTTAGAAATTAAAAATATTTAGCTTGAATAAGTTATTTTTGGTCAGAGAGGCATCAAAGTGATCCGGACTGTACATCGTATGGCACATTTGTTAAGACATTTTGAGCTAACACACAAGGATACCTGTCCTGTTTTACTAGGTAATGTCCTCTACGAGAAAAAATGTATCTTTGCAAATGATTGTAAAGTGAAGAAAGCAAACATTTATGGCATACTAATGAGCACGGAGCTCAGTAACCTTAACGTTACCAGCATCAGGGAATAACAAGGTTCTCAGGGTGCTACTGTGTATTCCATTAAGAGAACACTGATTGCCATGGACCATAATGGACCAGATAGTGAATGTTAATTGGAAAAGAAAGCTAATCCAGAACTCCTGGGAGCTAAAACAATAACCAGACCAGTGCGTTAATCTGCAGAAGATGGTGCAGAGTCAAACGCTGCAGAGCTTTTAAATCATTTATGTTTCAGGAAAATATTCAATTACATAAACACCAACTATCCAACAAATCTTAAATGAAGTCCTTTTCCACCCTCAACTATGTGCAGAAGGAACAGAGAGTGCTACAGGTGAAGGTTCGATCCGATGCTGTTGTTGTTGTGTTGCGTTTCTCGTTGTGTATTCCATTTTGTCCTCCATCAAATCCCTGTGGGTTCCTCAAAGGAATCAACATACCAATTTATCGCTCAGTCTTCCTGCATGAATTATGTTGAGCCATTGAGGGTAACTGTGTGTACATGTGTGTATGTGCGTGCGTGTGTGTGTGTGTGTGTGTTTGTGTGTTAATCTTTCAAAAGCACGGTCAAATAGTCAAATCCCTAAACCAGAGGCTTCATTAGCAGCATCCCCCTTTACAAACCTGTAGTACTCACTCTGGCTCCCCCTCTCTTTATATCGCTCTCGCTCTCTCGCACACAAACACACCAACACACAGACACACACAAACAAAGGAGCACGTGCACAAGCCTGTGTACCTGAGCAGAGATCAAAGGTCTGTCTTTAGGATGATCCCACATCAGCTGCCGTACTGTGCATACAGTGGGCAAATTTGGAAGCCGCCTCCAGTAAAAACCGTCGTCCTGTGCGGAGAACGACTACGACTTGGGACCTAACAACTAACTTTTCAACGTTTTGTGTAATTGACACCCTGCTTGCCCTGTTTGGATTGAACATGCTCAGGTGCGCTGTGTGTTTAAAGTACAGCGCACAAGCAACTGCTCCTGTGGGAGAAGCCGGGGCTGTGTTTCAACTAGCAACCCACACAGCGGCCTGCAGCGCCGGCATGATCCCCATCTGCTTCACTAACGGACGCTCGCAACAACGGAGGCAGCACCGAGAACGAGGAAGTTCGCCGACGGCGGGGGGGAAGGAATTTTATTTTGCTTTAGTTCATTGAATAAAAAGATGAAATTCCTCTTTAAAGAGACACGTTGTGGGAAACCGTTGGACGCAGCTCTATTGCTCCATCGGAGGCAGCAGAGAATGAAAAATACCAGTAATTCAAATCCGAATTAACAGCTGAATGAGGTACACATGGATGATTCAGTTGCCAACGTTCTCCCTCACAATAGCAAACGAAAAAAGGGACACAACAACAAGTTGTTTGTTTAATCCAGCAGGGTGTTTGTCGTGCTGTCTGCCAATAATACGCCCCTGGACCAGACATCAGTGGGGATCAATGGGGGCCAGCATGACTAATACATCAGACGCGGCCTCATGCTTCTAGTTGTGTTCGCTGTCTAAAGTCTTTGCCGCCTGCCAAGGGAGGCTGAGATTTAATATCTGTCACCATACGCTGACACGGGTGCCGATAGTTTGAACCCATCACCAAAGGAAAGCGTCGACCTCCTCTCAATCAAAGAGGGCCTCTTAACCTCCTCACCTCTCCATCCGCCTATGAATAACTTTAGTGGCATTCATCTCTTTTTGTCGTTGTCTTTTTCCTTCGTCTCTCTGTGACTTCCTGTCATCGCGTCACACCTGTGAGAAGTGCAATGAACTCAAAACGCACACACACACACACACACACACTGTCACAATCCGTGTATTTGACTTCTGCACATTGATGGGAATACTGTCAGATCCACAGGAAGGAATTACTGACACTTGCTGAGCCCTTACGCTCGCTGTCAAATATACAAATAAAGACCTGGAGTACAAAGCCATGTATGAACACACACACACACACACACACACACACACACACACACACAGCTTCTATGGTTTATTTTGCTTTCGTTCCTCAATCCTTCTCACATGCATTAAAAAAAAACATATCTCCCTCTCACTGACGTTCTTTATCTCCCTCGCCTCCGACCATCTCTCCCTCTTTTTAAACCACTTTCTCTGCCCTGACGCGTTCACTTCATTCACTCACTTTGATTCAATCTAGTTCAAGTCAACAGTTGATTATTAACAAGGAGAAAAGAAAAAAGTAGCAAAAGCCTATTTTCCTCTCCTTCCGCCAACACTACATGTGACTCAAACCAGTTGTAAGCTTTCGGACTGTTGTTTATCATCTTAGGCTGAAAGATTAATCAACTGTGACTTATATTCAAATGCCCAGGAACCTTACTATAAATCACCATTATTTGATCATTGATTACATTTACGCCATCAGTAAACTACAACAATATTCCCTCGTGGCGCAACAAAAGGAAAACGAATAGAGACTCGTACGAACATCTCCGTGTCAAACATGACCTACCTCAGTGAGGTGCGGGTTGGGGTTGAATCCACACTGGTTGCAGACGGTGGACTTGCACTGGGTGCAGGTGTTGTAGTTGGGTGGAGCCGGCGGGTTGGACAGCTGCGTAGTGCTGCACACCGGGCACAGTTTGCTGCTCGGCATGGGCGCGATCTGCGGCACCGAGTAGGGCGAGGTGGGCGTCACGCCGCGATCGGGAGACCCGGACGGAGAGCGGCCTCTCCTGGAGCCGCCCGAGCCGCTGAAGTCGACTTGGAGGTTTCGGCGGGAGGCGTGCTGCCCGGGACTCGGATGACCTCCGTGGCCTACCGCGCTGGACCCGGCTGGGCCGTGACCCGTCCCGGGGCCGGGCCCCATTCCGGGCCCCATGCCGGGCCCCTGGGTTGACTGCATGTGTCGGGGGGAAGTCGGAGTCTCGTGAGTGGCCAGGCGGTAGGGCTCCCCGGGTCTGGACCCTCCTCCTCCACCTGCGCCCATTCCTACTCCCATACTTCCCATACCTCCTATTCCTCCCATTCCTCTACCTCCTGCTCCTCCCATTCCACCTCCACCTCCCATTCCACCTCCACCTCCCATTCCTCCTCCTCCGTGGCCTCCTTGTTGCATCCCAGGCTTGGGGCTACCCATCGGACCCATCGGACCCCTGGAAGAGAGGGACAAAGAAAGTCCTTATAACACTGAAAAAAACAGATTGGATTTTTAATGTTTGGAAAATAAATGTTCATGTAGCAGCTGTTGATTCAATGCTTTAACAACTACAGAATAACCAGGCAGGACATGAAAATGCCTTTGTAGAATTTAACACATCTTGTTGAAGCATTACCCTCAAACATTAGACTTAATTGTTTGATTTTGCAAAAATGGCTTACTAACAGAAACTAAGAAGGGAAAGTAGAGATAGTCTCTAATTGAACGACTTTCAATTCATACATATGTATTTGCTACTTGGGACCTTTCCGGCATTCTGATTTCACAATAGTAAGTTAGGCAACAAATCCTACACGCAATGATGTTACAGTATTAATATTTTTTGCAGCAGTTGCAGAGCAAATGTAATAAGTGGCGCTGACCCCAGTATTAAATGAGAAAAATCTCTTATTTTATTGAAAGCATTATTGTAACTGCACTACAGGAGAGCCTGGCAACTGTCACTGTACGCAAACAAATTTAATTATTTTCTCATTGTGAGAGAACCAGAAGCGGAAACAACAAAACCAGCAAAATAATCACGTATTCATTCTCTTCTTAAAGCCGTGGAAAAACCACAGGCGTCAACAAATTAAAATGCAAAACAACACACATACAGACCCATTTCTACTGCGTGGCAAAGGCGGTACGAGCTCAAACCATTCAGGCAGAAAATAAGGCACATCCACGCACACCTGGACAATATTCATTGAGCGCACAATCTGGGCTCCCCGGTCATGTTTAAAGAAAGATCACATACTGCAATCCGCAGTGTCTCACGCAGGCCAGAGGAATTCTATTCTATTGTGCTCCACTGCATGCGCTGTCATTGATTTAACGTGTATTCCTGCCTTTAAATGGTGAGTGCACAAAGAAATGGGAAATGCTGATTTACTGTCCGTCAGTCACACAACGTTCCAGAACGCGTGTCCCTTCAATGAAAGATATTTCTCTCTTTTTTTTCTATTCTCCTTTGTAAGCGTCGTAACTCCTGTTTTTACATCACAGTGCCGTCTCTCAACCACTCCTGTCTTCCTGTCTTCATTGCCTCTCTGTCTCTGATTGTCTTTTCAGTCTCCCGATGTTCTCTTCTCTCTTTTGTTGAATCTTACCTTTTTCATTATTCCTTATTTACGCTCCCGTCAGGGAGCCTCACGCAGCGCTAAATGGCTCTCTTCTTTTATCGCTCACAGAAACGCTCTCGTTGTTCAAAATGAAAGGCCGTGTAAGTGCGTGTGTACAAATTTCCCTATTTACCGCGGGGACGTCAGACTGCGTCCTGTAGTCAAACAACGTGTTTAAAACCTGAAAGATCAAGTTAAAGCAGCTGGTTTGCGGGACGGGAGCCATGTTTGCATGATGAGTTCACTGACTGAAGAATGCACGCCACAAAGGCTCACAAAAAGAGAGACAATGTGTCTTGAGGTCACAAGACACAGAGACGGCAAACCAATCCGAGACGCGATCACGGTGCACGCCTACTAAAGCGCACACGTGCAGGAGTTGTGTGCAAGGTGTGAGCTGCTGTGTGGCGCTTCAATTCCATTCATTTTATTTTGTGTAGCCCAAAATCGCAAATTGCAAATTTGCCTCAGAGGGCTGGACAGTCAGTTACTGTAGAAATACGACATCCTCTGTCCCGGGAACCCACACATCGGGGCAGGAAGATGAAAAAGACTTCCATGGGGAAAAAAAGGGAAGAAACATTAGGGAGAACGTCAGAGAAGGGATCCCACTCCCGGGATGGACGGACTACAACGGATGCCATGTGTACAGAATGGACAATGTTAAAGAAGAAGTGAATCACAATGTAAAATGCTTGTGCGCGTTAGAAGGGTGACTCAACAAAAACCTCAAAGCTTCTGTGATTCACCCAGCAGGGACGTTAAAGGAGATGGGATAAGAAACGTAGCGGTGACGGCGGTAAACGAGGCAGGAGGAGAAAGAGAGTTGCACTCACAGTTAAATTAAATCTATATTTTGCACTTTTGTCAAATACTGTGAGCGATTCTATGCTCATACTTTGATCCTGGCATGTCGGGCAAAGTAAGCTCATTCAAGCAACTATACTAATTTAAATACAGTTTTCTCATTTCTGTATATTTTACAGAAGTGTGTTTAGTTTGCTACTTGCATATCGATTTCGTCTGGAGGCAATATTCTTCATATACATGCTTCAACGCATACAGAGCTCAGCTCCCGTTTTGCCTAATTAAAGAGAATGCTGTCTGGTGTCCTAGAGAGGTTTTATACACACAGAATTGTGGAGTCTTTTCAAAAATATCACAGACATTGGAAAATACCGTGTAAAATCTGAACATTTTTGTCCGTTGAAAGCTTTGGCTTTCAAAAGCTGATATTAGTTCAATCCCATTCAGAGATGGACCCCCCCCCCCCCCCCCCTCCAATATTCAAGGTCACAGACAGAGAAGAGTGTGAGGGAGAGATTCCAAATGAACAAATCTAAGAAAAATGTAGAGGGAGCGGGAGAGAAGAGCCAGACACAGCAGTGAGAGCGCCGTTTTCATGTTCAGGAAGACTCCATCACTGATTATTGTGAGAAACTAAGGCTGATGTGGGCGACAACCTGAATAACAAGAACAACCCCTCTGTGTGTGTGTTTACACACTTTGTCTCTGCATTGCAACGGGCACATTTATCACTGTCGCAACGGGCCTTTAATGACCCGATACGAATGCTTGTTCAGTCAAAGTGATTCCACCCAGCCCCATTATAACATCATAGCCCACAATCTACCGCCTGACTGTGAGAGAGGGATGAAGCTCGCCTGCCAATCATCGGGAAATGAGGAAAAAGACAAACACATCTATTGAGGTTATTAGTGGACCAAACCAAACCTATGTTTCCTCCTCCACCTCCTGCGCTACTCCTCCTTTGCTTGTCTCCCCACTCTGCGCTGTTGACAGAATCGCTTTTGTACGGCCCATTTATTTCCATCTGTCTTCTCTCTCATTCTCCTTTGTCTCCACCTTGCCTTTCATCATTTTCTGTTCTCTCCTTCTCTCCTCTGTCTCCTTTATTCGTTCCCTAATATTATCAGCACCGATCTGCTAACGGAACCTTTTGTGTGAGGGTTGTTTTTACAGTTGTAATCAGCCTCTGCTCATGAAATTCACCATATTGGATTGAGAGGAGACCAGTTAGCTACACCAAAGATGTCCAACTCAGCTGATTTGAAATAGCTTTGACGAAATAATAAATACTATAACGGTCTGGTTAGCATATGGTTAACTCAATAAATATCACAGATGCAAAATTATTATCGCTGGAGGAAAAGAAATAATGTGGAAGCCCAAATTGTACGATGCATTATTACAGTATGTAAGTGCTTGGAAAGGATAACGCTTTGTTATATAATCAGGAAGCAGCGACACATCGGCACAGCTGTGCCATTAACAGTAAGACTCATTCTCACACTCACTCACACACACACACACACACACACACACACACACACACACACACACAGAATTGGAGGCACAAAGAGACACGTAAACTGTCTAAACACCCATACCGTACAGACTGCATGTGTACTGATGGCAGTGATTTAATGTTACAGCGCAGTGTAAGAGGCTTTGTAATGATACCACATGGTGCTGATTAAAGGCCACAATCACTGACCTGGATTCAAAAGGCCAAATTCTGGAAGTGCAAATGATATCCAACACAACCCCAAACGAAACCTTCCTAAAGCACATCTAAAGAAGGGCATAGTGGACGGAAGAAACTGGCTGTAACCAAGGTGTTTTAATCCAAATGAATTAAATAATGGACACGGTCGTCATCTCTCATTAAAATCCCCTGTGGTGGGTGCAGCGTAGCCCCGTCTCACCAGGTGCTTGATTTACAGTGAGAGGCTGGAGACTAACTGTACTCTACGATACCAAGTGCCAGTCAATGCAAGCGCACACCAACACACACACGTGTATTTTGCTGTAGTCAGCCAGATGTCCTCTTTATCTATTTATGTCTTTAGCCCATATCTTTGTACCCTTCTGATTACCATTCCACTCAGCAGGTGGATTCCACAGATGACAGCCGCTGTTCTGTCGATTAAACACTGTGTGTGTGTAACGATCTTTGAATTTTTGAAGTTTGATATGTCGACATTGTCTCGCTGGCCTTTTATTGACATTTGCAGGTGTACAATGTGTGTGTGGTTATTGTCGTGCTGAATCTGTCTCCAGCAGATGTGCCATTACTCATGAACTGTGTGACGACAACCACACACCTGGCTACATTTACCTCTCTGTGTGAGGAGAAGCTCATCGTGAGGGAAGCCATCAACACCACAGTGTGAAACAGATTGTTCATGATCAACTATGCAAACACACACACACACACACACACACAGATTCCTGTGTCTATAGTGGCAATTAATATACCTGCATATGAATCAATCCAAACAACCTCCATCTCTCTCTCACACAAACAGCAGCAGCAGACACGGATGAAGGCTGAGATGTATAATGCCATCAACTCGTCTCCCATTCGAGGCCCCACAAAACCAAATTCATAACAGAATATGGATTTTTTTAAAGATCTGTCTGTGTTATAGCTCTGTCGGTGGCTCGACTCCTCTCGACTCGCTTTCGCACGTCTCAACGGACGGTTTATTTCACTGAGCGATTATCCTTCGCGTGACAAAGACAAATCTCAGTGCTGGTTTCTTAGCGGCTGTCATTTCAACTGACGGTTGAGTTAACTTGCTCGAAAACTGTCTCACTTGGTGACTTTGCGAGCTGACCTTCTTTCCAAGGTGACATCCCAACAACGTGGCCGCAGGTACCTGCCTTGCTGAGCGGCTCGACGTCAGTCCTACTGGCAGAGTTGACTCAATAGCCAACGCTTTGTCAGCTTAGTCACAGTGCGTGCCTCTCCTCCAGCCTGTCCTTGTGTTCTCTGTGTGTCCCCTGCATGTCTCCTGTGGTCACCCCGTGTGTCCCCGCGTGTCTCCCTGTGTGCCGTGTCCACGTTGCTTCCCCTGCTCTTGAGCTCTGGCATTCGGACCGTCTGAATCTAATTATTTAATGAACTACTGCTGAATGTCACAGTGTTTGCCGGATCATTCTCAGGGCCTTCGTAGGTTTTTGGGGGAATGCTGTGTTTTTGTATTGAGAGTTCAAACTCTGCCCACCCGTCAATTCAGCTGTATCAGTCCCAATAAAACTCACGCGTTGCACGGCCCGTCTGCTGTTATCGCCTTTCTTAAATCCAAGTTTAGCAATAAACCTCTTACTAACCTGCTACCAAAGTCAATATGCAGAAACCAACAGGTTGGCACTCCGCATGTTAGATACTTCTGTAGCGGCGTAGAGGTCAGGGAGGTTGACAAATGGCTTATTCTCTAGGAATCACTTTTATTTACAATTTAATTTGCAACAGCAGAGGTTTTGAAAGAAATGACAGCCAGTTGCATGCAGCATGAGGAAGCCGCCAACTCCAGAAAATCGTTGCCTGAGAACACAAGCCAGGCCGCAATTACATCTCTGTTACTGACCGATGGTTTACAGACTGCATGGTGTCTTAGCTACCTTTTAATGACTGACTGGCCGCCCGACTGACTGACTGCAGGCGACGCCTCGGTCAGCTCACACGCTGAAATGAAAGCAGCCAAATTCTGACAAATTGAGGCTGGTGTGCAAAAGCAGTGAGATGGAGGAGAGAGGGAGGAACTGCCCTGCTTAGCATGCTGCTCCACACGTGGAAGCCTATCCTTCACCCTCTCTTTCTCACCACATTTATGTTCATGCATGCAGTCACACACGCACGCTCACACACACACACACCCCTTTCCTTCTAGTTCAATCTGACCCTATACGTTACTGATCAATATTTACCAATATGAAGTCTCATTGGTGTTTGAGTTTAAAGGCATTGAATGTGTCTGTTAAAATGTACTTGAAGAGAAGAGATAAACAGGAAGAACGGTTAATTAAAGAGTAGATGTGAAACGCTACATTAAAATGATCAAACTGTAAAGACTGAGCTGTAAGTTTCCAACCAACTGTAGATGGAAAATCGGAAGCACAAACTGAGGAAAATACTTTTTAAAATTTTGCATTTTACATTTGGAATAAGAGCAGCAGCAGGGGGGCTAAGCAGCTTCCCTCAGGAGCAACGCCAATTAAATGCAAATGCAACAGAAAAGAGCAAAAAGGCAAAAAAAACGCATTAAGAGATAAATAAACAGGAACGCTTGCTGCTCTCAGGTTGAACTGGATACACTTTAAGAGTGAAAGTAAAATATACATACACATGCATTGAGAAGTGTGTGTGTGTGTGTGTGTGTGTGTGTGTGTGTGTGTGTGTGTGTGTGTGTGTGTGTGTGTGTGTGTGTGTGTGTGTGGTGCAGGGTTAGGTTAGATTGTGGGTTACAAGGCATCTTTACCTTTAGCAATTTGACTTGCACAGTCGACTTAAAGGTGACCATCAAACAAGCCCATTTTAATTGCAGCTGTCAATGCATTGACAGTTAATCTCTCTCATGTCTGAGTATAACTCACAAACACACACACACACACACACACACACACACACACACAAACACACACACACACACACACAGTGTGTTCTTAAGTGTAGCAGGAGGTAAGTCCACCAGAGCTGTGAGAAAACTCTTCCCCCCGGGGGAGCAGTGACCACTGTTTATTGACCGTGTGTGTGGATGTGTTGATGTGTGTGTGTGTGTGTGTGTGTATGTGTGTGTGTCTTTCCACAGCACTCACAGTAGAGTTAAACATGGTATTTTCTCCAGTAAAATATCGTTAGAAAGATAAATTACTTTCAAAGCATCACACTATATTGGCAAAGTACTTTTCAGAAAATATAGCTCTAAAACCATGACTATCTTTACACAAGACGAATAACAAGCTGCTCCTAATGAAGAAAGTGTAACCGGTGAGTAAATTTATACTTATTACACAAGCAATACAAACGCTTTTGCAATCATTTCTGTGAATTACTAAAGTAATAATTCAATATGAACAATTGCATTTTCAGGAAGTTGTTTTGTTGTGTATTTATGGGGAGTCGCAGCTAGTTGCCGGTTTCTATAGCAACTCAACCCTCATCCCACTTCCACTGCTCTAAAATCCTGAACCCTTTCAGTGTTTTTGGCAAAGTACACGTTTTCTGTCGAATTCTCTTTTCCCTCTTCACTTTCAGATATTATTTCCCCCAACCAGCCTTCCTTTTTCTCCACTTAGAGCACCATCACAGGCTATTTCATGCTGTGTGGGTAATAAAAGGATTAATTTGTGCTGCTCACAGAATGGGCAGTAAATGGGACAGAGGGATATAAATAGAGACTACCTCACTGCACACTTTATATTTACGGAAGATTGCAGCAAAAATGTCAGCAAACCACCGGAGCTGTCTTGAAACACTGACCCCATCTCCTCCACCCTGCTTTGTGCGTGTGACTTTTTGCTGTCTCATCAGCATCCATGTTCAGCAACTGTGTGAATTATTAAATGAAACTTAGTGGAGCACAGAATTGTTTACAAGAGCACAACGCTCTTCTTAGAACTGACCCCTTCAAACAAACAGCACCAAACTAATGCATTAAAATCCAAATCACTAAATTTGGATTTCACTAAAGCCCGAGGGAATTGAAGATGAAGAGGCCGTTTTCAACGCTATATTTGCTCTAGACAACTAAGGCACGACTAACGTGTGTTTGAATTGTGACCATGGAAGTTTATAATGGTCAATCTGAATGAAAAAATGATTATTCAGTGAGGGTTTAATCAGGTTTTTGATTACGTTACATTAGTGATGTCATCATGAGAGGGTTTCAGCGTTGCCTCTGTTTTTCTATAATCTTTTTCTGAAAGATTTTAACACCAAAATGTCTTCAAAAGTGTTTGGGCCGTATCTTTGCAGCTGGTTGGCTGAATGTCTGAGGTCCTGACAGGGCGCTGGATTCAATTAGGCTTTAGGTTGTAGTTGGGAAGTATTTGCTGCTGATTTGATTTCATCACATTATAATCCAAGAGGCTCACAGCTGGCTCGCACAAGTGAGCGCTGAGCTAATATCACTCGTAATCAGACTTGCAAGTGGAGGCCGGGGTGAGACATTCAGTGAGCTTGTGTGGGGTTTAATGAATGAACCGAGTGCCGTCAATCCCATAAATGCCAGGCGGCCATGTCCGAAACAAGATCCCAGGTTTTAATTGGGGAATAGATATGAAGGTCATGAAACACACACACACACACACACACACTCCCTTCTAAACACAGGGAGAATCCGATCAATAAGGGCGAGATTGGAGTTATGAGGTTGCCCTGTGACGGGGAGGATACGCAGCCTGTCCTTGGCAGAACCACGGCAGAACTGCTGAGCCGCAATATGTCCCGCTGGATTTACCTCTCTCTCTCTCTCTCTCTCTCCTCCCTCTATGCTGCTCATTAACTGTCATGCAGGACTGTCAAACTGAATCAGACACACGCAGACAGACAGCTCAGTCAGCGAGGCCGTCGCAAACATCGGACCAAAAGTGAGCTGCAGGCCTCGCTGACAGCTGCTCACTTCACAGCGCAAACACACCTTGCATTGGTCACTTGATATTTCTGTTTTGTTGGATTCGATGTATTTGATAGGTAGAAGTGCTTTTAGTTTTTTTCCTTTGCGTTTTCTTTTTTTTGTACATTCTTCTTTTTAGACACCATGTATTACTACAGTTAAAACCATTGCCAATCGATTAACAAATCTGATTAATGATCATTTTGTTTGGGGTTTGTGTAACAATTTTGGAAAATGACCACTATGATTTGAAAATAAAAATGGGGTTGTTTTTACATTTTCAAATGGATTTTTCAACAACCATATCTATTTATTTACAATCCCCTCAACAGGCATTCACTTACAAAATCGAGCTTTTTAAGAAATTACTTTTTCGATATAGCTTCAGACAGTATCAATCACCACTTACAACTGTTGCTATGGCAAAATCACAGCTGAAATATTGCTGGATTATTTAAAAGTTGAGCCAGGATCCCACAGTGAATCACTTCAAATGTCCTAAAGTTTCAAATGATGATCTAGCTCACCGCTAGTGATGCACACAACGGAGCTTTACCTCAGTGATGTTTCTTTTTTCTTCTTGGCCTTCTCTACTGAAGTTCTTTTGTCCATCTCTATTTTTTTGTAAAATAATTTCAAAATATTCCATAAATAAAGGCAGATATTGTGCATTTAAGCTACACAATGAATGTGACCTTTACCTCTGGTATTGGAGTGCGGTTCACTTCTCTGTTAATACATGCATTAACACTCAGGCAAAGGCATTGTTTATTATATGAAATAACACTTAGTTTGTGGACCTTTTGAATGCAAGTTCAATTTTAGTAAGTTATCATGTAAATTATACCGAAAAGATTATGAGAACTATACCACTACAGCCTTTTTGGACAAACAAACACTTTGCATTGGACCCAATTATTATGGTAGACATTGTCTTTCTGACATCCTACTTTCCGTCTTGATCCTGTTCTTTGTATTCCCTTTCTTGCTATTCCACCTCCAGTTACTTTACTGTGTATGAAACCTTTTGTCGATATGCTGCATTCTAATCTTTCTGTGACATGTGTCTCCTAAAGTGGGGACTTTGAGAGTACAATTTTTGTTCACCCAAAGTGGAACAGCTGTTATTGGATTTATTTTCAAAAAGGTCACAATAACAGGAGCAGAAGCTAAAGCTCCGTTTCCTGCTACTGAACTGCTTTTCTCTATTTCATGCTGATAAGAAAAAGCATCACATTTGAGTGTCTTTCGCCCGCCACTGAGTCCTAATGACTGCAGGAGCACTACGGTGGTTAAACTGTGTCCTCCAGAGGAGACTGCCGCTCGACTCGCCTCCGTCTACAAACAAGTGGTATGTGATTTTAAAAACGACATGAGTAATTACTGTTCTACTCAATCAAAATATGTCCATTTAGAATCATTGCATTTGTGTTCATGAGCAGGTTTCTGCAAAGATGGTAAAGCAGTGAGCAGTAAATCAGGGCAACGTTCCATCACAAGCAAATCGAAATAGGTTGAAACGTATTGACTATTAGGAAATCACGATGGAGGAGGAAAAGGCTGCTGTGAACACACAGGGTTCTGCTGTAGTTTGTATCCCGGGTGGTGCTGCGTCTGAACTTCTCGGCCTCAACGCCCTCACACACGGAGCGTGCACACACATCATATTCAGCCACGGCATCAATTCAGGTAACATTTTCTGTCGGGTGGCGACGGCGTGATGAGAAAGCTCTAGCGTGACCTTCGCAGGTGCAGCGGGGGGAGAAAATGGCAGAGCACAGAATTATATTCTCAGAAAGCCCAACGTAAGTTAGAGGAAACGTATCCAGAGTGCACGGTGTCTCCCACTCATAGTCAGAATAGACCAAACAGCATCGAGTGACCATTTTTGTGTATAACTGTAAATGCCACTTTAATCTTGTTCAGCCGATGTGCTTAATGTCATTTTTTAATGAGGTTAGAAAAAGCTTTTTCGTTTGGAAATTAGAAAATGTCTTCAGCCTCTATTCTAGTAGGCTTTGCATTGGCTTCTTCACCCTCGGGGGTAAAGTCCATGCTCATCCAGGGATTGCCGGACAATTTACAACATATTTCCTTTGCGACTGCATTAGTTTCTGAGCTCTTGGTAAAAGTATCCAACAAGATAATCCATTATCTACCAGTGTCTTCCCTCTGATTCCACAGATTTAATCTCTGGTCCCGCTCAGACAGCCCTAACGTTTGGGCTATTTCTGGGTTTCACTCATAAGCTCCAGCGACAGCATCTATTTGCTGAAAACCAATAATGTCTTGGGCTGCGCTATTGTGCTTATTGCCATCTTATCTCCCGATGCAGCCGCCCAAACATATTTTGTATTTGTAGGCTCCTGAAGACATGTCCTGCTGATAACAGGCTGTGTAAATATATTGAGAGCCTCTCTCTGTCTCTCGCCTCCTCAGTGTCGCACAATCGCCCACACACACAATTCATAAAAATCTTACTTTTCCAACTCACACACTAACAAGCCCAAAGAGAGAGAAAGACGTTCTGGCTTTGTTTTTTCGTTTCGCAAGCGCCCTCAAACACATCCACGTGAATTAACTTTTGGGAGGGGGAGGTCAGGTCGGCGAACCTCCAAGGGACTAAAGATGGTGACTAAGGACTCGCTCACTGCCTCTCCGGGTAAGTCACACAGTCAACCAACAATTGCAGCCTGGGTCAGTGGTTTCCAACTGTATGGTCTGAGATTACCTACCAAATTAACAGGAACACAACATGCTTTTGCGTTTTCTTTCAGAAACCTTGTGTGGTTTGTGGTCTCTGTGTGTATTTTCATCAACACTCTGACGTCTAAGATTTGGTTGCTAAATAACCACCTCTGTCAACATAGAAAAAAATAACTTCAATCTCATGTCATCATGTTAAATTCAGGAAATTAACACCATGTTTTCTACATCCAACATATCTTGACCTCAGAAGGTTAAATTCACATTGAGGAACCCTTTTTTCCTGCAGTGGTTAGAAATAATACCCATCTTAACCAACGTTGATGATTACCATAAAATCAAATAGATATATGACATATTTTACTTGCCAAGAAGGACAAATTACACAACACGTCCACACAAATGCGTTCACTACTCGATTGGTTCTAAGCAGGCCTGATGCGTTCTTCCCTGGTTTGCCACACTCCTATCACGTATCTCGTCCTCTTCCTGTTTACACCGTCACGCTCATACCCAGTGTTAATGGTCACGTGTGGACGGAGAGTATTTGTGTGGATGCAGAGTGTCAGTTCAAACTCTTCTCCAGCAGCAGGCAGCTGTCTCCAGTAAACAACCTTTGTCAAACAAACTGTACACTACCTGCTCAGCGGCATGCGAAAGCATCGAGCAGTTAAAAAGATACGTTTTCCTTTTAGGGGTCGGTGAACCAAATCAGAGGGAATATTGGACTTGCACAATAGGAAATACTTTTTATACTATTTGTGATTAGGAGCGCTACTACGCTTGGATGTAGGAAGGAACAGACCGTCTCTACGAGCTACAGACTGGCATTTGTCCGACATCTCTCATTTTCAACCTTGCCATCAAATATCATCAACAAAAAGGCTAAAGGACGGACGGTAACCAGTCCAGTCAGCAGATCAGAGACCACGTCGTAACAGCGCTCATTCCTCTGCTGATGTGAGAATAATCACGTCACTCTGAGCGGGAGCGTCAGCAGAAAAAGCTTCAAGAACAAAGCCAGCCAGCGCTGTACATTCGCAATGAACCAGCAGTGACGGGCTGCTG
Organism: Gasterosteus aculeatus; assembly: GCF_964276395.1. Lineage (NCBI taxonomy): Eukaryota > Metazoa > Chordata > Actinopteri > Perciformes > Gasterosteidae > Gasterosteus > Gasterosteus aculeatus. The sequence continues at coordinate 15,324,788 of NC_135689.1, read as the reverse complement.
CTTTTCTGCAAAAGGCGGAAAAAGTAATATACAATGCCTATGAAAGATATTCACTTGGATGTTTCACCCTTTTGTTGCTTTTCCTACACGAGTCTGTGTGGATATGGTTGTTGTCTTACTGGAAAATACATCAGATTGTCCTCCGGGATTTGCCAATATCTTTCTGCATTCACGTTCCCCTCTACAGGGCTGCTGCTGAGAAGCATCCCAGAGCACAAAGCGCTCCACGGAGGAGATGCTGTGTTTGAGGTGATGTGCTGTGGTTGCCGTTTGCCAAACACAGCGTCTAGTCTGATGGCCGAAAAGCTACATTTTTTTTGTCTAATCAGACCAAATAACCTTCTTCCAATTGACCTTGGAGTCGCCCACATGCCTTTATAAGCTACTCTCCCATCCAGCTTTGACTGGTGAAGAACCAGTGCATCGGTTGTTTTCCCATCCGAGCCCCTGAAACTCCTTCACAGTAGTCCGAGCTGCCTTGGTGGCCATCATCATCATCATCATCATCATCATCGGTCTTCTTGCCCAGATGCTCAGTGTGTGAGGACAGCCTGCTCTAGGCAGATTTAAACAAGTGACACACTCCTTCCATGTCTTAATGATGGATTTAACTGATGTAACGGATGTGCAGTGAGTTGGAAACCTTTTTGCAGTAATTTCTTGACTTTTCAATGATCTTTTCTTTGAGTCGCTTGCAGTGTTATTTTCTCTTCATGTTGCATTGCAGCAGGAATACTGATGAGCCACGGACTGGATCTCACAGACAAAGGTGTTTTTATAAGACAACCTGCTGACACACATGATCTGCACTTGTGATCTCCATTTCACTATTTGTGACATTGTCGAGTCAGATCAATCACTTTAAAAATGGTGAATATAACACTATTAACATGCATTTTATACTATACATTTACAGTTAGAAAATCAGTTTCACTTTTTATGCAAATTATTGTCAAAATGACAAATTATACAAAATGTATAAAAGCATCAAAAGACCAAAGACATCAACGCGGGCCAAATCATTTTTATAGGCGTTGTAAAAAAAAACATACACGTGCACACAAAGACACTTCTCACATGCGTTTCTTGCTGGAAAATGAAAACTGCTCTCAGTCGTGTAACATGTCGTAGACAGAACAAGATCCAGCAGCAAACTCAATTTTCACTCCGTTTCTCTCTTAAAAACGCACACTTTCCCTCCTACGCGGGTGATCTCTCTTTGTCACTAACACGCAGCTTGATAAGCGTGTTCACTGCATAAATCGCAATGACTGCAGACTGTTTCAAGTCGAGCCGCTCTTCACAGTTACTGATCACGTACACAATTGTGTGTATGTAACACACACACACACACACACACACACACACAAACACAAATGTACACCCAGCCCAGCGTATAGTGACAAATAGGTCTTCTACATGGCGTGAGTGGAGCCAGATGTAAACTGATCATGTGACGCTACAGAGAGGAGTCAGTCCTTCATGTGTATTGACCGAGTTTTCTGTTTCAGGTTTCCTCTGTTCTCCATCTTTCAATTGCTCTCAAATTTCAATACGCTCTATTTGCAGAGCATTTTTTTAATTAAATAATGTATTACAACTGATGTTTAATGGTGTGCTAAAAGAAAAGGTTGAGTTTTACAAAAAGCAATAATTTGTGACTGGGTTGAAATCTGATTTATTGACCTGGCAATGTGGTGTGGCCGTGTTTTTATTACTGGCGGTTCCTGTCATGATCCCGCATTTGAAGTGGCAGTTTTATACACATTTTGATCTACCCATCCCTCCCTCCTGTGTCCCTTCAGGTTTTCCCTCATTGTATGCTACACATGATCAATTTCCACAATTTCCTTCTACACCCCCTTCAGCGCTCTCTCTCTCGCTCTCTCTCTCTCTCTCTCTCGCCTCTCTCTCTCGCGCGCTACCCTATATACCATTATGGTTGTATCTCATTGTAAAGGCGAGTCATTTATACGCTGCAGGGTATTGGTTGAGGAGGAGGCGGGAACGGAGGGAGAGAGATGGAGGGGGAGGGACCCTCCAAGAAGGAGGGAATGTACAGTAAAGAAGAGACACGACACGACCTGTTTCAGTAAATGTACATACATTTACGTTCAAGGTGACAAAGCTTTCATGGCCGTGATAATAATGACATGAGCACAAGAGGCAGTGAGGTGAGTGAACCCCAACAAAGTGTTTTTTTTAAACCCAGAGAGAGAGAGAGAGAGAGAGAGAGGCAGGACTGCGGGAGTACGGGATTGTGCAGCCATTGAGTGAAAGGGATAGAAAACAAGCAAGAGATGGAGGAAGGATAAGAAGAAAGGAAGACTGAAGGGAGGGGAATTGAAAGAGAAGGACGTACTGTCTCCTATTTACTGACTATAAGTGTGGACAGGATATAGAGGGAGACAAAGAGAAGAGGGGAGAAGGAAAGGAGAGTAGCAAAGCAGACGAGTGTGCAGGGGAGATTTAGAGCGAGAGGGCGATGGGAGCAAGGCAGTCAGGCAGAGCGTGAGAGGGAGGGAGTGTGAGAGTGTGCATGTGTAAGTGTAAGTGAGAGGGGCGGGGGTGAGCAAACACGCTCTGCACGTGAGTCAATCTGTTCACATGGCCTTATCTTACGGCGTTATAAATACTTCACGTGAGACACTTCATGCCGCGGAGAAGAAAAAAAAACCTCGCCTTTTATTTGGAATGGTTCCGAAATGCGGACGCCGACGTTGAGGTTTGAAGTTGCAGGAGGGCGGCGACCTGCAGATGAGGTGCATCTTATATGGAACAACTGATAAGCAGCCAAAAAATGAGATCACTGATTCCCCTAAAGCGAGTAATGCAGGAATAATGCATTTTCAGCCCTGTTGTTGTTCATCGGAAGCGAGCTGAAACTGTCATCTGCTCTCTGAGTCTCAGTGTTACATAATGATGGATTGGCCTGCGCTGCTCGGCTCTTCTCTCCTACTGAGGCAGGAATCAAACCTGGGTGTTGTCCTAAATATAACCAGCACACGCGCACACACACGTATGTTTGAATAGGCCAGCTGTAGCCATACTCTGGTGTTTTTTTCTTCTTCTACATAACGTCAAACTGATTACGTGTCTCTGTCCAGCAGCCTGGGGGCAGAGTTTATGGATGAGCGGATACAGTAAAGCGGGATTTCCTGGACTCCTGTGGCACAGAACTAGATTGGAGCATCTGTGTTAGTTGAGCGAAGAGGTGAGAGTCTTTTAAAACAAGGAGCCCTGTAGACCTTTGATATACGTATAGGCTGTGTGGTATGACCCACTGTGCACGGGAAGGGGACACATGTAGTACGACTTTAATATCATGGCTTTACATGTAACGTGGCACTGCAGGGTTGGGGTTGGTCTAAGGTACGGGGCGTTATGTCGGTGAGCACCACCCGTCTGTCGCTTCGCTGGTGGGGGACTGCACGCATTCACTACACACGCGCGCACACATCGCCAGGCAAACCCCTTAACGTGCACGCACACGTACACATTCCGCACAACCCGCTCGCCCATGCGGAAACAAACGGGTCCTCCAGCACATACCGCCGTTTGCGTAAAATTAAAGAAAACCCGATATGTGTGGGGGGTTTTTTCCTGTGACTGTCCGGGAAGACGCGTCCCGTTCGACAGAAACACGCCAAAGCCCAGGCAGAGGAGGGAGGAAATACTATTAGGGCACATGACTCCGCGCCATGAAAACCACGATCTGAGACCAGCAAACAGACGTGGACGTTCGCCGACGATACCCGATAACCCGGACCGCGGAACCCAGGTGCACGGCGGTGACATGCAATGTCAAGCCTATTTAAGGGAACACGTTGGGGGGGGACGAGCCGTGCAGCTGGTTCAGCACCGCGGACAGCTCTCCTCTCCTGTTAACGAGAGGGAGGGACATAATGTGTGGCACTGTCCCTCCAAACATCGGAACCAAATGACACCCAGTCTCTTGTCCATCGTGTCCAAAAAAAAATACACACACATACCCGGAAGCCCTTCACCCAGCCGCATTCACGGTCTGCACTCGAAACCTCCACTAACGCTGCTCCCTACCTCATTCCCATCCCGGGGCCTCCGATGCCCATCCCTCCCCCGGCAGCGATTCCGTTGACCGGCTTCATGTGCTGTCCTGCCCCCGGTGCTGTCGCGGGTCCTCCAGGCATAACCGGCCCCATCATCCCGGCTGCTCCCGGGTCGCCGGGCTGCCCGCCGCCCTCCATGCTCGCTTCGTTCCCCATCTCGGGCTCGTCTCCGGAGACGGGAGGGAGGCGGAGAGAGGCAGTAGGTCAAACCGGCGGCGTCGCTTTCTATGTCACTATGTTGTCTTTTGTGATATAACCATAAAAGAATGAATGGAAGAGGGGAGCCAAAACCCGGAGAGTGAACTCAGCGCTGCTCCTCCATCGCCGCCATCATCATCATCAGGACCAGTGGACTGCTTCCTGACGTTGTGACGGGAGCGCGCCGCGCGGCCACGGTCCATGTAGAGGGAGGAAATGAAAGCGCGAGAGAAACCGAGATTCGATTAAATCAAAGTTAAATGAGCCCCGTGCGCAAATTTGGGTCGCAGCAGCAGAACGATTGGGATGTAACGAGCAACATAGATACAAATTAAGAGGGTTTACTTTGAACTGCAGGTGGTCGTCACCCAAGGGCTATGATCAAAACATGAAAGACAACTCAGGTATCAGGTACATTTTTTATTGGTGTATACCTGAACATTACCATTTACTATTTTGTATTTTTTGCTGCAGCGTCTTTCAGCTGCATGGAGTCATTTAAAAAGGGTAAACTGTATTTCTCTCCTGAATAATTAAATAAAGTTCAACCATGTTTCCAGTCAGCCATAAAACAAATAGATCTTAGGTTAAAAATGTCTATTTACAGACTGGAATTATATGACCTTTCAGCTGCATGCACGATGTGAAAATGTACATTTGCCTTCAGAGTTAAGTCGATTTGCCAAGACACGACCGCTCTGATGAAATCACTGCATTTAGAAACGGCTCCTTGAAGAGCAAAATTGCGCAACCACAGACGCGGGCGCGCGCTCCCCGGCCGTCGACGCAGCTGACGCCGTGGAGACGGGAGGCGGGGACCGGGGGAGGAAGGGTAGCGCGCGACCGTGGCTGTACGTGCGCGTTCACGTTGTGCTTTTTCACGCGAAGAAGGGACATGAGGAGCGTCGTGAACCTGCCGAGGCGTCACGTTCAACTGCACAGGAGCATCACGTGTCAAAAAACACTCACATCTAGTGAGCACCACCACATGTAGCGACCACCACCATCACCACCACATGTAGTGACCTCCACCATGGACACCACATGTAGTGACCTCCACCATGACCACCACATGTAGTGACCACCACCATCACCATATGTAGTGACCTCCACCATGACCACCACATGTAGTGACCACCACCACCACATGTAGCGACCACCACCATCACCACATGTAGTGACCTCCACCATGACCACCACATGTAGTGACCACCACCATCACCACCACATGTAGTGACCACCACATGTAGCGACCACACATAGCGACCACCACCACCACATGTAGCGACCACCACCATCACCACCAAATATAGCGACCACCACCATCACCACCACATATAGCGACCACCACCATCACCACCGCATATAGCGACCACCACCACCACATGTAGCGACCACCATCATCACCACCACATATAGCGACCACCACCATCACCACCCCATATAGCGACCACCACCACCACATAGAGCGACCACCACATGTAGCGACCACCACCATCACCACCACATATAGCGACCACCACCATCACCACCCCATATAGCGACCACCACCACCACATGTAGCGACCACCACCATCACCACCACATATAGCGACCACCACCATCACCACCACATATAGCGACCACCACCATCACCACCACATATAGCGAGCACCATATGTAGCGACCACACCACCACATGTAGCGAGCACCACATGTAGCGACCACACCACCACATGTAGCGAGCACCACATGTAGCGACCACACCACCACATGTAGCGAGCACCACATGTAGCGACCACACCACCACATGTAGCGACCACCACCACCACATGTAGCGACCACCACCATAATCCAGAATGACTTTCTCTTGACAGTGGACGATAGTGCTCAGGAACTTGTTCAGGAATATGTTAATTTGCCGCTAGCTTAGTATAAGTTATGTTAATTATTATCAATTCAATTATGTCCTGAAAGAACTTAATAATCGGAAAGAAATCTTGGAAATTATTATTTTTCTAAACTTTTGAAACAACAACAGTTTGCTACATGATTGCCCATCATAGCTTATTTAGTGAGTTATATGCAAAATAAAAATAATAATTAGTTGAAGGTAATTTTTTTATAAAAATGTTTCTGATATTCAGAATAATATGTCAAAAGTGTGCTGAAATATTGAAATGTGAATTTTTTAAATTTAGGCCAATATCCAATAAAGACGTGATTATCCTTTTTTCATTTGACATGCCTCAAGTACCAATATCCGTTAGAGCAGCTGCAACAACCACAACAGCTGTATTAACACCAACAGTAGAAAACTATTTTACTGTAACAAAACATATTTAAGGAAAAGGTAGAGTTTGAGAAAAAACAAAGCATCAAGAGGGCATTAAATCCTTACATCAATAACAACAGAGTCGTCAGATAACAGCCTCCAAGCAGCGCTGCACCCGCTCAGCCACTGGGAAAAGGTCCACTCTCTGTTCCAATGCCAAGTGTTCTCTCTGAGGCCAGACTATAGAGATGAATAAATCCTGACAGCTAACTTCCACGCTGCATGTATACTGTGTCTTTCTCTGCGGAGACAAAGAGACAGTGCCGCTGCATTGACAAAAGATAGATGGAGAGAAACGCAATTCTCCTCCAAAGATTCAGCTGTCACAATTTACAAATAATGCCAGTAGTCTTTTTTTCAGAATGTTGTTTCTCCTTGGTGTTACTGTTGGCAAAGAAAACTACGAACAGACCTGGCCTGTAACATGCAACAATTCACTTTTAAAAGAACAAAGGAAAAATACAATTCGTTTTCACCATTAACAACTTGGTTGTGCCAGGAACAAAAAATAAATAAAAAAATAACAATCATTATTTTTTGAACCACCAGCACCTTTTACAACTCAGGGCTTCCAGGAAATGTCCACCTACAAACTTGTGACTGTAGATCACAGCCCAAAGTGAAGCAGAAGCAACATGACACATTAAACATAAAACACAGAGCCACGGGGCACACAACAGAGCAGCAGCAGGCCAGATGTTACACAACAGTGAATGTGGAGCCATATGCAGTCTATATCGGTAAATATATAATGCCCTGTTGAAGCTGTGGCAGGTTTGAAAAAAGCAGCAAATGGACAAAAACATAATTCTGTAGACACAGAAGAGAGAGAATAAAGCCTTCCCCAACTGAGACATAAGTGGGTAAACTGGAAGTGAGCATTCAGGGAAACATGCCATGCTTATAGTTTTGGTGTCTGAGGGAACAATCAGGAGCCATTTTTCATTCTGTCTGCTGAAGAAACGGCGATCTGTGCATTATGTCCGGTCAATGTATTCATGCTTGTACTTTAGGAATTATGTGATAATTATATATAACTTTTAGAGTTGATTTGGATAACTTTAGAATAATATGTTTCTACACATCTGGCAGGAAAAGAGACGTCGTTAACATTCATGGGTGATTTTAACATCAATTGGGAGGACAAATTGTCTAGAGAGAATTCTGGAGAGAATCCTAAACTGATAACTGATGACTTTGACCGTGTGCATTTGGTCAGTGTCAAGAATAAAAACAATCCTCAAGGACCCAAATTGATTTTATATTTAGTATTAGGCCAGAGAGAGTTTTTGCAGCATAGTATTGCTTTTAGTCCGTGTCCCTGTTTTAACAAAGTCATACCTCATTTTATTTATCTTTGTGTGTATTGACTTTGAGAGCATCTGTGTTGCATGTATTGTTTGTAGTTTTATTCTCTCTTTTTTCATTGTTTGTGTACGCACAGTAAAGCGTCAATATTGTTTAACATTTTCAAAATGTAATCTTATCTTATTTAGGTTTATTTTTAAACATCGGTCACTTGTAATGCAAGCTTTTTGAATTTAATATCTTATTCATTGGGATACCTCGCTCTGATTGGTTCACACAGTCATTTGGTCCCTGTGGCAGATGCCTGCCAGTTGACTATAGTAAGCAAAAGACACTTTTTGCCCCCTGGAGGCCATAAAATAACTACCAACATTTGTCATCTCTACAGTACCCGACTGTAATGGCAGGGCTCCAAACGGCCTCTTTTCAACCTGCTATCATCAAGTGGTTGATGAAATGTGGACATCAACGTTTCTCATTCGGCGAACAGTTTCTTGGTCCAGCAGTGAGTCGCGGGAGGCCGCTCGGGGAACCTGCAACACCACAATCGATCTCCTTGACAGACGGGCTCATTGGCGTGAATACTTAACGAGATTACAGTCAAATGAAGCAAGATGCCAGCGCTTCACCTCACTCCAAAGCAGCAATAGAACTGTGCCTTTATCAGTTTGAAGAATTACACCTGTATTCACCCTGAGGCCACATGTCAAAATTGCTGCTTTTTGCTCTCTCCTTAATTGAGTAGTTAAAGGAAAATTCAGCACATACTCAAGACCATCTTCTATTATGTATATCTGGGAGCAGTTGTTAGCTTGTTTCCAGTCACGTAAGATGAAGAAACTAACGGCTGCCGAATAGGAAATAATTTTCTCTGGGAGAGAAAAAAAAGAGTGAGAGTAAAGGATAGATGCACCGTGAGAGCTCCTGTGGTTTGGTGCTGTTGTGGACTGCAGTGCTTTCAGAGAGATTGCTGTTGATCGATGTGTCTCATAAGGAGAGGAGAGCCGCCATAATGGGCCAACACCATCAAAACACATTCTATGTTCTCCATAAACAGAATTTCTTCACATTAATCTTGTTTAGCCGGAGCCTGTGGTCATTGTTGTCCCGCAGATAAACATAGCAATTGTGCATTTTAGGATAAACACAAGAAATACACTATTTTACAGAATGGCTTTAGGTGTATTGGTTGTCAAGGACAAAGGCAATGCTCAGATTATCATGTGTATTTTATTAGATTTAGATTTGTTTTTCAGCCGAAGAGGAAATGCATAAATGCACAATTTTGTCAGAATTAAAATCGAGCTGTCCACGTGATGCAGCACACAGCTACTGACATCAATGAGATAATGCATTAAAGAGGATATCCACTTTGTTAGGTGTTCTACCAGTTAATGGGGCTGTCTGGCATGTCTGCCAACCCCCAAAACGCTTGGAAAAAACAACTTGCACGTTTTTTAATGATTCCTGTAATGAATTAATACTAATTAAAACAACTTGTTTGGGGGATTCTCTCTATTGCCTCCCAGGCTTAGAAGGCAGCAGAACAAAACGCGCCACACGATACCAACATTTCATCGGTGGATGACTGTAAACAGAAGGCGTTATCACACATCGGTAGGGGATACAGTGGATTATTTTCATATATGAAGAGCATGTCCCGGCTGGAATTGGGAAAAAGCTGCAGAAACATCCCCAAGTTGTGGAATTGGAACTTTCGCAAGTATCTGCAGGATAAAAGGAAAATCCAAAATCAGCGATATTGACTATAATAATCAAATGAATAATTGGAATCAAACAATAATTACATTTCTTTAACAGTTCAGTGGACAAATGTTTCTTTATTTTAATCATTTGTTTTTTTTACATTCCACGTCGGTCCTGTAAAGGTGCATTACCAAAACCTTCTCACACCTCTGTTTAAATTGCATAATCCCGTTATGTGAAGCGCTGTTGACTGTTGGCCAATAGAGGGCACTGTATGGATGTGAGAAAGAGAAATGTGGTGCAGGACAAAAGACAAAGCATGAAGAATGCTGCAGGAATGCTGTCTTCATCGGCCCACCTGCCGAGCGGATTCACAACATTAGTATTAGTGGAACCTGTAACATAAAATACATTCATGCACACAAGCCGGTTCACTCGGATGAAAGACAAGGATCGGTTGTGGAGACCGAATCACAGACGCGTTTGGCGAGAGCAGCTCTCCCGCATGAGAAGGTTTGTGGAAGTTATCAAACTCCTCGTGGAACAATAAAAGCGAGAGCTGAGAAGTAAACTAACATGAGAGGAGAAAGTATCGATGCTTCAGTGTTTACACACCCAGACAGGGCGCAGCGTACAGTGGAAGTAATCGGGGTGTGTGTGTGTGTGTGTGTGTGTGTGTGTGTGTGTGTGTGTGTGTGTGCGTGTGTGTGTAGAGCCTTTCATTCAAATCTGAATTGGCACAATAAATTATACATCTATTTCAATCCCTTTTCTGTCAATAAAGCAAGGGCAGTGGAAAACACACACTCAAAACGACAAATTAACTGTGTATCACAGTGTAACATAACCATCCATCATTATTGCAATTACACAAAATATAGACCCACACAATAGAACCAAAGCTGCACTGTAAGTTATCAAAGACGCGTGACCGCCAACCGGCTGCGTCCCCGCAGCCTTCGTGCGTTAAATAACCCCGAACATTTGGATACGCGTGCACTTCCGGAACTTTCGTAATCGCTTTCTTGTGCAGAGCGCTGCAGCGCACGCGGGGGGACCGAGCTGCTTCTGCTTCTTCTTCTTCTTCTTCTTCTTCTTCTTCTTCTTCTTCTTCAGGGGAGAAACTGATGAATGAGGGGAACGCGGCCGAGCGCTGCCCCGCACCTCACTACCGCAGATTCGAGCCGTTTCGCCCGGGAGGGACACGCCGAAGACGCCGGGGCACGAAAGGTGAGACACACACACGCATACGCGTGGATTCGTGCCCGCATGGAAATGTTTTTTTTCTTCTCTCTGTTCAAGCCTCTTTTATTTGTTCTTCTTCTTCTTCTTCTTCTTCTCTTTTGTTTTGTTTTGCTCCATTAGCATTTTGCATGGCGTCAATTAGGCTGCAGACAATAGAGGAGCAGCGGTCCCTTCCGCCTGCACCCGCTGCTGCTTTCACCGTGTTATGAAACCACCCAGCACGCCTTTAAAAAAAACATAACAAATAAATGAAATTGAAAAGAAATTCGTCCTCGGAACGAGCCGTGGGGATCGAGCAGCTGACTCATCTGCTGTGATGAATGAGCGCCTATGTGTGTTAGGTAACGCCGCCTTTGCTAACAGGCTGCACGGGCAAAACGTGGAAGTGTTTTATGTACAGTGTTGTATAAATACACGCTCAAATGTCAAGTTAGGCGCTTCAGGGAACCGCTTGTGGGAGAAACCGACGCGTGGAGCTCGAAGGGTTCCGCTGTGGCCCGAGAGGGGGGTCAGGCGGGTTAAAGAGCCGACGGAGGGACTCCGGGTGTTTCGGTTTATCCAGCGACCGTGTTACCTGGTGACGTCCAGCCGGACGCGTCTGTTTGTGTCACTGTGACGACAGCGGTTTAAAAAAAAAAAAGGAGGACATTCTTTTTTGTCCTCAAGAATGCTAAGAAATGGACAGTTCTTTCTTTTCTTATGACCACCATTAAACCCCTTTTATTTATTTTTATATATATATATATATATATATATGACTTTTCAGAACTGTCATTTACTAAAGGGTAGTCCTATAGGGTCCTTACAGCTTCTTTCCCCCACACACCTCCAATTTCCCATACGCATTCAATGAATTTTAAATATTTAATCAAAGGGTGGTTCTGCCTAACCCCCTAAGCTGATTTTACAGTGTCATCCATCCATCTGCAAACCGCCTGTCCTGCACTCGCGGGGGGGCTGGAGTCCATCCCAGTTTTACAGTGTCATTTACATTCCAAAATAGTGATTTAGAGAATTCTCTCAGACTAAACCACGCAGGTAGTTTCTGTATTCTCCCCCTGCGATCCTTGTATGTACGTCAGTGAATCGCATGCCCAGGAGAAAGGTGTGAGCTCGTCACATACAGGAGGAGAGTGTGATGCTGAGAAAAAAAATGAGTTGTGCCCTTTATAACGCGTGTCTTCCAGTCGCAGCCGGTTCTGGTCCATGTGAGGTCAGTGTGATTGTTCCAGTGGGTGTTGGGCAGCTCCAGACGGAGGCCCTTTTGTTTCATTTGAAGGGATCTGCAAAAAAAACATGTATGTTTGTTACTGTGGTTTCATTTCTGTTAAATTGTCCAGCTCCAAAGGAAGCGCATCATCTGTTGTCGTTGGCCACGTGTTTCTTCTAAAGCGCATTTGTTGGTGTTGTTTTCCTTGAACTGGCTGTCATTGGTGAAGCTGCATCACATAATAAATTGCTTTACAAGTCCTCTTTTGGAGGGAATCTTTGTAACGCTGAGGAGGCAGTTTGGTTCCATGTCACAACGTGTATCAGTCAACGTTCTAATAGTCTGAATCTCAGGCTTTTCCGTCCGCCTTCACTGTCCGTGGGACTGTCCTTTTTTTAATCTGACCTTGGATCATGTATCCAGAGAACCATTTCAGCCCGATGCAACTTTAGCTGATGAAGCAATCCCTCTTTGCCTTCGGAATGTGTTCATTGTGTGTGTGCTTGCTTCAGTGAAGGTCGGTCTGTCTTTGAAAACATCTCAACCGTATTAGCTGTTTGTCAAATATAACATTTCAAAAAAATGTATGTGGACGCAGACATGGGTGTTGGTGGGAAAGTCACGGTCCAGTTTAGACCCATATTTTCTCTTATTATCCTGACCGGATGATCCAGGGGTGACAGTGTCTCTGTGCCACCCCCGCGGAGCAGAGAGCGAGGGAGGAATGCAGGCCGGCTGAGGCTCCGACCTCGGCTGCCTCTCATGTTTTAGTCATTCTTAGAAACCCGATGGAGGGAGCGATGGGGCGCTGCGTGTGTGACCAGCAAATACGTCACTGGTTCGCTCACCGTGAATCTTTAACGGCAGAGAAATGTGTATGCGTGGTCAGCAATTTCTAGTTGTCAAGGGAGGCGGCAAGTTTGGGGGGGAAAAGGAGTAGATGCAGCAAGGGGCCTGTGCCGGGCTTCCAGCATCCAACCCGCCCCACGTTATACAAATTATTTCAAAATGCGTACGACCGCAGATGCAATATTAGGCAAGTTGACTGAAGGCGTGATCGCAGCAGGAGCTGCCACAAGATCTATCTCTATCAGGTTGTTGTTGCAAAAAATGCAGAGTAAATTGAGTTTTCATGGTTGAGTAATGATTAGGAAAAAAAAAAGTACACACGCTACGATAAAAGGGAATAGTGGATCTAATCTCCGCTTGAATCTTCCTGCCTGCAGCAGCTCAGACTACACACAAGCTCCTTTTTAAACCCACCAGTGCAAAAGTTCCCGGGTTCCTCCAACAACAACCTGATGACACACAAAGAAGAACAAAGTCAGTGACCGGTGGATGCGTGGCGAGACGCCACTGCTTCTACGTCCGACTCGGACAGCACCTCCGCTCTGCCCGTCCGTCCGGACGATGGCTCCTCCCCGCCGTGTCCCCGCCAAGCCTGCGTGGGCTCTCTATGGTAAATCACAGAGCATATGGGTGCCTGTTTTTTCCTCAACTGTTTTTTTCCTTTTATGGAAAGATTCTACAAAGCCGGTGTTGTGGAATTCCCCACGAACTGCGTGCTGATTAACTCCCTTCAGGGCCTCACCCTGCAGGGAGTATCCAAACGTTTCTCTCTCAAGTCGTGAGCGCTCGTAAATTCTTCTACGACGGCAGAGTTTTTTTTTATTGAAGGATGCTCGTTTAGATGTACTTCTATCTTTGAGAGCAAATCGAGTTACGACTTGGGAAGATGTCTTTTTTTCACGACTCTAAATTGTAATTACATCCTTCACGTTCCTTACTGTGGAACACTCCTTGATCCTTTTAAGGGTCATGTTGTCCCTCGGTTTTCATCATTTCTATGTCTTATTCCTTCATTTTGGTACAGCGGGAAATGCTACAAGGCCCGTGAGGCCAAGCCAGCGCTGCTATGGACAATGAGTCACACAAATGTGCCATTTTAATGTCAGGAATTCAGAATGAACCAAAACACCTCACTCTCACTTACTTCTACCAAGTATCCTCTAAATTGACTGTTTTCCTGATTTGTCACATAATATAAATATTAAAAAGGGACAGAGTTTGCATCACATTTGCTCTGAGATGATGTCTTGACATTTACTTTGACCACCAGTCCAAAAGAGATTCAATTTGCTGGAACCAGCGATTGTTTGTTTGGCATTTCTGTGTGAAAAATGACTGAAAGCATTGATTGATTATCCCGACCGGTCCGTACCGTGTGTCCTGATTTACAGCAGTTGTTTAATGTGCTGATTGGTAACTTACAATAAGAGACTCTCTCTCTCCTCGTGTGGGTCCAACCGGTCCATCGGTTATTGTGGACATTAGTCATTAGTTGACCAGTATCCAAGGCTGCACCCCGTGCTCGTCTGTTATCTTGTTTATATTCATGCGCGCGACATGTTTGCCCCAGTTCAAAAATAGCAGCGTGTGTTTTGAGGGTCACACGTTTGCGACCTCGAAGGAGAGCAAACAGAGGTGTTTATCTCTGCAAAGTCGGGAAAACAGACTCCTAGAGGTGCAAACTTTATCGTCTTCATACAGTTCCTGTAAAGAAAGGAATTGAGTATTATTATTAACAAAACTTGCTTCCCCTTGAGTCGGTCAGATAAATGCTGAGTCACAGTGAAGTCTTTGTTTTGGTCCCTTTTTTAATGATTAAGGTCAAAGTTACAACAAACACACAACAACGAGGAAGCTAATAGTTTAGCAACTGTTGGTTTTGCACGGTAGAGCGTCAAGACTAAAAGAACTGCATTTTATTCTTGTTTTCATTATCAATTAATATGCGGTTTGGCCTATACAGTAGTTCTAAAAATAAATACAAATAATACGAAACCGACAGATCAGCGTTGGGCCCGGTATTCTTTAAATAAACCATTCCCAACTAAATGTGAGATAATTTTTCTATAGATCCACTCATTGACTTCCGTTTCTGGACAATCTGCAATTCTATAAAGACAAAGGGGCGATCGTTAGGTTCCTTTTTAAATGACACATTTAGCTTACTTTGGTTCAGTGATGCCTACCTTTGACAATCTATTCTACACCATATTTTCACTTGTCTCGGCCGCTGCAGCTCCTTCCCTTTTAGACGTTTAGTGCGCCGCTTGAACCTAAGAGCGTAAACCCTCATAAACAAATGTCTTGCTTGCCCACATGGTTTTGTAAAAGAATCAGTCTCACATCTTGCCGACGAAAAGACATCAATTCCTGATGGAAAAATGATGGTTCGTGTCCTTGAATCTGAATTTATTTTTTTACACTTTCAGTCGTCAAACTAGTTTTAGTTTTGGCTGCAGGCGGAATAAGCCAACAAACCGGTGACTGCGGTTCAGATGGGTTGAGCAGAGAAAACCCTTCCTCGCCCGCGTCCAAATGTGAACCCTGAACGACCCAGATGAACTCTCCTAACTGTCCCTGATTGGCTGGAACGCAGCCAGCAGCATCCAATTAGAGGTCATCTTTGCACAATGAGTTCCGATCCCTCCCTTGCTGCCACTCGACCCCTCTCGGGTTCAACTACGTGATCTCAGGAGCCATCGATTAAGTGCGCGCGCTCCCCCTGGATGCTGCTCCGCTACAAGAGACGAGATCACTGACGGGTGAGGATTCCTCTTTCTTGTTGTTTTTGTTAAATTGTGGTCTGATGCCGGAGGCCAAAAGCAACACAGGCCGGCTGGGATTAGGTATGACACCTTGGTGGGATTAACCAGAGGATTTACCTGTTTAATCCTGCTGATTGATGCGGGTCACCATTGTTTACTGATCATCAGACTCTCTGTGAGGAGACCGACCTTTTGTAAGTGGTTACAGATGAAAGGGAGCAATCTGTGCAAAGAAAAATGTATCTTCAAACCCTTCTGAGGTTTGGGGCGAGCTACAAAGAAAAGCCCTTTGAAAGCCCTCGTGTTCGGTTGCGCTTGTGCCCCTGTGAGTTAGCGTGCACGTCTCTCTGTGCATAATGCATAATATGTGGGGCGGCCTCGGAGCAATGCCTGCTCAAGGACCTGATGTGGTCGTCTGGTGACTCACGCTTTCTCAAAGTCCCTTACACTGCCTGCTGAGTCCTCGCTCACTGCTGGGAGGGATGAGTGGAGAAGTGTGTGTGTGTACACAATGTCCTTGCATCCTGGCATACATCTTGTACAACTTTTGTTCCAGTAAGCTGAACAGTGGCGTTATTAGCCAGATCTTATGTAAGGTAGCTTATGCAAGCAGCTGTCTTCCCATCATTTGTGTCTCTCTCGCTCTCTTTAAGGAGGTGAAGCGGTAATTACACGTTGTGCTTGTGTGTGGGCTCGTCTGCAACGGCCTTTGTTTTGTTTTTTGAACCCTAAGTGGCACAGGACGGCCCCCACTGTCGTCAACCTAAATCCCAAAACAGGGTCTGAAACTAGCCCCCTCTTTTGGGGCGTGGCCGTTAAGGCCATGTGACCGCTTGGAATGGACTGAATGCTTGGCTACCTGCGTTGTCTGGGATGTGATTGACAGCTGTCCCCTCTGCACAGCACGGCGTTCACTGTTTTACGGTTATTAAATATCTAAGGTGTCACGTGTGCTAAACACCCACCCAGTGTGTGAGGAAGCATTAAAGGCAGTAATTCTTTCACAGAGAGGTGGATGAGACGTTGAGACAACAAGTTGATCAATTGAAAAGTGTCATTCGTCATCAATATGGTTGCTTAGCTGCAAGAAAAATGGCAAATTTATACATTTGTGTCTTATTATTATGGAAGGAATCTTGAGCGCTGGCATTTGTACTATTTATTTTTATTAAGGAATCAGTGAAATGTGTTGACAGTCACTGATAATAAACACAAAATTTGTACAAAATGATGACTTGAAAAATCCTGAAACTGTACTATTTGGAGCTTCTGTGTTCTCGTCATTTTGGGAGATTCCACACGTAGATGATCTCTCGCTGGCTACAGTGTTGACCTCAAACTCCGGCAGAAAATAGGACTCTCCTCCCCTCCCCCCCTTTGCTCACGGGGGAGTTGTGTAGGAAACCCGACAGACCAGTCGGCTCCCCTCCCCCTTGCCTCTCTTTACTTCTCCCCTCACCCATCTCCTCCCCTCCCCGGTACTTTTTATATTTTGCACCCATCAGCATCCTGATTCCATATTCACAGAATTCAAATTGCCTCTCACGCTGCCCGGCCAAGGAGGAAGAAATGCTGTCCTCCACAATGCAATGTTGGGAGTCCGATGTCCTTGGAACAGCTCCTTGGCCGCCGTGTCAGGTCATATAAGGTGAGACTTGTAGGTTGTGGGACACAGATGGTTTCCTCTTGTTTATTTATTTCATCAAGATTTAAATTCGCCGAATGTTTTCAATAGAGCTTGAACGTGATTGTGAGGTAGCTGCCGTGAGTTTTGCGGTTTCTCGTTGTACGCCGCGTCAACAATGTCCCGAGAGTATTGCTGAGCTCGGCAAAATTTAACATAAAATGCGTGCGTGCAGCAGGCGCTCCACCCCTTTCCCCCCGACCCGCCACATGCATTACATCTGGTAACCGCGCGCATCTTTTCCTGTGGAACCTCTGTGCTTGTGATGGCAATTTTAATTTCCACTTTGTAAAGGTGACAATGAAAACTACCAGAGGCAATTACAGAATGCAAATACATCGAATAGCTGTCACTGAAAAAATGCCCACCATGAAAAATGGGATTTGGTTTAATGGAATCGTGTTATAAATCGCGAGGCACTTTGAAGTCTGCTTGATTTAATAAGCCGAGACACACGTGTGTTACGTTTGTAAGCTGCTAAATGAGATTTTACGGACACAACGTGACAAACACCTGTACAGAACCGCGCAATGCGCTCCATTGCAACAGTAAACACTCCCCCGCTGAAGCCTCCTCTGAAACCATCTCAAGGATTTATTCACACTTTGCGTGTCATAAATCCAGGCTGTATTTTGTGGCGACTTGCGTACATTATCTGTGTGTTGTTCCCAGTAAACTCTGCTAATAACACGCTGTCCGGCGGAGCTTGCACGTGTTTTGCACGTGCAGGTTTTCTGTGCATCCTAAATGTACTCTGGTGTTCTGGCGCCGTCTGCTTCGACACCAGTACTGTGTCCTGCGGTGACCTCTGGATGACAGCTTTTCCGTGTCTGTAACAAGATCGTTTGACTTTGAATGTCAGCTTTATACATAGTTTGCACAAACATTATGTTCAAAAGTAACGGGGGTGCATATCGGCCCCCCAGGCGACACAGAAGAATCTGTCCAAGAACTGTATGTGCTTGTTCCCGATTTACTGTAGTGCAATAACAGTGTCCCGCTCTCTGATGCATGTGCTCTTTTTGATGAATCAGCAGGGGGGCGACTCTCTGTATGTATTTGTGAAAAAATGTGCAGGCCGACAAGATTACTGCCCGTTTTACCGACGTGTATGAAGACCAAACGCAACAGCAGCGAGCATTTGTTGAAACGCTTTTGAGTTCAAAGGACCTCCGGCAGTCACTGGAACTACAACAACAACAACAACAACAACCACAACTGGCCTCCAGAAAACAAACATTTGTGGTCTACTGACATTAAATGTCACTTTCTTCACTAAATTACTTTTCTACCAATGAATCTTACCTAAATCCTCACACGCTGAAGGTGTTTTCTTTCCATAATCCATGGTGGGAAATAATAATGATGAAGAAAAGAACAGACTTAACGAGGGCAGGATGACTTTGCTCTGTGGTACATTTCCCGGTCTCTCCTGAGAAGCTCCGATAGCAACACACACAGAGGGAGAGTGGCTTCATTCTCACTGTAGACATTGCTCCACCACATCTTTACATAGCTGTGTGTGTGTGTGTGTGTGTGTGTAATTACTTGATGTTTTTGGACACCACAACATCGCAGAAAAAAGTGAGTTCACCAGGTTTCTTTCTTATGCTGTAAAACTGTCCCGTCTGGCCGATAAATCAACCTGCTGTGCAGCGTTATGCAAGGCGAGCTGGCGGGTGATCAGAGTAAACCTTGCTGTGATACTGTGTCTTCTCATCGGAGGGGGGGGTGCACGTATTACTCAAAGCCTTTGGCCAAGCGAGACGACTGAGGTTAATAATTGTGTAGGCCAAGTAGAGTATTTCACCGTAACTCGGGAGGTTTTGTGATTTTTATATCTCACTACTTTTTTGTGTTTGTTCATAACATTTTGGATTAATAGTAATTATGATTGTTGTTGTAGATGACTGAATAGTTCTATAAAACAAAGAAAGAAAGGAGGAAGAAGAGGGTTCTTACCAGATCCCAGCTGATGATGAAGGGCACGGCAGCAGTCTGGTTTCAGATTACGCTCGTCTAACACACAGAAGTAATGCGGAGGTCAGTTTCCTGCTGCTGAGAGAAGGAGTTTCTCTGCGTGCTTCTCTCTGTGGTACATTTCCAAGTTGTTCACCTGCAGGTTGTGCTCTTGGTTCTGTCTCACACAAATTACCTTTTTGTATGCTTAGAACATTTTTTTCCCCGGGAGGATGCACAAATGATATGAGAATAGACTGTAGGACCTTCTTCTAACGTCGGCCGTTAAAGTCTCTTAATGTTTGATTACATTTTCTATGCTTGGTCCATATTTCAATGATGAGATCAAGAAGCAAAGACGAACATATCAGATCTCTCTGTTCCCTTTGTACTGCTAACCGCCTGCAAACAACTAAACTTTTAGTACTTCTCCCACTGCCAAGAATTTGTCTCAAACTAAAATTGTTCAAGCGCCGATGCGTAGTAATTCCTTACCGTTTTCTCCCCATGGACACCGGTGTGCTCACAGGTATCTGTCACAAGGGTTGGGATGAATGTTTTAGTCCTTGTGAGTGTTCTTTTTTTCCTATCCGTTCACACCCACACTTTTTGTTTCTAGGTGCGTAGTGTGGCCATGCTGAGGTAGCAGCAGCCTCCAGGTCAGGATGTCTGCTGAGGAAGAGGAGCCTCTGAACGAGAGGAAGAGGGCAAACGAGATTTGCTACGTTACCGATGAAGACGAGGACAGCGACGAGTGGATACCTGGTGAGTCAAATAGCAAATTACCCACTAACTGCCCAACTCTGTGAGCACTGTCAATAATTGACCTGGAGAGCGTTGATAACGTCCAGGCACACGAGAGCCGACCGACTGCAACGCAAAGGATTGTGGGTAAAAAGAGCTGTTGACGGCTGGCGAGCTTGATGAAACAAACGGAGGGCTGGAGCTACAACTCTTTCGCAGCTTGTGTCTGCTTCCAACAAAGACCCTTTTCTTTTTTCTTGAAGTCATAGAGCTGTTAGAACGTTCCGGCCCGGCGGCTGAGCGGTCGACATGCACGACCAGACTAGTTCTCCTCATCAGCCTCTGACCTGCTGTCCTCCCTCAGGAAACTAAACTCCCTCGTCTCCTCTCACTTCTTCTGGCCAGTTTTTGTTACATAACTCAATGAATCATTGGTTTGATTAGATGCTGAGCTGTGTGTGTGTGTGTGTGTGTGTGTGTGTGTGGTCGGGGGGAATGTGTAAATGTGTCTCTTGCGGTACGTTTTTGTGTGTAGGAGGTAAGATCTCAAGTTTGTTTGGATAACTAAAACGGTGGAAGCCTGCGGTTTTAAGCGTTTTACCTTGTTAGCCTCTAATATGTGCACGATCACAAAGCGTAACTTAAAATCCCACAGTTCAGAAACCTAATGTACCGTAGCGACGTTCCTCCCATTTGCATTTTGGGCTGATGTGTAAAAAAAGTGATCAGGTATTTTAAGTGTCAACTAAATGAAAGACAACTAGTGAGATTAACTGCAGGAGCATCAATTGTCCTTGAATTTAAAATCTTCATTTAAATGCTTTAATGCTTTTACTCCTCCACTCATGCTGCATGTTTGTGAGTCCTGCGGCTTCGCTCTGTGTGAGCTGACCTGGAAAGGGAAGGTGTTTTGTTGTTTGTTGTTCCCTTTTCCCAGAGCGTCACATATCAATCCACCTGTTGGGCAACAGTCTCCGGGCTGTAGCTCCACATTTAGCGTACATACATGAAAAAGCTATTAATCTTCTCATCTTTGTTATATGGTATAATATGCGACAATTTCCTCAAATAGCATTGCACGGACTGATACAAAAAGCATCCCTCTCAATCCCCACCTATGACCGTTTACAAAGGTGTGTGCCTGCTTGTGTCTTTATCCGCCTGTATCTTCTCCTTTCTTCTTGTTCTCTCTCCATCCCAGGAATGACTTTCACATGCGTTTACAAACTGCAACCTTCAATGTGACTACAGATCACACAGTGCAT
This sequence comes from Gasterosteus aculeatus, assembly GCF_964276395.1. Classification (NCBI taxonomy): domain Eukaryota; kingdom Metazoa; phylum Chordata; class Actinopteri; order Perciformes; family Gasterosteidae; genus Gasterosteus; species Gasterosteus aculeatus. The sequence goes on along the minus strand of NC_135689.1, from coordinate 15,303,452 downwards.
CCTCCCCCAGACCGCCCAAAGAAATGTTTGACACTGCAGAAATGGGGAGCGGCCAGAAACGTGTGTCACACAAGTTTCCAGCCTAAAGGAGGCTGCGAGTCCGCGTCGACCGTCTCATGTGGCAGATTGCTGGACGTGTCGAGGCCTCTGCAGCAGAGACGTGTGAATGAGAACTCTGCAGCAGACAAACAGCCTGTACGTGGTGTCCTGATTACAGCAGCAGTGCCCCGTTTGATGCCACATAGCTTATATGCATCTGTAGCATCTGTTTTTTTTACATGCAATAAAATCATCATCTAATATCATCAATATTAAACATTGTTGTCCTGCAATTACGAGAAATGGCATTTTAAATGTGTAGGCAGAGGTTGGTTGATATTCTGCTACGGGCTGGTCCTGCATGCGCTGCAGTGAACGCGCTCCACGGTTGAGCTTGTGAACTTTTTGAGCCGCTGTGTCCGATTGGCTCCACTTGGGTGCTGCAGGCATTTGCAGCACAGATGCAGAGACCGACTCTGTTCTTTCAGAGCTTGTTACCTTGTGAGGTCTGAGGGAGGAAAACACATTTACGTGTTTGCCTGTTAAGCTCTCGAAATATCATCACCCCTCACCGTCTCCTGCGTCTGTCCCACGGTTGCCAGGACAACTGTCACCAGGAAGCCGACCCCCTTCAGAGTTGTGACGCTTTCCTCCACAAGGTTTGACTTCCCAATCGTTTCTCGGTCATTTTCTTCAATGATTTACCTTCGTCCCTCTCCGATCAATACAGTCCATCTGCCCCGACCGTTTTATTCAATAACTTTTCATAACCAGCCGCTTCAAAGTTCATAATTTCTCTTCCTCTGCTCTGATTGTCTTGAAAACCGCTGCATATTATTTCTCCACCTCTTTAAAGGCGCTAAATCCCTCATTTAGAGCATGACGCATTTACTCCATTAGCTGTTGTTTTGCCACCAAAGTAATGCTCTGGGTTTGTAATGGCAAACTCGTATACCAAACCATTTAGATTTTTAGAATACATTTTGAAGACCGAGGCCTGTTTCAGCCGTGTATGCAGCAGAATAAGTAGAAAAGGAGAACAGAGAGTAATAACGTGTGACAGCATCATCGCAAATAGACTATAGAACGGTGCAGTAGGATGGTTTAAAGCTTTGGAAAGGTTTAAAACAATGACCAGCGTCAACAGCAGCGTAGAAAATTACACATTTGTGGTTTATAAAAAAAAAAAAATAATTTGTGCTCAGGACTGATTGTACCACCCTCAAGCATGATATTACATCATATTGTTTCCAAAGGGGCCTCGCTTTACATCTGCTCCCTCGCAGGTTTTCATTTTGAGAAGTTTTAATTTTGGGCTGTGATGGTGATCACTGGCATCACATAACACATGCGTTGTCTATTTGCATGTTCGGGTTATACGTCATTTCCAAGCGTGTGTTAAATGGTGGTTTCTGATTTGGATTTTACATCCGAGCACTGGGAGCCCTTCTCCCTTCATTTGCCCCTCATTTAAAAATGATGGAATGGAAATATGCCACTGCTCTAGGACGGAAGGTCAATTGGAGGCAGACTTTTCCAACCACAATGCGGATTCAGTGAGAAGAACCTTGACTTTGAGTCACTGGATTAGCATAAACCACATGGTGGTTACTACAAGGGTTTCTATGACTTCCAGATGTATTTTCAAGTCAACCAAATTAAGCATTGTTTCCCAATATATCTACACAAATTGTGAAAAGGTCTAAATATGCACGTCGTATATTTGAAATCTTATTGGAAAAATACACAGACAGAAAAACAAACGTGGCATGAAGCGATTCGCCATATAGTGACAATGAAAAACTCTGAGAACTGAACTCCCCAAAAATGAATCTTCCTCCTCTGCAACGCGGTGCTGCTGGGATGTTTGTGTGTTTTATGTGTGTGTCTCCACCTTCTCATTGTGCGTCTCAGGCTTTGGTGTGCGAGTGCTGCGTGTCATTGGCTCTCTGAGCTCCGATGAGACCGTCGCCAGGTTTAGTCACGTCTTTCATAAGATCCACACATGCATACACACACACACACACATGCACGCACATACCCACACGCGCACAGACTGGAGTAGGAGAGTAATAGTCCGTTAATTAGCCTGTTGCTCCCCCGCCTGTGTGTAGGCGTGAGCGAGCTCTCACTCTCTCTCCTCTGAAGAAAAGCAGGCAAACATGTTTACGCCCACGAGGGTTACGGACACCTGTTGGTTTAATGAGCGGCGAGATGCATCACCGTGCCGACTTCCATCCCTGCGGCACCGGTGGAACGGCGGGTAGTTTGGGTACGTTTTCAACTCCTAACGAGTCCTCTCCAGAATCCGACACGTGTTATTCACGAGTTTATTTGATCCGGTGCTGACGGGTCGTGGTTCTCCGGTGCTGACGGGTCGTGGTTCTGAAGGTTTCGCTCGTCACACGACGGCTTATTTGACCCATTACCACAGTTTCTTCATTCTTGTCTTAACTTCTTAATGAACTCACTAAAGCTTGCACATGATGACTGACACAATGACTGACTCATTGTTGATATTCTTCTGGTACTCGGAGAAGAACGAGGAGGAAGATAAATGGCAAAGCAGACGGGATCTTCACAAACCCTGATTGCATTTATTTCATATTTCTATAGTTCATTATGTCATAATTAAACATAAATCTGGAGCTTTTAGATTACTTTAGCAGTTTAGCTAACTCAATAGCAAACTTGAACATACTAGTCATGTATTATTAAAGAGCACCATTGTATTTCAGGACATCGTTGTCGGTGATCAGCTGTCATTCTAGTCAAATAACAGCCCAAGAACTATCCGCTAGTAGGAAGGAAACAAGTCCAGGACAGATCCCCGGAACCAGCATGAAAAGAAGACATTAAAGTGCTCACAAAATATAAATAAACCCATCTGGAGAACAGCTATTCGACTACGATTGTTTACTCAAGATATCTAGAGATGAATTAACCTCGTAGTGTTAATGCTATATAGCGTTTCTAGGTTGAATGTGAGCCAGAGCTCCGTTGTGTCTGAGGTGTCGTCCCGCTAAACTCTCATCTTCACCCCTTCAGCAGCTCCTCAGTGACTCACTGATTCTTACTGTGATGTGAGCATCACTGCCTGGATTTAACCTCCTATAAAAATGCATTTGATTTGTGTTTAGTGTAGAGTGGATCGTTGTTAATACGATTACTTCTTCATAACTAGACTGAAACAATAGAAATAGAAGCAGTGGTATTTATTAGGGACTCCCTCCACACACACACACAGTCTTCAAACAAGCTTTCTGTCTTTTATTGCCACAAGTTTTGTCTTTATTTACTAAACGGCACACAGCACCAGCCGAGATGTTTTCACCAAATAGCAGTTTCACACGTCTTTGCTACATTTACTTTCTGACAGGGACTCGCTGTATTTGCAGGAACCACTTTGGTCCACAGCTGCAGGCGGCCTGGATTCCCCCTCCAGCCCTGCGTTCCCATTGGCTGCCGCTCCCAGCGGACTGTCATGTGTCTGTGACAGAGTCGGCGCACGGCCCTCACACACCAACTTGCCGCCGTAGGTCGGCCTCTGGTGTGGGCTTTTAATTTGGGAAATGACCCCAAAGTGTGAACCAACACAACCAACCCTGCTGACCCGGTTGACGGAAGGAGGCTTTTCTTTTGACTGCTGCATGATCACATAGTGTTTATTGCTTGTTGCACATATTGACAGCTGAGGTTTCCTATCAGGAGCATTTTCCTGTTGTGGTCAATGTCCAAAGTACATTTTATCACCCTAACATAAACAAAACAAATGATTCTTTGCAAGCGGTGCACAGGACTACAAAACACCGACTCGGAATGCCTTTGCTTTTTTTCTCTCTTTTTTTTTTGGTCCATGCGGGTTATGTAAACAGTGAACTCACAAGAGGAGGCGTGGCTGTATGCGAGAACTGTGGTAGTGGGGCATAGGTGAATGTGTGTGTGTGTGTGTGTGTGTGTGTGTGTGTGTGTGTCTGTGAGCACTCAGCCGGTCAGTCTCTGCCACCCATCTCCACCCCCACCTCACTATTTCTCACTGCGCTGCTCCTCCCCCAGGCTGCACAGCAATGTGGGTTAGTGTGTGCAGCCATGTGAGACTGGGCTGTCACCCTTGTGTGTGTGCGTGTTTGTGTGTGTGTGTTAGATGATCTGTGAGGATAATCCCACACCACCAACGAGGGTTTAAAGAAGTCCTGAAGTTCACTGGATTGTTGTGAAACAGCCCCCTCTTGTTATCATTCATTTTTCTCTACTCCTGATTATTTTTTTCAACAAATTTCAGTGTTTCATCTGTTTATTTTATTGTAGCTTTCAATTTAATTTACTCATATGTCAATAGAGATGAATTAATATTATCCTTAATTTGCAGCAATGTCTTACTTTTATGTTAATTGTATTCACGTGTGTGTGTAGCAATTATGTTTATGACTTGTTTATTGGCATTTTCGATGTGCAACTCTGTTTCTGAAGCCAAACGAGTCCTTTCTCGATGACTTGATTTATCTCTCCTCTTCTTCATTACCTTTTTTTATTTAATTTTTTTTGCACGCCAATTTGTCAGTGTGTAGGATTCTATGTTCCTCTGACTGTGTAGTTGTTATAAAAAACAGTTGTTATTCCTTCACAAGATTCCGGGGAAATGATCACAAACCCACACGTTCAGATGTTGTAGTAAACATCTATTCCTCTTTTTGCCTGTCCTTCTCTTCCTGCTCTAACGTCATTAAAGCGGTTACCTAAGGCAGCCAATTTACAAGGGGCGTGGCTTGCTGAGTGACATCATACAGGGGAGGAGTTGGAGAGGGAGGAGGAAGTAGACGGGAAAAACCTGCACAAGTGAGGAGAGGGGGTGTCCTACAGACGACGGGCCGGGGCCGCTTTTAAAGGACTCTTTGTTTTGTAATTGTCCCGATGGCCTCCTGCCCTCACCGGAGTGCCGGCAAAGCTGCGAGTCGAGCCTGGAGCGAGATGTGGAGGCCCTCGCACACACACCCTGCCTCTCACTGACCGTGTGACACACTGCGTCATTGGGTTGGCTGCGTGAAAGAACGCGCAACAGCTGGAGTACGGTTTTGAGTTTGTTGACCTGTTGAGGAGGCATGGATCTCTCGCCAGAGTAGGCAGCAAAAACCACTGTGAACCACGTGATATGGGTGAGTAGTTTTAATCGCTGTTTGTATTTACAAATTACATTACAGGTCATTTAGCTGACGCTTTTATCCAAAGCGACTTACATTGCACTTTAAACCCATGGCTTTTACATTTTGCCCAGGGAGCAATTGGGGGTTAGGTGTCTTGCTCGGGGACACTTCGACATGGGGCAGCCTCAAATAAGTTGTTATCCCTCTCGGCCCGGAACTCTCTTGTGCTGCATGTCGTCTTATAGGTGCACGCGTGTTGGCACAACTATCACACTGACCTGTGTGTGGTGCCTTCCCAAGACTTTGGGGCCGCTCAGGTTTCATAAGGCTTGTTATGAAATAGATGCAGCAGTTGTCCTTCTCCCCAAAACATTCTATCCCGGTTCCTATTACGCCTTTTAGTGGCACTTTATGTGGATAAAACGAGACTTCAAGCGGGCAGATCGTCCCCCTTGGAGCAGACTTACTTTGTTCTCCCTAGAACAAGCCTGCATTTAGTTGATCTCTTTTGACTCTATTCAATATCGTTTTTAAGTTTTAAGTGTTGAGCCATGTGATCCAGGTGAAGCGTTTCCTGTGATCCCTCAGGTCTGTGAAAAACGGCAACAAATGGGATTAATTAGCTGCAGTTATCCGACAAATTGGCCTCTGGATATATTCAACCGTTTTTGGATGGATGCGTTTGTATGTCTACAGATTCATTTTAACAACCAAACATTACACCATAAACGTTTGTTTATGTAAAAATGTACATTTTCTGATTCTAGTGCTAAAGTAACTCCAGAGGTGCATATATTGTTTTGGAGTGTGGTTAAAATGAGCACTTATGTGTAAGATTTTCAAACATGGAAAGTGGACCACTGTTACGTTGCCTGTAGAAGAGCCTTTTCTGTTTGTTTGCGGTGAATGGCGTTGAGCGTCTGAGTCGGCCTTCTTCACATCAGTTCAGTTCTCTTTTTTTTTTTTTTGTGGGAAAGGGGTCTGGATCTTGCTTAGTAACAAGTGGAGGGAACCGTTGTAATCATCTAGCTTCTTTTGAAAGACATTGTTTCACACATTAGATTCAAGACAAAGTCCTGCGCTTTTTTAAGATACAGCGTTTGCTCAGTAACATCTCAGTAGGTCACATAACTCTAGTGTGCAGGAGGTTTTCAGGGACCTTGACCCACATTTCTGCAACCGCATTCCTCCACTTTGCCCTTCATTCTGCCTCACACACACACACACACACACACACACACACACACACACACACACACACACACACACACACACACACACACACGGTACAAGCTGTGGTAGGCTGGGTCACCAGGCCGCCCCCCTCTTCGTCGTTTACAAGCATCCGTGTGTGAGAGGAAGTAGGCTGACAAGCTACTTGAAACAATCAAATTCTTCATACGTGTAGTTGCGTGTCCGTGTTATGTGATGATATGATATGATGACTGTTGAATTCAGTCACATATCAATAAGTCCACGGCGTAGTGTATGGTTTTATCTGACCAATAAACGGGCTGCATGGGTGTGTGGGCGGCTGCTTCCGTGCACGCTCTGTGTTCCTGAGTGGGGTGTTTTTTATAGAAAGGGGCGGGGCTAAGTGACGGTCGGCCGTGCCAGCCCCCCCTCGCGGGGCCCCGGCTCCGGCTCGCACGCTTATGTAAGTGTCTCCCGCGTCGTCACCGCACTTTACCGGAGAGGAGCGCACACAGCGGCCGTCACAGGCAGCAGACCGGAGACCACCCGGGTTCAAAACAAGACGCCCCCCCCCCCCCCCCCCCCCCGCCCACACACACACACACACACACACCACAAGGGAAGCCGAGGAGGACGACCCGCATTCACTCGATAAGCATGCTGCTCCTGGACGAAGCAGAGACCTTCGCAGGTAGGCGACCACGACACTGCGACCGAGAAGCTGCAGAGAAAGCGGCCGAAACACTCGGAAGCTCCTCTGATGACGTGCGGGAGGAGATGAATGTGGGTTAAAGAAGCCGTGGCCGAGGAGGGGGGGGGGGTTGTTTATGTACGACCATCTCAGAAGTGTCTAGAAGGTGAAGGCCGATTGAGATGAAGTTACTTAACCTTGTTGTGTAACACTGGATCCACACGTCGTTTTTCTGCTTGTATCTATGCGTCCTCTCAGCGCTCCGTTTCCTCTAGTTTCAAGCCCCCCCCCCCCCAGCTCTATTTATCCCTTTTTCTCTTTATTTTCTTTTTATTTATATGAATGTTCCTCTCATCCCTCCTTCCGCCCTCCAGCCGGTCTCTCCCACGCTTGCCCCTGCTGCCTCTCTCCCATTGGCTGTCTCCACGGTTACCTAAACCAATGCCGCACCGTGATTGGTGGGCCCGGTGTGAATGGGCCATGCTGGAAGTACAGCATGTGGAAGAAGGGGGAAGAAGGGTGGGGGGGGCTGCCTGCAGTCCGTCTGTGAGGCACAAAACGACGGATGCCATCGTTGTTTTGTGCCTCACTTGGTGACTGCAGGTTTCTCCGGCCGGCCGCTTTCGGGTTTGAAGTTCGAGTTCAAACAGCTGGCGCTGCGCTTTAATTCATGAGTGTTTTCGTACCCGTCAGACGAGTGTGTCTGCGCCCGTCTTCTGTTTTGAAGCTTGAGAATTCCAGTGATATTTTTTTGGTCCAGAGCCAAGAGCTTTGTGTTCAAATCTAACCCGAAGGAGCTGGTTCCACTGACTTTTTGTTTGTCCCTACACACGTTCTGCTGGGCTGTGATTGGCCCTGGCGTGGCGGGCAGGACCAACCCGTCCAGTGGGTTGAGCGGCGCCGGGAGCACGCGTGGCCCTTCTGCTCTGAGGATGCAGGCTTTGCCACACGGCTCCAGTTCCCACTTCCCCACAAATAAGAGGGATTTTTGATCCCACAGCTGCTTTCTTTGTTCTCCTTCAATATAAATATCCATCTCCTTTTTACTTCCTTAGCTCAGCCGTCCCCTTTACGCCCCCCCACAGCCTCCTCCCTGCTCTCGTCTCTCACGCCGTTTTCATAGTGCTACCGATTAAATGCAGATTTTTCTTGTAATCCCTCCACTGGAAGAGCACATGTTTTCATGCCCCTCAGGGCCTGTAGTGCCACAGTCAGTGGAAGCGAACACGCAGCTTGATTGCGCACACACACGGTTTCATTCATTCAAGTTAAAGCTGAAATATGTAGCTCGTCGCCTGCTGTTCTCCATGTTGACGAGAATTAACGGCCACCTGTGATGTGTTTTCAACATTTCAGCTGTTCAGAGCGTCTATTTGTGTACAAACGGCTGAATGACAATGTCCATGATCACACACGGCAAAACCCACGCTTACCCAATGCTTTGCACAGAACGTACCAAAGGCTTTCATTTGGTTTTGACACAAAGGAAACTGCTTGAATTGCTTCTTTCACTTTAGCCGTTAGTGCCGAGGAAGTAAACAAGCATATATATATACATTTATATATAAAGCGTGAGTGAGTATTTCTTCTTCCTTCTCCTCGGCAGTGACACACTGGCCTTCCTCTCGCCCCTCTACCAAACATTCTGTGTCGTGTTTTGTAATTTATCTGGCGCACACACACACACACACCCGTACAGTGGGAGGGTTTCGTAACTCACCTGTCTCGCTCTAATAAAGCCGCTTTAATAACTCATCCAGGGCAGCCAGTTATATAAGAGAGAGTGTGTGTGTGTGTGTGTGTGGTCCTGTCCAGTGGTCTTTAAATTGTTTTTGTCTTTTTCCAGACAAGTTATGCAACCCAGATGAATCTTTGTCTCGGGGAGGAAACAACATGTTCTTCCACCGGCACTCCTCGGTTTCCTTTGGGCTCCTCACAAAGCCGGCGGTTTAGATCTCAGCATCTGATTTATTTGATCTTTTTCCAACGTGTGGCAGTGGAATCACACTGAACACACACACACACACACACCTGGGCAGACACACTCATCACGTCTTTGTGTGTGTGTGTGTGTGTGTGTGTGTGTGTGTGTGTGTGTGCGCAGTTCCAGGGCGTTTAGGTTCTTGTGAACATGCTGGTTGTGTAACAGCCAGAGGCAGCGGTTACATAAGTGTCCCCCTTGTCCCACCAGCCTCGACGCTCCTCCAGTCCGGAAATACACACTTGCTTGACTCAATGGTATCAGCCTGACTGGAGGCCGGGTGTGGTCGTTTGATTACCTCGCCCTGACCTCCCATCTGGAGCCCGGCCCGTCGGCCCAGGCTGTCGAGTCGGCTGTTCCCGTCAATGTTTCTCCGAAGCCCGACCGGTAACTACGTGGTAATAGATGCACTTGTGGTTCCTGGTAGCGAGGGCAACAACTTTGGTTTAATTTTTCTGAAATCCCTTCCTGTTAATCCGCTGCGTGTTGGATAACCACGCATCCAACACGCATCCCGTCCTCTGTTCGGCTCCGCGTGTGTGACCAACGCGGGACGTGTGGAGGATTCTCCCTGGAGAGTCGCAGGGCGGGACGCAGGCGGGCCGTCCACACCGAGTCGCTCCGTGTCCCGCGGGGACGAGGAGCAGGAGGCGTCGGACCCTTCAGGGATGTGTGTGTGTGTGTGTGTGTGTGGAAAGAAGAAACTACAGAACGCACACCTCAAAATAGCGCCTCTTGAGTTCCGTGTCCTTGGCGTTGTCTCAGAAACTGAGATTTCATCGGGTGTCGCCCGCGGAGCGGCGTCTCCGGCTGTGGATCGCAGTCCTTGGAGCAGGTGGAGGACGTGTCGTTCCACCGCCTTCCGGGCGGAAGATTCCACAGTGTGGAGCAAAAGCCTTGTATCACTTTTCAGCGCCAAGAGAACGGCCTGAACTCCTCCAGCGAGGGTTCAGCGCGTTCTCGCGCCTGAGAGTAACACACATTTAGTGCAGAAGACGGGACGACGCGCTGTGAGGTTTTCACATATTGTGTAATCCTGCTGGTTTTAGACGTATTCCTTCTTTATAGAAGAGTAGCATCTTTTTCTTCCTGTAATGTTTCATCCCTTCATACGATCTCTGTCTCACGCTCTTCTATTTGAAACACTGACCGACCCACTTGAGGGCTGCGTGTGCGTCTATGTAGTGAGTATGTTATGAGTATTAGTTCTGTAACTTATTCTGTATGTAATTATCTGAACCTCCATCTGCACACGCGTGTTTGAATCCAAGCTGATGTTCTGGTATTAATGGTGAACTAAAGGAATAACCGTTTCCTTTCAGAACTCGATGCCTTTACCATCCTGTCGTCTCCTGTAAATCTTCAGAGCTGGCCTTTATAATTCGAGACGGCACTTTAATAAAGCGACAGGATGATTGGTTTTAGATGCATAGCTCATGGACATGATGGTCACTTAAATGAACTACATCTCAAGAGAAAATAAGTACTAACAGTTTTTATTTTCATTATAGTTCATCCTTTAGTCGCCTGGCCTTGTGATGGCCATGAATACAGAAAAAAGAATGAGTTCCTTTCTAAATGTGTATTTTAATAACCAATTATTCTCTTTGTTAGCTTGTTAGTCTTGTGATGGCGCAACGTACAAAAAATATATTTATGTGCCTGAATAATCAACTCATCGTTTAGATGGCGAATCTTGTGACGGCCCAGAATACAGAACGTGTCCAACACAATCACCTCGCTGAATGAGACCATTTCTATCTGCATAGATGTTTTGCTTCATTTCCCTCCTTGTAATTTGTGACCGTGCTGCTTATTGTAAACATTCTATATCTATAAAGTCGTAGTGACTCATCATGATCGAATACACAAACGCATGTTCTTGGATTGTTTAACACTTCTACACTCCTGTGTGTGTGTGTGTGTGTGTGTGTGTGTGTGTCCAGTCCCTCTGAAGTGCATCTCTTTGAAGGATGACCTGACTCATCTCTCTCCTCTTTCTCTTCCTGTCTGCCCTTTAGTGTCTCTTTTAGAGTGCTGTGTGTGTGTGTGTGTGTGTGTGTGTGTGTGTGTGTGTGTGTGTGTGTTGATGTAGAAGCACAGTGCATTTCAGGAACCGTTCTGTAGTGTTGAGTCGAAGGGGGGGGGGGGTGTGAGGCAACTGGGACATGTCAATCCGATCGGGACGTCTTCATGTAAAACAACTTGTTTTGCAGCTCTTCTCTCCAACTCTTTAGTACAAGCAGTCAACTTGTGTCCAGTTTCATTACAGCTCGTTTGCCGTTTGGAGGCTTATGCTGACTAATGTAATGGTGAAGTGCACAGGGAGATGAAATGGATGAGCGATACGCCGTCGACTGTGGCAAGACGCCACAGTCCGGAAACATTATCTGAAGAAGCGTCTGTTTTGCTCCACCGAGGCACTGAAGGTTCCCCGTCCTTTGTGTTGGTCAGCAGGAAGGACACCGAGAAGATGGCTCAACATCTGACACAAAGGGCTTCACGTTTGTGCGCCTGTGTGTGCGTGTGTGGAAAGTCTGTCCCGTTCCCCAGAGTTACGTGTGTTGATTTATACTTGTCCTCTGGAATGTGTCTTCTTTTTTATGTGCGAGTCAGTGTTTGTGTCCTGTCTCGTGTTTCATAAGCTGTGCATATTTATGCTCCAGCTCTTACATAAGCCTCCGATCTGGTTCAGTGTGTCTCAGAATGCTGAGGAGGAGGAGGGGGGTGGATGAAGTTTAGGGAAGAATACAAATAAGACAAAAGTTGAGCGGATTCTCTTTGGTATTTTAGTTGAATATCAATTTCAATACTTTTTAAATACTAAATCCTCTCCAGGTCCCAACTGGCATCAGCATTTCAAATAAGCCAAAGTGTTCATTCCAAACACAGTAATCATGTGTGATTAGAGACATTCCAGGAATAACTTCATCACAAACCAAATGTGATGGAAAGGATATTTAGTAAAACGGTTCCTGTGCTTTACTGCATGTTTTGGATTTGTCACCGGACACACAAACAGAGCCGTTGTTCTCTGTGTCGATCAAATGTTTCCTTAAATGTGCGCTTTCATATCCAGAGTTGCATCCTCAGGCAGGAAAGGAATATTTAGAGTATTTTTACCTCCATGACGACCCTTTTATTCTCCCCCGTCTTCCTCACACAGACCAGCCGCACAGCGCCCCCTTCAGCTCCGACAATGACACTCAGGAAGGCGACTCGGCCCCGTGGCGGTGCACCCCGCCCCCATCTACCTCACCTTCGGGGGAGCCCGCGCTCCATCCGCCCCCGTCCCAGTCCGCGTCCAGGTCCCGCTCCAGGCCGGCCGGCCAAAGGCCCGCCCCCCCCTCTGCCCTGGCAGGGACCAAAAAGAGGAGCTCCAAACCGGCACACATGAGACGCAACATCAGGTACGAGCTCGGTCGTCTCAGCCGAAGCCTTTGACCGGACGCGCGTGTGTGTCTCACGCCGAGCGTGCTGTTAGAGCATCAGATGAGCTTCAGGTAACGAATGTTCTCGTCCCTTTGTGTCTGTGTAGGAAGTTACTGCGGGAGCATCAGTTGGAGTCAGTGACCAAAACCGCCCAGCAGGACGAGTTGGAGAGGAGGCGACGCCTGGAGCAGCACAGCAAACAGGATTTCCCCGCGCCACGGCTGCCCGAGTACACGACTGGTAAGAACATTTAACCCCATGAATGCGCCCATGAATATCCAATCCACATGGATTCCAGAGGCAAGAACTGACTCTCGTCTTTCTTACTTCCCTTCTTGCTTCCCCATCGTCTTTTTTTTTCTTTAATCCCTTTTGTCCGGCTGTCCTGTCCATCTCTCCAGGTGAAGTGTCGTCATCGGCGGCGGCGGCGCAGCAGGAGGCGAAGTCGATCCGACCGCCAGTGATCTGCCTGGACTCCAGCAGCACGGGCATCAGCGAGGACGACCGAGAGAGCGTCGTGTCCGCCTGCGCTACCCCGCAGCGCTCGCACAAAACCGGTGAGCCACACGGACGTTCTGAGCTGCCCAGATCGGCCGAGGCGATTTACGGTTGCATGTTGAGGTCCGAAGCCTTGCTCGAAGGCTCGTCTGGCAGTCGCTGAGGAAGTGATCTATCGAGAGGAATTATCGCTGGGATCAAGCAAAGCAGCCTTAATAGCCTCATGACGGCCACGCGTGTACTAAATTACACGTTTCGGATTGCTTTCTGAGCCCAGCGGTGAGGAAAGAAGGCAGATTAAAAGGCTGTCAGCTTAAATTTCCAGGAGAAATAACAGGACGGAGGATGCATAAACAAGCTGGATGAGGTTTTTTTTCCCTCAAAGGGCAACAAAACGGCAGATGTCTGGGCCTGTATTCATCTAAAATCATGGGATGAGTCAAAGGCAGGACTTTTGGCGTTGAGCACCATTTTTTACAGAGACAATTTAGGGTTACAAACGCTAAATGTATCAGTGAGGGAATTCTACGCCCATTTTGAGAGAGAGAGAGAGAGAGAGAGAGAGAGAGTCTGGTCTGTGGAGCAATAAAGCTGGCTAATCCTGGTTATGAGACCGAACACACACACGCGCACAGTGACATTTCCAGTCGGGGTTGCATAATGGCGCCCCCTCCACTCTAATCCTACTTGTATAACCAGCCATTCACTGCAGTTATGTAAGGGCTCTCACACACACACACACGCACACACACCTCGCAGTCCGCCAGCTTGTCTGACTTTTCACCACCAATCCTCCTCCAAACGTTTTTTTTAAAGCTCTAATGGAGTTCATTCCAAAATGTCGCTGTTATTTCCTGTTTAATTTGTGTGATAGAATTTACTAAAATATTTCATCAAATTGTCCGTCCGAGACCAAAAATGTCTTTGAGCTGCAGTGTAACTTTGTGCTTCCTCGTCGCCTCCCTCCGGGCAGACGTGATCGACCTGTGCTCGGGCGAGGACGACACCCTCGTCAGCGTCGGCGCCAAGGAAGAAGAGAGCGAGCCGAGCGGCGTGCACGGCGACGACGCCCTTAACCTACCCGACCCCCAGGGCAGGGTGCTGGTCAACTTGGGCCATCCGGCCGCAGAGAAGGACATTTTCCTGCTGCCTCAGCTGGCGCGAGCAGTCAAACCTCACCAGGTATTCCTCCCCGCTGACCTCCGAGGCGACGCTCGGGGCTTTTTGTCTGGTCATCGGTAACCATGAAGACATTTCTCATTCTGATGTGACTTTTCTTTTTTTTTTAAGTCATACTTTAGCATACAAATTGCTTTGGAATTTAGATTTGTTGACCTTTTTATTCAAATTTTATAACCTTTTGAAGTCACTGGCGGCCCGCTGAGTGTGCTCTTTTTAACGAGGTCTCACTTGTGCTTCATTCGCCACGACCTTTCGTCTCGCTGCCTTCTCGTTCTCATTTCACCCCACGGCTTCCGCTACCGTTGCTTCTTTTTCCCCCTCTGTTTCCCGCGATTAACTCCTCGCCGTTTCCTCCTCAGATCGGTGGAATCCGTTTCCTGTACGACAACCTGGTGGAGTCGGTGGAGCGGTTCGGCAGCAGCGGCGGGTTTGGCTGCATCCTGGCCCACAGCATGGGCCTGGGCAAAACGCTGCAGGTCATCTCCTTCATCGACGTCCTGTTGAGACACACCCAGGCTCACACCGTCCTCGCCATCGTACCTGTAAGCACCTGCTGACTTAATGGTGCAGTGCAAGGAAGGGTTAGCCGGGGTCGGATCGATGAGTCAAAGAAAAGGGGTTCGGATTGCAGATTGACTCGGGTCATTTATCCATTACTTTCATTCCAGGTGAACACGCTTCAGAACTGGCTGTCAGAGTTCAATATGTGGGTCCCGCCCCCGGAGGCGTTGCCTCCAGAGACCGACCCGGGACGGGTGACTCCTCGTGCCTTTAAGGTTCACATCCTCAACGACGAACACAAGTGAGTCCCAAGGACTTTCTCCCCTTTGAGTATTGGCTCCTTTTAAGAGGGACAAGAAAGAGTCAAATACTTTTTACAGGATTTTTTTAATCCTGCAGGGCGCGCCGGATAGACACATTTTGCCGGGTCATTGGTTAAATAAAAGCCTGCTGGCAATAACATTCATGCAAAACAGTGAATGGAGTCCTTTATCTCTAAAAACAAAAAACAAAGCGGTGACCTTCTAAACCTTGTGACCTGCCTCTGTACTCCCATCTGGCTTGTGCTCTCTTCCAGCCCTCCATCACTCTTAAGACAGCTGCCGCTGCTAGAAAGATTTGTGTGTGTGTGTGTGTGTGTGTGTGTGTGTGTGTGTGTGTGTGTGTGTGTGTGTGTGTGTGTGTGTGTGTGTGTGTGTGTGTGTGTGTGTGTGTGTGTGTGTGTGTGTTAGAGAGGCCTGCTGCCAACAACTTTGTGACATTCACATGACTAGTTACGCGGTATCCCATTCTCCTACCGCCATACAGCAATACGATGAATTCATCACCGATTAATTTGTGACAAATTTGTAATTTAGCACGATTGGATCGATTACAAAACGTAATTCTTAAGTTTTTTGTTTTTCTCTATTTGTTTTTGTTTATTCCCCTCCGTCGCTCTCATGCGGTTTGCAGACAATGACCTATCATTTCTTGCGTCACCCAGGAACACAGCGTCCAGGGCCAAGGTGGTGGAGGACTGGGCCCAGGACGGCGGGGTGCTGCTGATGGGCTACGAGATGTACCGCCTGCTGTCGCTGAAGAAGAGCTTCGTGGCTGGGAGGAAGAAGAAGGGCAAGAAAACTACAGGACCTGTCGTCATGGACCTGGACGAAGAGGACAGGCAGCAAGAGCTGCTCAAAGGTAAGGAAAGTTTAGGGCGGAGGAATGAAGAGAAATGTAGTAATGCGCTGCTTTCTAATGCACCCGTGCAGAAGGTCCTCGATCAGATATTTTCGCCTGTCCTCCTCCTCCAGGTATCGAGCGAGCCTTGGCCCGGCCCGGTCCGGACGTGGTGATATGTGACGAAGGTCACCGCATCAAGAACTGCCACGCCAGCACGTCGCAGGCCCTGAAGAGCATCCAAACCAGACGCCGCGTGGTCCTGACCGGCTACCCCCTCCAGAACAACCTGATCGAGTACTGGTGCATGGTCGACTTTGTCCGACCCGACTTCCTAGGTACGGCCCTGTGACCAGCGTTTCGCTTTTACCAATCGCTCGCCGAAATCGCCGAGAAGACGGCGCTGGTCTTTTCCTCTCGACCCTCTGACCTCTGTTTCTTTATGTGTTTCAGGCACGAGGCAGGAGTTCAGCAACATGTTTGAGCGTCCAATTCTGAACGGGCAGTGTGTGGACAGCACGCCTCAGGACGTCCAGCTGATGAGGTACAGGAGCCACGTCCTGCACAGCCTGCTGGAGGGCTTCGTACAGAGGTGAGAACGCTGCCCTCCTGAACCCACGTCTGCTGCCAGGGGAACAAAACATGACCTCCCTCAAGTAGTTATAAAATAGAACACACACAGAGGGTCACACACGTTTTGACTCTCTTAGATCGGAGAATTCCATTTTATTAATATTGACCATTACTTTATTTGTTCCAGGCGAGGTCATGACGTCCTGAAGGACCACCTTCCCTCGAAAGAGGAGCATGTGATCCTGGTGCGTCTGTCTCCCCTGCAGAGGGCGCTCTACACAGAGTTCATGAACCGCTTCAGAGAGGCAGGGAACTCCGGCTGGCTCAGCCTCAACCCACTGAAGGCTTTCTGCGTCTGCTGCAAGGTGACGGGCCAGAGCGCAATACGAAAGTAATGTGTTATAAATATATGGCAGATTTCTTAAAGTTGTGTAATAGCAACTCATTTTTCACTGTTATACAAATACTAGAATTACACAATCTTGAGTCATTCTCTCCTGCAGTCCTTGAAATGTTGCTTCGGCACCAAGATTAATCCCTGTGTGTTTATCATGCTCACCAAGTGCAGTCATTGCTACCTTGAGAGTGTTTTCACAGCCCTGATCTCCTGTTATTCTTTAGATTTGGAACCATCCGGACGTGCTGTATGAGGCCTTACAGAAGGAAAACATGGCCAGTGACCACGACCTAGACCTCGATGACATCACTTCCACAGGTCTCAGCCGATCTCCAACCGCACCCGGTCAAAAGTCCAAGCCCATTGAGAACCCCAACCCCATTGGTGGACTCAGTCTTAACCAGCTGCAGGAGAAAGCCAATCAGGTCATCACTTACGAATGGGTACGTCCAAGGACTGGAATTCAGAAGAGCACAACTCACTAGCTTAATATTTGCCATATGAGATGCTGCTGTCGGTTCAGTGACACAATTTGTCAAATTCTAAAGTGTGAAGTTGCGCATTTCCTAAAGAGCTCACAGCTGTGGTTGTTCCCCCTTTTTACGGTTTACAAACTTCCCTCTTTTGAAAGTGAGTCTTACTTCAGCTGATCTATGAATGCAAAGGTGCTGTTGTGTAACGGTAGAGTACGTTCTCTTCACACGGCCAGGCGAAGGACATCCTGTACGACTACAAGCCGGGCCACCTGGAGAACTCCGCCAAAATGGTGCTGCTGTTCCATCTGATAGAGGAGAGCGTCAGGAAGGGAGACAAGATCCTCGTCTTCAGGTACCGGAGAAGTGCTTGTAATGTGTAATACACGATTTAAGCTTTGTATCAGTTATTTTCACCTGTATGTGATATAATAAACAAAAGCTAACGAATTAATTCATTATTTTGTCTGCCTCCTGCAGTCAGAGTCTGTCAACACTGACCGTGATTGAGGATTTTCTGGCTAAGAGACCAGTGCCTCCATCGCCCAACACACCCAGCAGGGACCGACCCAACCAGAACTGGGTCCGCAACCTCAACTACTACAGTAAGTGAATAATGAAACTATATTGTTGTACTATATAAGTGTTTAATAAATATGGAAAATTAGTAAACCTTCCACAAAGACCACCTGCCGAGGGGGGCTTTAAATAGGAGGAGAGGTTAAAGTTTATTTAGCACATTGAAGCTGGTCTAATTTGTCTTTAGGTCAGTGGTTTATTTGCCCGGTGGTTCGGCTCCTCTCATTGACGTCCAATGAGTGCTGCCATCTGCTGGCGTTTCCTGAGAAGAGACCGACTTATTCTGCATAGAAAAGGAATTTGTTGCTTTTGCAGAGTGGGTCTTTTTTTCAGGATTATTTAAAGACTGGTCTCGTAAAATATGAGCTGTATCCACAGTCCCTTTGTCGGCCAATTAAAAGTGAACTGACTTTAACAATGTGAGAGTTATCTTATTTGTCACATATGTTCATCTCCTAAATTTCAAATTTCAAAAGATACAGTTGCACAGTAGAGTGAAGGCAGCCGGTTGGTCTGCAGCCTTGTGACTCTGTTGGTTGTGTGATATCTTGCAGGACTGGACGGAAGCACGCCGGCCTCGGAGAGAGAGCGGCTTATAAACCTGTTCAACGCTCCGTCCAACACCTCGGCGTGGGTTTTCCTGCTTTCAACTAGGTGAAACACACAATATCAGTCGTATCGATGAATGACGGCCGGTGTGAATTAGTATTCAGGAAATGACCTCTGACCCCTCCGGGCCTCAGGGCTGGCTGTCTGGGCGTGAACCTGATTGGGGCCAACCGCGTGGTGGTGTTTGACGCCTCCTGGAACCCGTGCCACGACGCCCAGGCCGTGTGTCGCGTCTACCGCTACGGTCAGAGGAAGCGCTGCCACGTCTACCGGCTGGTGTGCGACTTTACGCTGGAGAAGAAGATCTACGACCGGCAGATCTCTAAGCAGGGCATGTCAGGTGAGTGGGGAAATGAATTGATGAAGTAAATAATTTTACTAGGAAATCGGCCGCGTTGTTCAACGTTTTTCTTCCCTATGTAACGTCCTGTTCCTCGGTCTGTCTTCCTCTCTCCCTTTGTGCTTTCCCTCCATAAGACCGGGTGGTGGATGACCTGAACCCTGTGCTGACCTTCACCAGGAGGGAGGTGGAGTCTCTTCTTCACTTCGTGGATGAGGAGCCGGACCCCTCGCAGGTGCGACTGCAGTCCCACGACAGCCTGGAGAGCGTCCTCCGGAGGGCTCTGCACCTCTACCCTCAGCTGATTACCAAGGTAGCTGGACAGAGGACACACTGTCTCATGCCATTTGTTATGACGTGTGGGCCGCCCTGCATACCATTATTGCACCATTCATTGTGGTCTTGTAAGGCTTAAGACTCCTGAAAGGTGTCATTTTTTTGTCTGAGGGGAAACCTACTTCAAGCCATTTGTAAAAATGTAACTTCTTCACATTCTAAATTCATTTGACTTCAAAGTGAAAATGAATGAACAATCTTTAATCTCCCCATCAGCAACCATTTCCCCACGAGTCCCTGCTGATAGACCGCAAAGAGCTTAGGCTGACCAAGGTGGAGAAGAAAGCAGCAAGGAAAGGTTACGAAGAGGAGAAGAGGGCCTCTGTGCCGTACACCCGCCCTTCCTACGCTCACTACTACCCCGCCAGTGACCAGAGCCTCACCAACATCCCCGCCTTCAGTCAGAGAAACTGGTTAGTGCGTCACAGCTGCAACAAAAGTGTTTACTTTAGAAGGTTTCATGAGGAATTGCTAAAGATGAACACAAGGCATGGAACTAATGTCAAAACTCTCAGGCGTCCACCTCCTCGGTCTGAAGAGAAGCCGGTCACCAGCGTCCGCCCGGTCCAGACGACTCCAGTGCCCATGGTGCCCCGGCAGGCGTCTGCAGGCTCCGCTCCGAGAGACGACGCATCAGAATCCAGCATCGGAGGCTTTCCTGTCAACTGCCTGCAAAAGGCCGGAGTGTTTGTACAGCGGATCGTCACCACTTCCGGTAAGCCAGCTGTACAAGTACTGGATTTCTTCTTCGTCTGTTTTAGCAGTTTCATTTCATCTTAATTATTTTTTTTCCCCCGACGGATTAATCTTCTAGGTACGATATTAGCTGAGGAATAGTGGATTGCGTCCTCGAGCTCTCACTAAATGTGTCCTCTTTGGTCTCTTTCAGACATAGTGATTCCAGGCACCAACAGCTCGACGGACGTCCAGGCCAGGATCACAGCTGGAGAGAGCATCCACATCATCAGGGGCACCAAAGGTACGGTAACTCTTTGACCGTTCTCGTTCGCCAAACATTTGCGTATTGGCCTCTATTAGCATGAATCATCAGTTGCAGCCTTACATGTAATCACAAGGCTGCAAATGAATCTTCTATGAGAACATTGAGTATTAATTTAATGGTGCCGGTCAGAGTGAGCGTTTACTTGTACTGATCATTTCTCTGTTTTAGGGACTTACATCAGGTCCTCCGATGGTCGAATCTTTGCCATCAGAGCAGCTAATAAGGCCAAGACTGCTGACGAGATTACCACAGCGCCACCGAAAGGTAGGATAGTTACCAGAACTGACTTCCTGTTGGTTTGACAGGCCCACATGTAAACATTACATTATTGTCATTGTGGTGTTTAAAAATCGGACCCGTGGTTCCTTCTTCTCAGAATCTCAGGCCCCACCCGAGGAAGTGTCAACCGATAGCGGTGACGGTTGCCTGTCACCTGACGGGAAGAAGCAGCCCCGCCCCATTTCCCCCGACAGCCCCGAGATCATCAGTGAGTTGCAGCGCTACACGGCTGGCACGGCAGCCGCCGCCGCCCCCTTAGTCTCCGGCGCTCAGCCGGAGACGGCGGCAGAGGGCAACGGGAGCAGCCTGCCCGCCGCCAAGCCGGCCCCGACCGATGGCGGCGGTTTTGCACCCAGAAAACTGAGCCACCACGATGCCTCTGTGACTAATGTAATCCAGCCCACTGTAGCCCAGGACCTGAGGACCGCCTCCAAGCGCAAAGCCTCCAGCCCGTCCCCGGATGAGCGGCCCAGTAAGCAGCCGTCCACGGGCCCCCGCTCCGCCGCCCCTCTGGCCCCACAAGGCTTCCCCTTCGCCGGGGGCTACGGCCTCCCTTCTCTGGGCCTCAGCCCCGCCATGCTAGGCGGCACACTGGGGAACCCGCTCTTCATGGGGGCAGGCTCGCCTTACTTCCAGCCCCCCCACGCTCAACTGAGGGACCCCGGTTACATGTACCCGGATCTGTTCGGCTTTGGCGGCGCCGGCATGGCCTCCTCCTCCTCCTCCTCTTCCGCCCCCTCGTCCACAACGACTACTGCGACCGCCGCCTCATCTTCCTCGGCATCGGCCAAAGCCGCCAGTTCCGTCCCAGGAGCGCTGCCGCCGTTCATGCTGAGCCCCAGCATGGTGGGCATGGCCGGGATGCTCATGCCAGGCTTCCCTTACAGTCAGTCCCTGGCCAGCCTGTACACGGGGTCCATGCTCCCCGGTGGGCTGCCGTGTCCGGCCGCCACCCCCGGTCCAGCCGGAGCCAGCTTCCTCTCTCAGTACCCTCCCACCGCTGCCTGCAGTTCCTCCTCGTCTTCTCCTTCGTCTTTCTCCCCCTCGGCGCGGTCCGAGGAGCGCCGGGGCGCAGTGCCGGTGAACGGCAGGAACAGCAGCAGCGGCAGCAGTTCCGACGAGGAGGACGATGATGTAATTGAGGTGAGGGGACAGTGAGGGACGAGTGAGAGACAATCGCCACCGCTGCTCTCTACTGCCTGGGAGAAAACTGTCTGAATGTCCAGCGTGTCTTCATCCCCAAAGAGCGTTGAATCTTAATGATGGAAATCAGAAGATGAAACTTGAACGAGAAGAAAACGCTGTCCGTCGGGGGAAGAAAGTAAAACTCTGAAGACTCAGAGCATTCAAGTTACTGTCAAATACAAGCATTGAAATATGACTTAGAACTGCTGAGTTTGGGCCTGCAGTGACGTTGTGGCGTTAGAGACTAGTTGTGCAGCTTTGCTAAATGTGGACTTTTTTTCCAACTAATTAATAAGATGACGTAGTTTGAGTTGCAGTTAAATATCAGTAACTGAAATGGTATTGTTAGTCAGTTGTTGAATATTGCTACTATTTCTTCAAACGGGGAAAATAAAAGGTAAAAAGATCAAACAGAACTTATAAAAAGCATTTTAATAGAACTTAACGATTCACTGCCAGGACAGGGGTATTGTATGTTTTTGTTAAAGTGTGATCATCTTAGATTGTAGAAGAGGCTTTTTTTGAGGCTGAAGTTAAAGACAATTACTGAAACCTCAAATTTCAAATGAAAGAATGTATGCTTAATCAAATGCCTTCAAAACCGGGCCTTTTTCAAATAGACTTTCTATTTAAGTATCAGACGAGGGAAGATCTGATTTTTCTTTTCTTTTCTTTTTTTGCATTTTATAAAATACACCGAAAAACCGTTGCCTAAAAGCAGCCAGGTGAAAATGAGGAAAAAAAAACCCTGTTCTTGTGAGGTGTCCTCCTTGTAGCGGAGAAAACACCAACAGAAAATGCCTTTTTGCCTCCATCTTTCTGAATGTTAACTGTGAGGGAGGAGAGTCTCACCCGCAGTCTTACTGTAGCGAAAAGCGATGCAAAACACTCACTCAAGCCTATATACCGTCTGTGTCCGTGGAACCCGGAGGAATTACTCCTGCAAACCGCGGTTTTGGTTACGCTTGCGTCGTCGCTGTGTCCGCGTGTCGTGTTCTTGAGGGTTACAAAAGGAATCGTTTAAAGGAAACAAATATTTAATCTCTTTTGTGCGGTTTTGTACCTTCTTTTTTTTTTCGGTAAATGACACCACCTCTGCTCTTGTGTTTTTATTTCCCATGTCTCATCTCATTTCGCTGAACCCAAACTGTTTTTAGTTGGGGGGGGGGGGGGGGGGTCTTGGAAGAGGGACGGTGCAGCTTTGCCAACATTGAGAAATGCACAAGCACATTGGGGACCTGCATCGAGGAGGATCGTGTCTTAAGAGACCAAACCGTGCAGAGCAGATTTGAACTGCGGCGTGGCTTCTGCAGCCTCCTCGCGGTGCACATACAAACATACACAGCACATATGCGCCCCGCTGCACCACCTGGCAGGGTAACACGGTACCGCACTGTAAAAGAGACACAATATCTGTAGACCGCTTCACGGGAACAAGTTCCCTTTTTGATTAACCATAATCGTTCTGATTGATCCCTTCTGATCACACAAACTGATCTGCTATGGTCGGCGCTGTCTGTGTCTGTGTGTCCCAAATAGCTTTAACAACCCACCAGCTCTCCGGTTGAACAAGATCATTCATCTTCATGTAAAAAACTGATCATTTCCTGTTGATTTTCTTCCAATTAAGTTTTGGCTTACTTATGTAAGACTTTTGTTGACTTCTTTTTACAAAATTTGAAATTACCAAATGTATTTATTGATGACGGTGCATATTTATTCATTTTTATTTTTGTACTGTTCTTTTTTTCGCTGCATTTCTTTAGCTTGTTTGTCATAGTTGTATTCTCATATTACTGGTGTTGTTACTACAGATGGAAATCCCTGCGGTTTCTTGTGATTTAAAAAAAAAAAAATGTTATTCCATTTTTTTGCCGTAGCTATCTGCCAGTTCGACCCAGCACATGTGGACCAATCGATAAATGTGTCACTGTGCACATTAAAAGAGGGGGTAGCATTTGTAAGAAGGCTAAATTAATGACCATATTCCATTTGTGACAAGTCTGATCAGCTCTTGATGATTATTATTATTATTATTATTAAAAGGACGTTGGGAACAAGATGATATTAATGTGATAACGAGCAGTCTGCTTAAAAACCTTCTTCATCTGTACAAGCTCAGATTCCTTCGTTGGAATATCGAGCCTGTTCCCCAGTTTAGTTCAGTTTGGTTGCTAATTTAAAAACAACGCGAGCCATTGGTGTGCATGTAAACAAACTCATTCCCCAGTTAGGGGTCAGAAAATGAAGCAGTCAAACCAATCACCGTCGAAAGAGAAAGAAAATAATGATATCGAGTGTTTTTCTGTTTTTTCTGCACCATATCACCAGAAATGTCCATGTGTGTCGATGGAGAACAGCGAGCTTCTTCAGTGTTTGTTTGTAGGCTCTTTATTTGACTGGCTGATCTTTTATTTCACAGCTTTCTACTTGAATTTACATATTTATTTATACAAATCAATTCGGTCGGACAAGCAGAGCAAACTGTCTGAATTCCATTTTAGCCGAGTAGATTAAAGCCGATCTCTTTGAGGAACGGCTGCTGTCAAAGCCTGTCGTGTACAACGTGTATGACCGTGGATTACTTTGAGATCCTTTTTTTTGCTTATTGAAGTTTGTAAATAAAAAGAAACCTGTTCCAAATGATACTTTGTCTAATTTCTTTGCAGCAATAGTGGGAAATGTAGTGGCTATTGTCCCCTTTTTGTCTCATGCACACAAACACACACACACACAACCGAGCACATGCACATAGTGTGAACAGCATTGAGCCACTCTTGCAGTCACACAACCGTAGCTTTAATTTGCTCTCAACTAGAATCCAATGATGTATATAAACAACATAAAAACTGCATGAATGGCTCACACTATAATCTACAGTTTATTTTTTTAAAGAGGAATTCAAGAGAAAAAATTGACTCCAAAGCACAGAATACACTTACAAACCGGTGTGCCATTATAAGTACATGGTGTTGTCATTTTCTCTGTCCACTGTATTAATACTAACACTCTGAAGCTGGGATTGGCTCCAGACAGGTTTTTTTTTATTTTAAGGTTAATTTTTAACACCTCACAAGGAAGTTGGTACCAACGACAATAAGGGTTTATACAAATACTTACCTTGTTCAAATAATGTTTGACATAGCGTTGTTTTAAAAGCAAAGACAGACACTTGATGTTCCCAAAAGGAAGGCCAATTCACTATTTCAAATGTACAATAAATAGTCTTTAAATATGGTAGAAAAAAAGTAAAAAACATGTTACTTTATAGAGTAAATCTGCTATTGGGTGAAACTAAAAACCTTAAAGAACTGCCAATATTGTTTAAAGAACTTTCGTGTTGTCTTTATTTGCGGTCATATAGATGTTAGTATATTGAATGCCTTGATGATTGAATGCATTGATTTTGCATATTTGATTATCTTCTCTTAGCGGTAAAATCAATGGAATATTGAGCGTGAATCTGTGATCATATTGTACTAACAGTTTCCATATCTTGCATTAATGAATAGAGTTTCTCTGTAAGATCTCAATTGACAAGTTCATTTATATTGAATGTGGATCTGATTAGGCATGAAACCAAAGACCATTGTGTAAATTCACTAGCTTTTGTTTTACAGGTTACTTGAGTTCAGTTTTACCGTGGCGTCATATGCCAGCAACCAAAGGACGACGAAACAGGTTAATATAACAGATGCGTCGGCCTCCATTTCCAGACAGCGACGTCAAATGTCTGAATGAAAACAAGAGTACCTTGTTCCATTTGATTAATGCCCCACACACAAAGCGCGATGGCTTTGCAGAGACAAATGGCTGGATTGAGACAGCTCAGCAGCTAATTTGCATGGTTATTGAATTGCAGAACCTGAATACCTGTTTTGGTTTTGTTTGTACACCTGCGCTTTTATAGATCTCATTACAACCATAACTATAATGTGCCAATTCACCATACACAATAACTGCAAATGTCAAATGTCTTGGGTAAATGTTTTCTATGTGAGTGCTTCATTTTTGGAAGTGCATAGCATATTGGTTGTTTTGTGTTCAGATTGAGTGATGCTTGTGACCTTTTATATTTCTGTTTTTGTAAACTGAGTGAAGGTTGCTGTTTAATCTCTGTCCTTTTCCCATGTTTCCTTGTTATTAACATTTGTATGTGATTTGCATTTTTTGTACATGGGATTTGAGTTCCAATTACTCAATACATGAAATTCATGTGTCTTTTGTATCTCTTTCTTTAGGATTTAATTTCTCCCCAAAATAGTAATGGACAGACTTAACGTGAAATACCCTTCTTGAATCGTTATTGCTCAAAACTCGTTTTCCCAGACTGCCCTGGTGAGTCACGTGACGTTGGTTCACGGGTTGTTGATGACGATGGCATACGGCGCACGTCAGTTCCTCAGTGGTGTCCCTAGCAGGAGGAGTGCCTGCTAAGATTTAAAAAAAAGGAATTAACAATAACATTCGCTCCGGCGACTTGCTCTCAACACACGGAGGAACTACAGGGCGGGCGAGTGAAGCGACGGTAGTATGAGAAACATGTCAGCTACGCGCCAAGTGGCGTCAATTCAGAAGCGACTCTTTAACACTGTTTAGAAGGCCTGTTGCTAGCTGCTGTGTATCCGCGGGGCTAGCCCGGTGCACACAGGGGACGGGAGCTCCGTGGGCTGCTTTGGTCAGCAAGGCTTTTTTTTTTTTACCGACGCTGGCTGCCCCTTTACCACGAAGACGTCACCTCTCCTACTCAGAGGAGACCCACATAACTGTTAGCTAACACTGGCGTTAGCTAACGTTACCTTGTGTTAACAAGCTAGCTCCGCCCACAACCGAAGAAGAATAAGTTGGCCCTTCGAAACACATTGAAAAACTACCACCGGCTGTGATTTGTAACCTCGTTTTTCAACGCGGACCGAAGGTCGCCGGCCGGGTACCTGGATCAGATTGTCCCCCGACTACGGTTATCGCGTCTTCCAGCTTATCTACTGCTGCCCAAAGTGTGTCGCCTCACTGGAATAGAAGGAACAGACTTTGCCGTGCTGGTTACACAACGCTACCTTTAACCGGCTGAACGACGGTATCCCGGATGAAGGCTCCCGGAAAAGTGTCCTATCTAATGCTGCCGGGGCGCACAGGTGCCCCCTGTTCCTCTCGGCATTGTTAATCTCACACCTCCAACGTCCGCCCCGTGTTGCTCTCTACAGCTGATCCTCCGTTAAACAGAAACGCCAGCGCCATGAATCGTTACCTGCCGGTGGCGCGGCAGCACTTCCTGGCCGCCCTCGCCAGCACCAGCGTGGTGGTAAAGAGCATAAGCGGCGTGGTGGTGCTCCTCTACCTGTTGTCGTGGGCCGTGGACTGCCGGTACGCCCTGGGCGTGACCCCGGGCTACCTCTTTCCGCCCAACTTCTGGGTGTGGACGCTGGCGACCCACGGGCTGGTGGAGCAGCACGTATGGGGTGCGGCGGCCAACGTGGGCACGGTGATGGCCTGCGGGCGTCTCCTGGAGCCTCTGTGGGGCGCTCTGGAGCTCCTGATCTTCTTCGCGGTGGTAAACGTCTCCGCGGGCCTCCTGGCGGGCCTCTCCTACCTGCTCACCTACGTGGCCACCTTCGACCTGGACTACCTGTTTGCGGTTCGCGTCCACGGGGCGGCCGGGTTCCTGGGAGGCGTCCTGGTGGCGCTGAAGCAGACCTCGGGGGACACCACGGTGCTCAGGGTGCCGCAGGTGAGGAAAACAAACGCCGACGAAACCGTGAGAGTTTAAAGGATCGCTTTTGGGTTGTTCAGGAGTGTTTATTTTATTCTCCCTGGACGCTGTAGTTATTTACTTTTTACTTGCATGGAAGCTTCTGTGTCTTTAAGCCCCTTGGTAACACACTGGTGACACCCCTTAACAGGACTCTCCAAACTACAGCCATTAAGACCGCAAGCACATTTCGATCTATTGCAGGACTTTAAAGTGTAGGTGTATTTTTTATGTAGGAGGGTGGGCATTGGGTGCTCGTGTCATTCAAGTAGCAGTTCATTGATTTCCTGTTATTTTGTGCCTGTGTGGTATGGAATTACCTTTTTGTGAGAACACCCTTCTCATACAGCGTTTGGAGCGTAGAAGCCAGAGGCTCAACATCTGTTCAGTTTGATTGTTTTTTTTTCCGGCTCTCTGGTTTCGGGTTGTGATCCTCTTCCAAATTTGCACTGCAGTTTAATCTGTTCATTCTCATTTTAGAGTGAATCCTGATGCTCTTCTATAGAAACAGAGCGGTGGGATAAGGATTACATTTTCCCCCCCCACTGAAGCACATGTTAGCTGCGAATTTCTTAAGTGTCTTTTAAACTATCAGACTGCTTTTTGTGCTTGTTATAGGTTTGGATAAAACTGGGTTATTTGACTCTATTCCTCCTCATCTCAGCTGAGTAGGTCAGAAAATACACATCAAAACGGATAAATGTTGAACGTGACTCCCTCCCTCCACCCTGGCACCTCGCCAGCTATTGTTTGCTGCTCCGATTCTTGCGTGCAGCTGACTTGAGTAAATTGTGGGAACCGGCAGCCTCCCGGTCTGTAGACCAAACGGTAGCCGTCTCCTTTGCCTGATTGCTGTGGTCCTAAGAGCTGCCTCCCTCCCATCGCAGGTGCGACTGAAAGCAGCACCGGCCTTGGTCCTCCTCCTCCTGGCCTTGCTGCGTCTGTCGGGGATTCACGACACCTCCGCTGACCTGGCGGCATACAGCTACGGCGCCCTCTCCGGCTGGGTCTACCTGCGCTTCTACCAGAGGCACAGCCGGGGCCGCGGGGACATGTCGGACCACTTTGCCTTTGCTAGTTTCTTCCCTGAGGCGCTGCAGCCGGCCGTGGGGCTGCTGGCGGGGCTGGTCCATGCAGCCCTGGTGAAGGTGAAGGTGTGCAGGAAGATGGTGAAGAGGTACGACGTAGGGGCCCCGTCCTCCATCACGATCAGCCTGCCGGGGACCGACCCCCAAGACGCAGAGAGGAGGAGGTGAGTCCGAGCGGAGATCGTTATTTATAAACGGATCTAATGCAAAGGGTGCTTTGATATATCGTTGGGCCTTTCTCAGGCGTTCTTGTGGATCGTTAGTCTTTAGTTAGACGTTGAGACGGTGATTTAAGAACCGTAATTGGTATTAAATCTACCTAAATCTGAGGTGTGGTACAAGACAATGCATCCGAGGTGTTCTTTATGCAAAAAGATATTCCAACTCAACACAGTGGAGTTTGTTAGTCCTGTTCTACCCCCGACTCTGCCGTGAGACAAAAAAGGCTTTTTTTGTTTGTAAAATAAGCAAATGCATTAACAACACTGAAGAAAGAAAATCAACTGCTGCCAGACACGAGAAAGTTTGGGTTTTATTTACTCATAGAAGGGTTGGTGATACGCATCAAATACGAGCGCCGACTGAGTGAAGCGAAGGCCGTCTGCTGACGGGGAAATAAACCTCACGCTGGTGGATGAAACAGTAATCCGTGCTTCTCCAGAACAAATGATGGCTTCCGTTTCAAAATGACGTAATTCATTTGAAAGAACTTGCCTGTATTGAAAGACCGCATCAGCGAAAAGTCTGTTATTTCCAGGTTTGTTTTTCTCTACCAACTAGCTACCTTCACTGCAAGTTTACGTCAGTTAATACGGCAGGGGAACATCTTGCTCATCGCATTCACAAATGCCAAATAATTAGCTTCAGCGCTGCTGTCACATGTGTCAGACCTGTGTGTTCTTTTTCAACTGGAAGACGAGAGGCGCTTTAAGCTGGGGTTTGTTATCTTGAGAAACCAGCAATAGTAGGCAAACATTCTCAAAATGATCCATCCGATAAATCCGAGCTCCGTGTTTCCAACATTAACTAGCAGCTGTCATGACTTTTCCTCCAAAATATTATTCAACCATAATATCATGCCTGCCTTAAACAACCAGGAACCTTGCAGATGTTTTGCTGTACGGCAATCTATAGTCAGTCAAGACTCCGACTTTGTGGAGGTTTAACTCGTGATGGGTTACAGAAGGTAACTTCTTCTTCTCCCCCTCCACTCCCTTTAGACAACTGGCCCTCAAGGCTCTGAACGAGCGGCTGAAGCGCGTGGAGGACACGTCGGCGTGGCCCAGCATGGACGACGAGGAGGACGAGGACGAGGTGCGGACCGACACACAGCCGCTCCTCCCGGGACCGCCGGCGGGGCCCGTCGGCGCCCCCCTCTCCTCCGCCTCGCAGAGCGGCGGGGGGCCGTCCGGGGGCGCGGCGCAACACCCAGAGTCCAGCATCATCAGCTTCGAGGACGCCCCGTCCCGGTCGTAACAGACGGACCGAGATGCGTCCGGCCGTCCGCGACTAGTGTAAAAAAAAATACGCTCGGCGAGTAGCTACGCGCTCACAGACAACACGTTCGACTAGTTCACGCGCGCACGGCCGAGCCCTCGCGAGCGCGCCGGCAGTGCCATCGCCACGGCCGAGAGGGTCGGCGGTGTGAAGCGCTGCCTCGGCTCTTCTCCTCCTTCCACGCGTACGCGAGCCACCGACCGCAGATCTCGGCCAGACATGATCCCGACCGGCGGAGCTCGGCCCGCTGCTTCACGTGTCGCTTTTCTCTTGCTTTCCAAATAAAATAAAACACAAACGGGTGCACAGTAGTCTTCATAAAAGTGTATTTCGGAGCACCCGTGGGTTGTTCTCTGGTTGGCTTTCCACGATAAAAAGACTCGCACGGAGCTCTCGGCGAGCGGCAACTCTACGCGCCGGAGAAACCTGAAGCTGACCTTGGCTTTTAGTTGTTGATGTTTAAACGCCGTGTGTGAAGGAGGAAGTGTTGAAACTAGATCTGCTGAAGGTCTGTGCTGCTGATTGACTGTGATACCAAACTTTTAAGAGTTGAATTGAAGAGAATCCCCCCGAATATTTTAGCCGGCCGGCCGTTGTGTCTCTGGAACCGCCGAGTACCCTCTTTTCTAAACCCCCTCCTCCCCCGTTTGCCCTTCAGTGGACTTTCTGGAATTCTGCCATTTTATTCTTCTTCTTTTCACTATGTTCATCACTAAACAAAATACCCCCAAAACCTGTTTTGTTTTTGTGCGCTTCAGAAGTGTTCTTTTTTTTTTTTGGGTGCTTCTTGTTCTATGAGTTATAATGAGATGATTGTTTGTCTTTTAGCTTAATATTAAGCCCACAACAGCAGCATCACCCTGTACCGCTTTACACCTCCTAGGATCTGAAATGATACAATGTGCTTGATTGTGTGTGTGTGTGTGTGTGTGTGTTCCATCAAAGCCGGCGCTGATGTGTCCTGATGAGGAGAAATATCTCCCCAGACCGCTGATCAGTAATCAGGGGAAACGTTTCCCAGTCACATTCTTTCCACCTGTGACATCTTTCATCTCTTTGCTCCTGGTACCAGGGACGACCGCTGGTGAGAACGTTTTCTTAGAAGATTGATCTAAATTGTTTCAAAATGCTCCATAAATTCTAAGCAGACCCAAAGGTCAGTGATTCATTCATTTTGCATCTGGCCAGATAAAATGTTTCCTAATTGAAGGAGAATTTCCAAATCGCTAAGCCGACGCAACAATGAAAGAAGACGTTGAAATCTACAAACTACACAACATGAATGAAGGTGTGAAATGTTTAATTAAAAAATAACAGCCTGTCTTCTGTATTTAATCATCGGATATTAGTAGCATGAGGAAGAATCTTGCTGCGGCATTCCTGACCGTTTAGTTTGTCACTGAGTGGGTCATCTCTAAATTAAAAACCAATGAAATGTAACGAGGCAGAGCGGGATAATCATCGGCCGCCATCAATGACCGGGAGGAGAGAACAGGCCTCCTTGGTCTTCTGTGGTTATTTAATATAAATCTGGGTATTTTACACTATGATACACGTGATGTTTACACATGTGTTCTATCTGTTGGAAATGGCGGAATATTACAAGTGAAATTACAACGTTTTTCTTTATTCTGAGAGATTCTCTCTCGTCGCGTCTGCACTGGAGCTCTGCTGCCGCTTTTGCACTTTTTGAGGAAGGACCGCCCCGACGGCGTGTCCCTTGATATTATGATGGGCAAATTCAGATTAAACGTCTCACTTTGGACTCCAAATTCCAGGCAGCGATTAAGTTATTTCTTCCCCCAGATGGAAATGTATAACGTAAAGGAAGCGATAAGCCATATTTGAGTGATGCCGTTCGTTGGGCTCTTCACTGTTCCTCCTCGTCCCCTCTGCTCATTTCACTGTGCTCTCATTTTTAACAGGACTGTGTGTCTGTGTCCATTCCTCTGGCGATGGCGTGTCAAAAAGCAACCCGTACATTCAGCTTTGCGCACAATGTTAAAGAGCAATCTGTGTCATCTTCAGAGCTTTTTAATTACAAGTTGCAGCTTTCATCGGCAGAGCGCAACGAGGCCCGAACACCATTACCTCTCCATCTTTGTTCCCTTTAGTCTTTTTATTCTTTTCCTTCCTGTATATTCCTATTTGTGCTGCGGGAAAACGTCCCGACGGAGAAGAAAGGAATAAAATCATGTGTGTGGACGATGCTGATGTGCAGTTGGTGTCTAAAGGAGAGGAAACCGACCCGTTGGTCCAGGACCAGTC
This sequence comes from Gasterosteus aculeatus, assembly GCF_964276395.1. Taxonomy (NCBI): domain Eukaryota; kingdom Metazoa; phylum Chordata; class Actinopteri; order Perciformes; family Gasterosteidae; genus Gasterosteus; species Gasterosteus aculeatus. The sequence continues at coordinate 15,271,256 of NC_135689.1, read as the reverse complement.
GCACCACAGGGGGACTACGGATAAACCTCAGCAGGGGCTCCTGTTGGCCCCCCAGCAAAGCCCGGTTTCTCTAACCAGTCTCTTGAGTCGACAGGGACTAACGGAATTATAATATAATTGGGAAGACGGTCTGTTGGACAATTAAAAAAAACAAGTTGATTATTTGCCTGTCTTCACAACTGATTATGAGCTATATTGACTTATTCTAGCGTTGCTTTTTTTAGTCATGCAGGAAACACGTTTCCTGAACATCTGATGGGGAGACGTCTGTTTTCCTGCCCTAATATGATGGACAGAGTACAGATGAGACGCTTGTCGTCTTGCAAAAGAGTTTATCACAGCAATGGTTTCTTTTTTCGCTGCTCTCATTTACTGCATCTATCCGCAGTTTTTCACCAACAGATCTTGTTGAATCTTGTTGCACAGACTCTTATGTTTTTAGTTTTCCGAAATATTTCTTTATCTCTATATGAAATAAAAGACGGTTGTATGAAATGGAAATGAGCGTACCTCTTGTGGTATTTTCTGTCCTCAGTGGTTTGACCTCTCACTACCCATCCACGAGTCCTACTGATGTAATCTATAAAGGGAAATCGGTTCTAACAGATCCTGAATATTGGTAAAATAATACACTCATTTGTAACTACACGCCTCCTCTGGACGTGTGTAGTTACCTAAACTGTCCGCCAGGCGGGGCAGGGAGCTCGGACGTTCACTGCTGTCTCTTAAGGCCATTACGAGAGAAACTTTAATGGGCTCAATTAACTGTGATTAGGCTACGAACACAGTCCTTATTCTACGTGCGGCAACACCAGCGTTTTGGGTAGTGTCTTACTTGTTAGTTTGTCACTTTCGTTTCGTTAGAAGCTAAAGTAAATGTAGTGTTTATGATAAACGCTACATTTAGTTTTGCTTCTTTATCACCGGGACCAAACCCACTTGAAATATAGAACTATTCGTTTCACTGTGACTCGTGTTGGTGATAGTTAAAGAAAGACTAAAGCAGATTATGTAAAATTACAAAGCGTTAGCATTGTTACAATTGTTTGTACGTTACAACATAATCATCCACAATGAATCTTAAAACACAGGTTGAATAGCTCCACGTAAAATAACTACATTTCCATGCCGTTGATGAGGCGGTAACTGGTCCGCGCGCTCGTGCCCGCGCAGGTGTGGCTCTCAGGCTCGTGCACGGCACCCCTCCCCCCCAGCTACAAACTACAAACCCTGGCGGCGCGCTCGCGTGAAGTAATTCATTGTATCAGCTTGAGACGGGAGGAAGCAACGAGCGACTCGCCTGCTCGGTAACTCTGCACCGGGAAACCACAGAAAAACCCCACAGCAAGCCGCATAAACTGCAGGTAAACCACTTTCCGAAGCGCCGGTTCGCTGTGCTGTGATACTCATCTCGTATCGTTAAGTTTGAAAGCCGTCGGGGTTGTTTTAAAAGTTGTCCGCAGCTCCGAGAGGCCGTGCTAGCGGAATCTAAGAGCTAGCGAGGTAAGCTAACGTTAGCTTCCCCCTGACCGACCGCAACGCCGCTTCCGCACTTGCCCCACACACACACTCGCCCCGCGCAGAAAACCGCCGCATTGTGAGTTAATACTCTCAGGCCGAGTGACCTCGGGGAGACTCCACCGACGGGCCGTTTGTACCCCGCGGAGAACTTGGCTGCCGCTTTATAAATGTGACCGTGGGGACCGGCCTAGACTCGCGAGCCGGCCGGAGCCGAACAATGAGGCTCTCTTCCGGACCGGGCGGCTTCCCGGCGGCTCGGCCTGCGCCCCTCGGACGGTCGCTGGCGGTAACGATAGTTAACGAAATATTAAACTCGGTTGGCCGTTTGTTTCCCGCCCACATGTCAAACCCCGTAAAGAGCGAGACACGGCGCTTTCCCCCCCCCCGCGCTGCGATGCTCTCGTGGTGTTCGGTTATCGGAGGGAAGGCTGCGTACGTGTTTCCTCGCGTTACGCGTCGGTCTTTAGGTTAAACGTGTGTAACGTGGGTCCCGGTGTTTGGTTTGGATCGCGGCCGCCCGCCCGTTCCCACACTGCGGACACGCCAGCCATCTGTTGCCTCTGTGTGATGACGCCATCTTTCTGGTGACCCACCCAGTGGCTCGCTGGTTCGGAAGCCGTGTTTGACCCAGACACTGGGGGCTCTCGCGGGCAAGAGACGCGTCCTGTTCGGCCGGTGGGACACGCGAAGCACCGGTTGACGTACGACCGGGTCGTCCAGGTGTAGAGGATCAGACCGCGTAGGTCAGGTGACCCTGACGAAATGACGATCATTACATTGTGGTTGAGCATAAGTATTGTTGACGTGACGGTCTGGGTGCAAGTTGTTTTCATGCGACACCATTATCTTACAGGACCAACAACATCTACACTTGCATCCTAAAGAGGGTGTTGCTGAAACGGCTGGAGAATATTACAATTTAAAAAACATTTCACTGTTCCCCAAAGCAGCTGTAATAACGTTTCTTCATGAGAGCTGCCTTTAAGGCCCCATGGCATGAGACAGAGTTGTTTCCATAATCGTCACCCTTGATGCCGTTGATTTCATTTAATGTCAGGATTTCTTTTTTGCCAGTGGCAGAGGACCCCTGGGAATATGTGTATAGGCGGGACCAGCTGATTTCTTTTTTTACCTTATTTTCGAGGTGCTAATCCTATTAAAAGTCCTTTATCCCCAGGGGTCATTTTAAATGACTATCAGCGGAGTTCATTGTAGTCTTAATGGTCCACTTTTATAAGCCATTGATGTTTTTTTTATGCTTGTTGACAAGGATCTTCTTGAGTCTTTGACTATCGCACAGATGGACGTTGGTGAAGGTCTAAATTAGCGGTATGATTTATCTGGTTAACTTGAAAGTTGAGGTCTCCCTTACTTGTTGTGGCTGTCATTTTGATTGGTCACATTGTTGCATAAAGCCAAATCAAATAAAAGGTCACCACAATGGATTGTGTCACTATGATTCTTCGCAATAATGGGTTCATTGGAAATATTGCCGCCCATATGCTCGCATGTCATGGCTGCACAGCAGCAACACCTGCCCAAGCTTCTGTCAAACTGCCAGAAGATTGCGTGGGCCATTTCCTGGCATGAGCGCGCAGACACACGGGCCTTTTGATGCATGTGTGGGGTTTTTCTAAAGGACATCCTGATGAATCACCAAGCGCAGCGCCACCATTTTATTAATACTGTTAAAGCTGTGCCGTGCAGAATGAACATCGATCCCCAGGTTAGGTTTTTCACCAGCAATCATGCCGCCACCGTTGCGTTGATTATTGATGATTTCTGTGGGAGTATCATTAGCAATGCATTTGTTTTTACGGTGACCTTCAGCATAATGCGTAAAATATTAGAATCCGCCCCGTTTTTTGGTCCTCCTGTTGCCATCGAGTTCTCTGCTCTGGGTAGTGTGTTAATCTAGTGTTGACGTTCTCTAATCGGCTGGTATAGGAACCAGGGATACGGCTCACGAAAACATCTCGGCCCTCCCCTCCCAAATTCTTCGGCAAGCATATTTTAGCAAGACAGGAGACAATGAATGTGAGACATTTTTTAAATGCATGAGACACGAGTTGTGTGTTCAGACACAACATTCTCGTTTGCTAATGGACATTTTCCTGTTTTCTTGTGCACGATGGGCCCCTCCTGTTATGTTGTTTTCATTGTACCCCTGTTGAGAGTTTTTCCTACATTTTTAATCCAGGAAAAGGTTTAAATACAAATTTATTAATAGAGCGTTACACCCTGAAAACTAGGTGCTGTTTGGTCTTATTACTGATTACAACACTTAAAAAATCTTCTAAATAAATCTGTGTCATTTTAAGGATTTACAAGCACCTAGAGAGCGTTTGTAGAAAAGGAGGCCACGTTGTTATTTATCCCGGTTCCCCCGCTGGTCAAACGTTTTGAGCATTGACCACAGTCGCCTCGAGGCCATAGCCGCCCCCATTTCTGTCTTTTTTTACACTGAGTGGATGGTCTAATCTTCTTTGACACTGCTGTCCTACTTTGAGTATTCATCTACCATACATAGAAAGTATGCAGCACCTCAATGGGCTAATGGGGGTTGAGATTTTAAGTCCATTATAATCAACTCTTCTAGTTGTCTGTACTGACTGTAATGCAAATAGTATGGCCCGTGTGCCACAGGACACATGTTACCGCCCAGATGTGGTTTAGAAAAGGGCCGGGTTGTTTTCCATCAGAACGGGGACGAATCTGCTGACCCGAGGATAACGACTCCAGCCAGCACACGGTTAACGGTAGCTGCAAATGCAATAGAAACTGCTGCACCGACAAAAAAGGAAAAGACTTTAAGGGGAAGTAAGACAGACCGGAGGCACGAGGCAACGGTCTCATGCAAGGCAACTTAACGCCTGCTGCCTCCAGTATCTTGTTTTAAGGGGCAGAGGTGACACACGAGGCGGTTATTGAACTTGGAGTGGAAAAACTTTAGCTCAGCTGATGCGTTTCAGAAAGCGCAGCGGAGGCGTCGGGCGACCGGTCTTCACGCCCACAGCCGACTCGCTGGCTTGGCGGTGGAGGAACGTGATGGACAGCGCACAGAGCTGCCCCTCTTCAGAGGGAGGAGGAAATGAGCCATCCGGGATGTGATTTATTATCCTCTCTACACGGGGTGCGCTTGTCCCAGTGTAGTCAGTACACAGTGTGTGTACTGTGCTGATACAAAAGATGGCTGCCATGGATGATGGGCGGTGTTTGATGTGTACTGGGTGAATAAGGGGCCTTTTATACACCATTCCCCGACTATTTCGTGTTTTAAGTTGTGGTTAATCGCTGTTGTCGTCAAATCTTAATTCTCGATCTTAATTATTGTCATTCTACAACCGATTGAATTGTGTTCTCTTTGTAAAATAGTGTTTCCCAATACGTAGTGACCAAGATGCTATCAGCAAATGACAAAGGCACAAGGCCACATGACTCTGTTGGATCATTTACTGTCATGGCTTACTTGAACCATCTCTTTTTTAGCTATCACGCCCAAAATATACCAGACAGAAATCACACATTCTTAAGATTCCATTTTTCATTGCACAACCACCTGAGAAGCCCCGAACGTCACATTGAGAGCCCCTGATCTTCCAGCTCTGTGGTTAAATGTGTCATATGTTGCGCGTGTGCTACGTGACTCAGTCTTGCTTTCACTGCACAATTGCTGCCATTATCTGTGCGTGTGCGTGCGTCGGCGTTAGTATGCACCTCTGTGTATATTGACACTAACTTTGCATTGTTTTGCAAGCAATTGCCCCGCTGTACGTTAGCCGCGGCCTGTTTCCTTCTCTTGTCCTGGAAATCTGCTGTAGCAGATGTCCTCCGTAAATGTCCTGCTTCTCACGGGGCTCCTTGATCACAACCTCCTCCTCTGTTTCCCTCCAGGGATGGCAGCCATCCGCAAGAAGCTGGTGATAGTGGGGGATGGTGCTTGTGGAAAGACCTGCCTTCTGATCGTCTTCAGCAAGGACCAGTTCCCTGAGGTCTACGTCCCCACTGTGTTCGAGAACTACGTCGCCGACATAGAGGTGGATAGCAAACAGGTGAGGCCAACGCAGGGATTGTGTGGGTTCAATTTTTGGCCTCTTGTTTGTTTGGTATAAAATGCCCTCAACTGCTGTACAGACTCGAGCGTCTAGTTATTGATATTACAAAAGCAAAACAAACTAATGCTTTAATTAATTGCAAACCTTTCATTCCCCCCAGAACCTGCACATTGCAGCTACGACAATATATTTTCCTCTGCAGTGTGACGCCAAGGTTCCTAATGTCCTCGGGCCAACTCGTCAGTCGTACACCCCCATGCCCTGACCTCGTTCTGGGTTAATGGGATTGTGGGACGTTGCGTCTTTTATTGGCTGATTGACTTCTAACTCCTTCTCGTCAAGCGTCACTGTTTGGCTTTTCAGTGCTTTCGCTCAGTTTTCAAACCGTCCCCGTCAGTCTGTATCGCACCGGCCTTGTTCCAGAGTTTCAATCGGGGGTGAAGAAATATACAATATTTATTAGACTTTTAAAAAGGCTCCTATGTGCCATTTAATTCAAATGGAATCTTATTTAATTTTATAAAAACATTCAAAGAACATTCTGCCATCATTACGATACATTTGAATAGCTTTTCTTTATTATACTCACACATTTTCATCCTATACTGATCTGCCTCCCGGTGGAGTGAGAGTGAGTCTGTCCATTTTATCATCGCTGTCACGGCGAGGTCTGCTTGTTTATCACCTCATTTATTGGTTGGCTGCAATGTGAAAGTTTTATGCTGGTCAGGATGGCGTATTAACGTCTTTGTTTTCTCCCTTGCCACACTCCCGTGCCCTTCACCCCACCCTTGACGTGTGTCTGTCAGGTGGAGTTGGCGCTGTGGGATACTGCGGGTCAGGAGGACTACGACAGGCTGAGACCTCTCTCCTACCCAGACACTGACGTCATCCTCATGTGCTTCTCCATAGACAGCCCCGACAGCCTGGGTGAGTGCAACCCACTCGCATGTATGAGCCCCGGCGTTGGGGTCCGTCTCCGAACCACGGAGCCGCACTGACGCACCTACGCAAATGACTTGTCAGGCCTCAGCAGCCAGCGCTGCAGTAAAACCCGTCGGGTCTTTTGTGTCAGCATTGTGATTACGCACTTCAGTGAGCACGTGGAAAGGTGGTAAAACCAGACATGAACTCCACACCGGAAATTACAGACGTAGCTAAACAAAGGCTTATTGTGCTATAACTTTATTATTCATTACATCTCTTGTTAAACCACTGTTTTTGCTGACTAAGCTGGCCGGGGGTTCTTTTTCCCCATCTGATACAGATGAGATATGGAGGCTCTTTGTAATTTGTCTTCAGAAGCAGAACAGAATTTTTTAGTAACTCTATTTAAATTGAGTCTTTTGTAGATAACCAGAAGCTTGTGATTGAACTTTTTTAACTCATTTAACAAACAGGTAATTGCTGTGCCATCACATATTTCATCAGCTGTGTTTCCATGTTTTCTGCTGGCACCAGCATTCCTTATGGGTTTGTGGGATTCTGTAAGTAGGTTTTTGGTATTTCCTGTGTTTTGAGTGAGACCACAAAAAGATAAAGAACGGGCTTAGAAACGCGTTGGATAGCTCTCTCCCCTTCTTTCCTGTTCTAATAATAATTAGTATTTCTTTCTAATCGCTTTTCTTTTTTTTTTCTTCCCAGAAAACATCCCAGAGAAGTGGACCCCAGAGGTGAAACACTTCTGTCCCAATGTTCCCATTATCCTGGTTGGAAACAAGAAGGACCTGCGTAACGACGAGCACACGCGCCGAGAGCTGGCCAAGATGAAACAGGTACATTAATGTCTGGTCCTCATCGCTATTTGGAATTAGTTTGAGTTATCGACACGTTTCAACGGTCTCCTGAACCTTCTCGCCGTTTGTTTCTTCGTCCGATAGGAGCCGGTGAAGTCTGAGGAGGGCCGGGACATGGCCGGCAGGATCGCGGCCTTCGGCTACATGGAGTGCTCCGCTAAGACCAAGGACGGCGTGCGGGAGGTGTTCGAGATGGCCACCAGGGCGGCGCTGCAGGCCCGCCGCGGGAAGAAAAGCAATAAATGTGTCGTGCTGTAAAATGGCCGACATATTTGGACTGTTTTCACCCTGGGCTTCTGCAGCCGGGGATTGGGGAGGGACTGGGGATTACTAGACGGGGAGGGAGGGGAGGGGGGTGCAGCAGCAAGAAGAAACAAGTGCAGTAAATGACTACCGCTGTAAAATGGCTGTTTGTTGGACTGAATTGACCCTGGGACGTGGAGCGGAATGGATGGGTGGGTTTGGGGGGGACGACTACCGCTCAACCATTGGGCTCTTTGCCAGAGTAACATCACGTTGGGACCTTTACACCAGCCACCACATATATGCTGGTGCATTTTATTTTATTTTTTCATCAAGCCACTTACAGATCTTCGAATTCATTCAGTTTCCAGTTAATTACCGGGCGGTCCAGATTGTGTTCCCTATGAACAAACGAAAAGGTTTAGTTTCCTGCCTGGAGGCCTCGATGCAATATGGGGGCGAACAGGGCTCAGCCAATGTAGACCACAGGACTGGGAGGACTGCAGCGCTGATCAACCACGAGGGATCAGCGCCCAAAAAGTAGACGCATCCGCACTAAACTTCATATCTTGTTCTTCTCAAATCTTCAATTTGTAAAATAAGACATTCGACTAAACTAAAAAAAAAAGCCGGTCCTGTTTGTTGAACAAGTGGCCACCTGCAGCCGGGTCTTCTGGGTATTATCATCATCAGAGTGGCAGGGAGCCACGTGCTCACGTGTCCGGGTACGTCGCTGCGGATAATCCCGCGCTCACGGTGACAAGCGCGCTGAGCCGTACTCCCGCCGGAGTGCAGCTCGCGCGCGGTTTTGAGGGCAGCTGAAGTCAGCGCTGGTTGCAGAGCTGCTTCCTGTGCGTCACGGCTTGAGCTGTTCGCCACCTGGATTCCCCCTCGCCGCTTTAAATGTCAAACATGTCACCAGGAGGGTTTGCAGAGGCATCATGGCGCCGATCAGCTGACCATTCGTGTCCCCTAGGCGGTCTCCGTGGAAGTGGCAGGTTAATTGTGGTCCGGCTGGATGACCCACGGTATTTTTCTGTCCCACATCAATGGCCGGACCGAGGAGGGAGGAGAGCCCTTCTTGGTCCACACAGCCGAATATTGTGTTTACAAGCATCCCCACACATTTGGGATGAACGAATGGGATGAATTTTCTTTGTGTAGGCAGGTGTAAAGGTCCAGTGTACCGTTCTCCAGAACTAGTCGATGGTGTTCTAGGATGTTATTCAGCGGTAGCGGTTGGCACCTACCATCTGCTTGAATAGTTCCACTCCACAAGACAAACCTGACACGTTTTTAATCTTTTCTGGAGATGCCAGAATGGTCAGGTTGGGCTGTAAAAATAAATAGAGCTCTTTGTCACGGAGTGGCAGCTTGAGCATTTGCCATTTGACGGTCTTCATCTCTCCTGAGTGTTGATCCCTCCCATTCCTCCTCCTGGCCGAAGGGGAGGAGCCTGTTCCAGAAACTTGGTCTTGTGTCGTTTTTTTATACTTTTATTTCCTGCTTTTAAAAAGAAAAAGTCAAAAAACATGTATCAGTATTTAAAAATAAGAGGTGGAAGACTATGGGACTGCTTACGTGTCGTCGCTTTGGTTAATTCTTTTGTGCTTTTACCGGGATTTTCTCGGATGATTGACGGGTCCATACGACAGACTGTTAATCATCTCTGCTGTTGTTGGGCAGTGCGGAGAAAGGCCGGCCTCTCGGCTGCCTGTAGAGCATCGCCAGCTCGTCTGCTCGTGAACACAAACGTGGCTGAAAAAGACAAAGGAAAAACAATAAGTCTCCTTATGTACAAATTTTTATTTCTACTTTTATTGTATTTTTAAAATCCTAATTTTGGATGCTGAAGCAGAGATGTAAACCAAGCGACCGGGAAAAACCGAGCTGTACGCAAAGTCTGTAAATATAGAATGTGGGTTTGTTCATACTAGACTACACACACGCACAAGACTGGAAACTGTATTTGTAAACTAGCTTTGGTTTGTGTAATAAATGACTTTCTATAACACAGCTCCTGTTTCTTGTGGTCTCGGCGGGGTGGAGAAGAGCTATTCAGTTCAATCAATACACGTGAACTATGAATGCATAGAGATGGATGAACGTGACACACTGACCCCATGTGAAGCGACCGATGAATATAAAGAGTTTATGTAACCGGCAGCAAAGTGTCCGCAGAGACTTCCAACCACGAATGAAATCCATCTTAATTCTGATCTTTTTCTTTTCAAAGCCCATTTGGTTGACTATGAGCTCCATATAAGTACTGCATGCTGACACAACTGCATTTTAATTAACTGAGTTTTAAGATAATGTGCTCATGGGTTATTTTGCATTAGTGACGGTTGTAGCTGTGGGTTTTAACTGCAGATTGGTAAAAAATAAAACCCCTCTGCAGCAGTTTGCTTGGACGAGCTGCATCGCAGAGCCCCATCTGATCACAAACCAGGGCCAGCAAATGACCCTCACTGTGAGAACTGTTTATTCTATTTTCATGTCTCTGCCTGTCCATATAAACGATGCTGTAAGAATTAACATTAATTCGTATCTAAATGGAGCCTCTCACAAGATCATTGCTGCATAGCGTGGAGCGACTCATTTCACTGCACCACCAGCCGGGGGACGAGCCAGCGGCTCCGCTGCCGGAGAGGAGCCAGTGTGTGGGATGCCGAGGTGAGGCCTGTGTGGGCCGAAGCTGGATGCTGTGGAGCGATAGCGAGAAGCTCGGAGCTTGTGGACCTGCTGCGGGACCCACAATGCACTGCGGCGGTTGCGTAAGGGCCGAGCGGAGGCGTGAGAATCCAGGAATAAAGTGGATGTACGAACAGGATGCCGCGCTCGCAGCGACCTCTTGGTATATACAAATATGTACGTTGGCTTCACTGGGGATGCGGTTCATTCCGCTTTCACAACTGATGTGGTCCCGATAGCTTCTGAAATCTGTGACTTGATGCCGATAAAACCATCCTTCTGTTTTCGCTTCCACAGCAATACTGCAGCGTGGACACAATAGGGAGGAAGTATTGGTATTCATGACGAGGGTATTTCAAGTGTCCTGAATTGTGCGAAGCATAAACCGTGGGGACGCATTTAGAGCGGAGGCTGAAAAACAGCAATATTAACAATAAATGATCCACGGATCTTTTCGGATTTTTTATGAAATATGGTGTTTTGCCCCATACATTCACAGCGCTACAGGAGGCCTGTGTGAGGAGGAGGAGGAGGAGGAGGTGTAGCTGTGGGCGGGTATGAGAGGAAACAAGAAGTCCGTCTGTGTGAAAATGACAGAATAACCTTACAGTGAAACGCCTCACTCTCGGCCTTCTGAGAAGTGAATTGTTATCTCTAAGAGGAAATCTGTGTGATGGCTTTCCTGTGACAATGCATTATGAAATACTGTATTTGGCTAGAAAATGTTCTAAAACCATAATGAATCTGTCACAATATGGCTTTTATGTCATTCAGAATCATCCAGTATGGACATGCACTGTTTCTACTGGAGAGGTGGTGTGGAAACGTTTAACCAGTAAAACATATTATTTAACCTGTGAGAAGCAGATCGGTAGAAGTACCTCAGATGTGTACTTGAGTACATTCCAGCGTGACGTCCACACAGATGGTGTCATAACACGTCACAGAGATTCTTCGATCTTTATCTTTCACATCACATGCAGCCATGTAGTCATCGCAATAAAGACACGGCCCGGACGATGAGTCAACAACTAAAACCTAAAGAGGCCGCTTGTTGGTGGGTTACCTCAGTCCCAGCTATTGTGTGAGGGACATCCGTCACTATTCTGCTGTGAACGCTGTTCCACTGGTGGAGGGAGGGTGGAGGATATCTGTGGCTTTCTCGAGAGACATTTAGCATGAAGTCAAAGGGGAAGGAAGGAAGTTCATCACTGGCTACTCCACCCAAAGCTGGTGGCCGGGCGTCATGTAAGACACAACGCCGCCCGTGAGGCAACACTGGCGGAGGAATGAGCCGCAGAGACGCTGCTGAGCGGCGACGTGGCTTCTCCACGTTTCTTCCTCCCGGTGCCTCACCCTGTTTCTCTCTCCCTCTCTCCCCGCTGCTCCGTCGGCCTGCCGGGGAGCAACAGCGCGCGGTGGAGCTCAACCGCCGGATTTATATACCGGTCTATTTTTAGCCTCTCGCGAGCCCAACTATTTTTAACCAATATGAGCTCATCAACCACCGGACTCATCCAATGGGAAGAAAGGCAGAGGACGGGGAGGCCGTCCAATGGGAGGGAGCGAGAGGAGCCGAGGGGGCGGGATATAGGAGAGACTAGCAAGTGCAGCGAGGGAGGAGACGGTGACAGACCTCTCACTCTGCCGCTTTGCAGCGCACCACGTACCACGAGTCCTGCACATTTCAAAGCTAATTCAAGGCCCAGACAGGCAACGCATTATCTCTCAGAAGGCTCCATTCTCAGAAGATAAAAAAGAAGCATTCTGGTAGAGCTGAAAAAAATCATGTTCTAACAACCAACAATCTAACAATGACAGTATTTGTCATTTTGATTATGATAAATACAAGGAATGACATTAAATCTGTTCAGTCCTTCAATTGCAAGATCGGCGGTTTGATCCTCGGATCCACTAGTCCATATCGATGTATCCTTGGGCAAGATACTTAACCTCAAAGTGGTTCCTGCTCAATGAGCAGCTCAAGGCCACAGATCTTTTGGTTTACATACAGAGCTGCTGCATTGCGTGAGAGAGTGAAGCTTCTTTCTTTTATTTTGTTGGTCATCGTTGAATAGACGATCTTCGCTGGTGACTTTGGACTGTCTCTGCTGATGTTCGTGGTGTATTTTTTTGTTATGACTTTGGGAGCGAGGCTGTGAAAAGGATTGCCCCAGGACAGTGAGTCACGCCTACACCCACCTATTCCGTACATTCCAAAAGGTTATTTTTAGGCTGTCTGCACCGAAACACAACGCCCATCTGTGACGGTTCCTCTGGTGGTACAAGTTTATAATCTCCGTGACACATACTTAAAATAACAGGGTTGACCACAAAATGTAGTTTCTCAGGCTTTCTGGGATTACTCAGCCACGGTGCTGGTTCTATTTCGCTGTAGACTCACTATTGGCTGACGTTAATCTTGCAGCGCGCTCCCGACAGACGCGCCCCCGCAAGAAAGCTTCCAACGTGACGGAAGCGCGCAGGACGATCAGTCAAACCCACCGCTCCCCGCAGAACACGCACGCGTAAAAGCCCTCACGTCTGTGGAACTATTCAAATCCATACGACTCTCTGGGAATGAATCGAAATGGCCCATGTTATAATTATGCGGCCCTTTAAAGAAAAAACCCTGTAATCGAATATCACGGCAAAGGAATACATTATAGATGACTGCTAACAATACATGTGATCACTATAGATACATAGTAACTACGTGAAGTATAATAAATAACACCATATTTGTGTTGTCTGAGTATTATTTGATGTGTAACAAATTCGGGCAAGCATATCATACATTACACATATATATTTATAATATTAGATGACGATAATATTATAACATCTACCCTCTAAATATTTTCCTCACAGTATTTTATGGTAAAGCAATGTCTTAAACATTGCGTGAACCGTATTTAATGCATGCGCGTGCTCTCTGACAGGTGTACAGTCGTACACTGGCCTCTAGTGAAATAACGCTGTCATTACATCTCACGTGCAGATGCAAGCGTCGCTTCTCCTCTTCTGCGACGCTGAAGCCATCGTGACGGGGTTTGTTGTATATATGCTCCGCTAAATGCGCCATCGGAATTACTTAAGAAACAAGAAAGTCTCGTTAGATTCGCTCGCCTTGAAGTTCTCGTGAGAATTCAGTTTTTCCCGAAGCGCGAGATTTTAATCAGGCGAGCGGCGGAAGAAACGTAAGATGGCAGCACAGTCCCGCGTGTGCGAGGCGACGCACTGCATGTTTATCACCTCGGTTCGTTCGTGAGAGACACACGTGACATCTGAGTAAGGTTTTGGTCGTTCAAACTCACGTTAGAATTCGACTCTCATTCTGCAGTTATTTGCCTCGCAATAACATTCAGAAATAAAAGGACTTTGACGTCATTATGTCACAGTCGGAGTATTATCCCTGCAGAGGATTACCACCTTACACCAATGATAAATACTATTTCATATCTCCTCTTAGTGGTGCTGCTATATGTGTGCCGCAGCTATTGTGTCTGTAAACTGGCTCTTATAAAACGGGTTTAGAACAAATAATACTAACGTTCACTTCACTTCACTTTTGCTGTCTCTAAACAAGACAACCAGTTGCTACCACCCTCATCTCTAATACGACAATTACTCTTTCGGTGCCATTACGCAACATTTTAAGCGAACAGGCTAAAATCCCCTATTATTCAATTAATGCTTGTTTGCGTCTCCTTACCAATTTACTTACACAACCACAACTATCATATACACTGTGAATTAGTTACATTAGGGTTCATATCAGCATGAAAAGGAGGCGCAAACCTCATGAAAGTAAGCAGACGGAACAACACGAGGACAATAAGATACTCATTAAATGATTCTCACAACCTACCAATCCCAGTGAATGCACACGAGTTAATGTGTGTGTGTGCGTGTTTGCAGAGAATGGCAGCGGCAGGATCTGAGGCCTGTAACCATCACGACAGCGGGAGCTCATCCGCTAATTCACTAATTGACGTCACTTGTCAGAGACAACGCCGAAGCTTTTTTGTTCACCCTACCCGGGACGCCATTAGTTGTAATTAACAGGCTGACTGATCAGGTAAAGTTGGCGAAGAGCTTCTAATTATCCCGTCTGCATGAGCCGGCAGTTTAGGACCTCCTTGTATATTAGATGTATGGCGGGAGCTTGAAGGTAGAAGTAGAGGTTACGAGTCTGTTAAATCTTTTCTCCTCACGAGTGATGCACATGGCGACATGCAGCAGAAGGAGTGGCTTTGCCCGTAGAACCAAGCGCCTCCCCGCATTATCTGCATGCAGAACTCTTTTTGTTTGGCTGTAAATCAGGCCGAATGACGCTTCTTGTTACGTTGCAGGTATAAAACATGCAACGAGACTCAGGGAATCGCGAAAAAAACTGTAATATCAGTCTCTCAGACTATGTATTATCTTTGCAAAAGGCTGTACATTGTCAGACGAGAGATTGTTGAGTCTTGTGTTCGTCTTCTTGTCACATGCAGGATTTTCATCAACTGAAAATGAAAGTGAACAAAGGTTGATTGACAGGTGATCCTGAGATCAGGATGACGGCCACGGTAGAAAACCGCAGCCACGAGAGTGAGAGGTCAGCAGGAAAAACCTCCAATACAATAAGAGTGATGACGATACTAAAAATGTATGCGTTGTTCGTTACGCTGAGCAAAGACACATCGTCTGTGGGGATTTAGGGAACAATGGAGTTTTGTTGAGCTGCGGAAAACATCACTTTACCAAATTAAATGGGCGAAATAAAATACTTAATGTTAATCTTCATCAGCGTCTTGCTCAAGGTCCTCCGGCAGGGCACGGTGCCATCAGCCAGTCTGTGGAACCAAGAGGCAACTTCTGCTTCTCCTGATGAATAATGAGGAAACTTAACTAACAAGCGGTTTGCTGAGCTCTGCCTTCATGTGAGCTTGTGTAGACACCAGGTTACAGGCCTTCTAATCCTATAATTAAACTGCTGGCTGATATTGCAACAAAGGAAAACCTCTCCTAATTATACAACGTACAAATGCAAACAAGTCTGCAGAATGAATCATTTAGGAATCATAAATCCTTGGAGAGACTATATATACTTGTTAGTTTGCTGCAACCTAAATTCATTATTTATCCCCGAGAATGAATAAATTGTCTCTGTTGGCCTGCTATTGAACTCGAAGCCGGTGAAAGATTCTGCCTGTGCTGCCGCACCCCAGCGAGCAGCTTTCTAATGAAAATAACACGAGCTTTAGTGGTTGCATTTGGGTCGGGACTGGAGCCTTTGAAAGTAATGACTGATGAAGAGACGGAGTGAACGGTTACATGTTACTTGTAATGCACTGCGTATCGACCTTTACACGGCCTGAGCTCCTCCTCCAAGCAGGAGCCTGCTGGCTTCTTATTTTTTAACTTTTCTTTCTTTCTATTCTTGCTACCAAATCAAGCATTGTTGAGATTCAACTCTGTCTAAGTTTGCTCTGTTTGTGTGCCTGATGGAAGGTGTTGTGTGAGAGTACTGGAGGCAGCGAGGGGGAAAAGGAAGTGAGCGACGGAGAGAGTGAGACAAAACGGCAATAAAGATGAAAGCCGATTTGTCTCTTTCGTTTCAACTTTAACTAGGTTTTCCCAAAGGAAGCAATGAATGGGCGCGCATGCCGGCATTGCAGGGTGGCCACAATGATCTGGGATCTCGCTCCCTCCGCCTCCCAGACAGAGTGAGGGAGGGGAAGGGAGGGAGAGAGTGAGCGCAGTCACATGCAGAGAGGAGCCGGGACCAGAGACAGAACAGGAGAGAGCTGTCAAGCTGCGAGGAGGCAGCGCAGAGACGACTTAGTTCTTTTTTTTCTTCCTTGGAATACATTTTCCCC
Organism: Gasterosteus aculeatus; assembly: GCF_964276395.1. Classification (NCBI taxonomy): domain Eukaryota; kingdom Metazoa; phylum Chordata; class Actinopteri; order Perciformes; family Gasterosteidae; genus Gasterosteus; species Gasterosteus aculeatus. The sequence goes on along the minus strand of NC_135689.1, from coordinate 15,255,080 downwards.
TCCGACCCTGAAGCCCACACACACGCACACACACACACACACACACACACACACACACACGCTAGAAAAAGAGATATAAACACACAAACTTACAGATGGTAAAGAGTGTGAGCAGTGAGTGTTTTTTCAGGATCTGGACGTATTGAAGCCTGACTAACACAACAGTTTGGATTCAGCATCTTTGCCACTTTGACTTGGACTTAGCGGCGCAGCAACACTTTGGACTGAGAGTGCGTGTGTAGCTGTCTCGAGTGTGCGCGAGTGTGTCTCTGGATCTGGCGCGTCCCCTGAACGCGACGCTGAGATTTGGGCTCGCGGCGAGTCGGGCACTTGTTACTGTGGTGGGTCTGCATTTGTGTGTGTGCGTGAGGAGCAGGATGAACTGGCCGCTGACGGCGCTCCTGCTGGCCCACTTGGGGGCTTCCTTAGCGGGGGCATGGAGAGCATCTCAACCCAGACTGCAGTTCACACACTCCGGTAAGAGGCTCTTTGTTACTGGGGCTCTTTGCTCTCAATGTCTCATGCATCTGTTGCCCTGTCATTCTCTAACACACACACACACACACACACACACACACACACACACTCGTGCAGGTGAATCAAACGTCTCTCCTCATCATCACCTCGTCTTCCCTCACTGCACATGTGATATGCGACATGTGGATCGCAAATGATCCCTTGTCCCTCCACCTGTTTTGTTCCGCTGTCTCGCTGTCCTCCACCTCTGCAATAAACTCCGTATGATTCATATTTCTGTCCAAAAGTGGCATCGTTTAAGTGCTCATTTCCAACACACTTGTAACGGTAGAACGTTTCCTGGATTACACATTCAGAGGGATTTTCCTAATTTTGACATAACTAATAATTTAAATTATTTGTAAACTGTGTTTATTTGTACAACTGTAGTGAAAAGCTGCTTATATTCTCTACAATATACACCTGATAACACTATGACAGAAAGAGTAGACCAGGTCAAAGTTTAACAGAGTCGCTTTTGTCCGCATATTAGATGTTGGCAGAGGACTCCGCTATTAAACTTCTCACCAAAAGACATTGTCCCTGTTATTTCCAACGGGACGGAACCTCCTGGGGATTTGGAATCCAGTGTCAATGTCTCTTAGTTCCAGTTACTATCAAATAAATAATAACCGCATGGCTCGAGTCCAAGATCCGGATCGGCATCAAATGAATTGTTTCTTGGCCTCGGGCCAATCTGTCCACCACGGTGGAGTCCAGGCCGAGGTCGCTGGAGAAACACGCAGACACACACAGGAACTCCATCATTTATTCGCTGTGTAATTACAGCTCTTTAGCTACTGGATACATTGATCATGTACTCTGATGTGTTGCAGCCGCTCTTTATGCGCGTTTGAACGCTCATGTGCGGTTGGATTGGAGCAGATGGGTCCAATCTTCTAACTCGTGAGTAGGTTCGCATCATTGGAGGATGGGAGGGGGATTAGAGGGGACTTGGTGGAATTGGTGAATCCTGCAAACAGCATCTGAGCCATGTGTTCTGTTGTTTGGGTATAACTACTGTGACGGTCCGAACTAATGAGATCGCAGAAATCTGCATAATGGAAACCAGATTTGTGGTGTGATCCTCTGAAGTCTGAGCCATATTCACTACGAATCACCTTCAAACTAAAAACTTCTCTGAGCCTTTAGTCACGCTCACATAAAGCCGTGTTTATGGCTTTAAGAAACAAACTGATTACACGTTATGACAAACACAAAGTGTGTGTGAAGGAGACGCGATGAGGCTGCAGTCGGCCGGTCGTGACCCAGAAAGCACCGAGAGAAGGAAAAGGGAAACCTCGTCAGATTCTCCCAGGTGGGAATTTAGCTCTAATGAAAGCTGATTGTGATAATGTGGAGAGCTGCTGAAGTAGCCGTGAGTGTGTGTGTGTGTGTGTGTGTGTGTGTCTTTGTGAGCGTGCAAATGTGCCTGTGTGTCCTTTAAGTGTGTGTGTATCTTTGTGTGGATGCATGAAGTATGTGTCTGTGTGTCGTTGAGTGTGTGTGTGTGTGTGTGTGAGTCTAAATACAGCTGTTTGGGTTGGTGTGTTGTGTTTCTGCTCATGGCTTTGAACTAGAAGGGTCGTTTGTTTGACTGTGTGTGTTTTATGGCAACAGGCGGCGTGTTCATCATTGGGAAGAGAACAGAAAGAAATATGGGATGCGTGTGTAGGGTTTGTGGCTTCCACCATTAAGTCTGTCTGTTTGTGTGTGTGTGCGTGTGTGTGCGCTCTCTGTGGGAGCTCCATGTTGTGGTCATTTCCCTTCCCATCACCACGGAGGCTTTTCTCAGACACAGGGAGGAGATCGTTTTTTGTCGGGGAATGGCTGTAACTAGAAAGGGATTTCGGGCCCGCTTAAACACTTTGACGACCGAGGTTGTCGTATAGATACTGAACGTTTTGTTTTCCTTCATCTGCTGACGTCATAGCAGGAATCCACTGTAAAAAAAGAAGTGGAAAAAGCATCTCAAACTATGTAGTAAAGCAAAGACACCAAATGGCAATATTTGCAGTTAAAAATCAGTAATTCAATAAACACGATAACATACGGCATAATACACAAAGCAAGAAAAATGTTTAATATAAGAAAGTAGTGGTCATTTAATCTGACAAGAAACGTCCTGCCTTGTATCTGCTATCAGGCAGAAAGGGAGACACAGTTTTTGGTGCATGGAACCTTTGGGTTGCTTCTACTTTTCTGCAGCCTGCACATGGGCACAGAACATAGGAAGCAGCGCCTTATCTTCAGAAGCATCGGGCTGACAGCTACCATATGAAAATGAAAATTGACAGGGAGAACATAGGGGATACGAGACAAAAGCAATAATGTAGAGAAGCAACTGCATTCAGTCGTCTTTGTCTGCAGCGTAGACGTTATTGATTGTTTGTAGTTATGCGATGAGTTAACTGTTGTCCATCACCCCACAGGAAGCTCAAACCCACAAATCCCTGCCTCAATGGTCCATTAGCTGTACAGGTCACGGAGACGACCCACAATATGAATGGAGGTACAGGAACATCAGCGAAAACGCGCGTCACACGAGACAAAGGCCTCTGAAGCCGCAACGCTTCGCCGCTCAGAGGCCTTTGTTTGCAGCACGGAGGGGGTTTCCTGCCGTGTGTCAGAAAGTATTGTCCATTTGGAGAGCAAAGTGACCTCTCTGCAACCCATCACTACACTTTGAAGGGGGTTCAAAGGGTGGGGCCCTCCGTCACCAGAAACTGACTGGCTTTGAGCCATCAACCTCCAAATCTTGAGTCTTCAAAGTCACAGAGTCACCAGTGAGGACGGCCTTGATTATAGATTTCTTTTTAATCAAGATGGTACAGCTGGTGGCCTCGGGGTGCTGCGCCACTGACGATCAAAACGCGCTCCCTTCTACAAACGAACATCCGCTGCAGATCTCAATTCCCTCGGGCCGGACCCCAAATTCCACCGAGTCGGACTGTAGCGGCGTTCTGCGGAGCACGTAGGAAGACCCCCTTCCTTGGGTGCAGTATTGCTTTTGATCTTGCTGACGAAATGAACGAATTGCTTCTGGATTCCTCCCTCTGGGCTCTTCTGCACTACGGCGGCCGCTTTGTTTCCTGCTGCGTCATCCTTTTGAACCTCCCCGAAGCACCGATAGCGGAGATGGTTTCGACCCATTGACCTCCAGGTGAAGGACACAGCACGCTGCTGTCGACCCCCCTCAGATGGGTCTGGCTTAGCAGCCCCAAAATGTTGCATGCACTTTTCTTTTCTTTTGTGGACACGTGCAGCCCCATTACCATTAAGTGTGCACCAGTGTCTGCCTGGCTACCCCCCCCCCCCCCCCCCCAGCCTCCCCCCTCTCACCCAGCAAGTGGTCAGAGTTGTTAGTCTCTCAGGGGGAGAGAGAGAGAGAGAGAGAGAGAGAGAGAGAAGCCCTTTGATCGTCTGAGACGTTTGTTCCGATGGGTGAAGGGAAATCACACTGACTGACCAACGTCATACGTTAGGAAAAGGTAGCTTGGAATACTCAAATACATGTCGGCTTACCTCCTGATTTATTCCAGGTACTCACTCAAACGCCATGTGGTTCACATGCAGGAGTGGGCTAACTCACACGTTTGTCTTTATTACAGATGGCAGTCAGAGATACCATCTTTGAGATACACGAGTACACCTGAACAAACACATTCCCTTAAAAGGGAATGAAAAAGATTCACCGTCACAATCACAGAACAGAGGTCCTCTAAAGGCCTCGGAGGACGTTTGGATGCTTTATTAAGTCAACGCCTATTTTCCCACGTGTAGACCTCATGTTTTATTCATACACCATTGACTTGGTGAATTGGTTTGCCAAGGACGTTTAACGTCACCGGAGAATATCTGAATTGTATCATCATGAGTTGCTTTTTCACGAGTGGAGACAATGGCTGTGGCTTCTGACCTCCACACTGCTGATTATATGTGGCGGTCGTGATTCAGGCTAAAACCTGTCCTCCTATTTCCGCCAGTGTCTTTCTAGACTATTAATGTAAATGCAAATGAGTCCTTTTTCAATTGTCTGCTATTAGCATGCAAATTGCTTAGTTTTACCAAACGTTGGATTAGCTCATCAGCGTCCAGATGCATGTTTGCTCATGTGCAAGTTTGTAAATGTTCAATTTCGATGTCCGCAGGGAAAAAAGGTGCTACGCAAATAATTGTTGTTGTCCACGTGAAAAACCAGCCAAGAGACACACAAAACAGCAGCTGATTAGGCCACCGTTGGACACAACTTAAACAACTTTAATCGCCTGAAAAGGCAATTATTTGTTAGTTGTTCTTTCTTTTCCCGCTCAGTCTCCAGCCCGGCGGAATTGCTCTGACCTTAAAGACGTTGTTGCTGTCCTAGTTCGGAAAGCTAGAACTTCACCACAAAACTCAACTTTGAAATGTATCGTACGATGTTTTTGAAGTGTGAGAAACAGGAAACACTGATGCCTCTGGTCCGGTTTTCTTTTCTCATGTAAAACACAAATCTCCTTAAGAGGTGAGACCTGGTCCTTTGTGTCGGTCGTACGTCCTCATTCACTCTCCCCAACCTCACCTTTGTCTTCTCACTGTGCACTAATAAAGCCTCGGAACGCCCTCAGAGTGATATTACAAATCAAGGGACGTTTCATTATTCATTTATTCTTTCAGATCCGTTGCTATCTAGGCCAGTGCTTTCCAGGCTCAGGGCTGGGATGTTGCTGAGATGTGGATTTCACTGGGACGGTTATCTGGCACAGAATCGGGTTATTCTCGATTATTCATTTTAATGGAGGCAGTCCCCAATGCTAGCGCTGCTTGTCACCATCCAAGTGAACGTTTGCTGTTTGCTCGTCCCACTCATTAGAAAATGCTCAAGTGAGGCGGACGCTTTCTTTCTCCAAGACGTTAGTCGGGAAGTTGTTAGAATACTAATCCTGCCCAAACATGAAATACACCTGTAATCTGTTTTAAAAAAAATACTTTAGCCTCCTTTGCTGTTTGAAATTCATTTTCCACAATATCCCGGGGGGTCAGATGACATGTTCTCGCAACAAAACTCAAGTCCCTTATCAAGACATGAAAAGGGGTGTTTAAGGGTCTCGGAGCTCGAGGGCTTTCTCCTCTGGACAGAGATGGCGAAAGGAGTCGAATTACACCTCTGCTTTGGCAACAACACACCCTGACAACAGTGGACGCTAAATTCCCCCCGAGAGGTTTCTCGTGTTAATATCAGAGGCTATCTTTAGTTTGAACCCGTAATTAAGCAATAAATCCACAAGCTTCACATTTCTTCCATTTCCCTCAAGTGTTCATTTGCTCCATTCTGTTGTCAACAATCTGGAGCTTCTCACCTCTCCTCCGTCGCTCTTACTGCCCGTCAGCATTTCGCTTCAAGACACACGAGAAACATTCGCCCTCCTGCCGCTCTGTTGCTGTGCACTTTATTTTACGGGCTAAGGCCAAAGAAATATATAGTTTTACCGTATCAGAAAGTTTCCGTATCCCAAATCTGGATCTTCTCAGCTTTGTGAGTTTCTCTGCATTCCTTTCACTTTAGCTGCCTGAGGAATTTAATCCACAAAGACACAGTTGACTTGTTAGCTGGAGGCCTGAAGAAGATAGGATCGACCTCGCTAAAACCAACTCTAACCAGTAGTTTACCTCATTGGCAGAAGATGAGAGACGACTGGGGATGCAGATGTCTGGGAAATATAGGAAAATGGCAACTTCTAGACTGCAGTCGAGCCTCAGCTTCCCGCTACGTGTACGCTAGACATCTGATCTTCAACCCCTCGGTGCGAGCGACCTAACATTCCCATGGCTGCATCCACAAAAAAGAAACCACAAGAATTGAGAATCAAATTATTGGGGTTTCTGTCTGTTTTCACTGGTGGAAACATCAGACGAAGTCAGACTTCCTTTTCCTGTTTAAACAGAACCAGGACTTATCAGAGGGGCTGTACAGTCTAAAGTAGAGTATTATATTGTTGATTGTATGATATAAATATAAAAACACCAAAGACATCGTGACTATCCATAACCTTCACAGGACAGCGTCTTGATTATGGCCTGTTTCAAAGATTTAGAGATGTTATTAATGCCTCTTTGCTAGAAGAAACGTCCACAAAAGCAAACGGAAAAGCTTTAAAGTGGAGCCACGGGGAAGCAGCCACAGGCAACGTGACGACTGCAAGGATTTTTCACTCTGACGGTTCGAGGATTTCAACCTAACTCTGGTCCAGGCCTTTGAGATTGACTCTCCTGAGATCAGTGTCAGTGCCCATGATATTTTTACTCTGGGAAGGTTTCACTCTCACAACTTACCGGAGCAGCGTTATGAGAAAGCATCAACCTACCAGCATTGTTCTGCACACGGCGCCTCCCACACGCCGCCGCTTGTTGCTGTGTTGAGCGTGAAGCAGAGAAAACAATGCGCGTTCTCGGTGAACCTTTTCCTGGTCGAATAAAGACACAAAACAAACACGGCGACCCGGGCCGAGCAGTCTGATGATGATGATGAATAATCATACGTACTGAGGTCAAAGGTCAAGCCGGCCACGTTCGCCTGGCCTGTCGGTGACACAGTCCAGACGCACCTCGCCTCTCTGTGTTTGGCTATAATGTTTCTGTGTGTGTGTCTGTGTGTGGGCACATGTGTTTGAATATTAAAGGAGATTTGAGTCCATGTGGAACAGGAAGAAGCAGCAGGTATAATCAGTTTGTGTGGATGTGAATGATTGAATAGCGCAGGAACCCGACCCGTAGTGCATGAAACCCAACGGGATCGCGCGATGATCCTGACAAGCTGCCGGGTACATCAGATTACGAGATGTCGTTGTGGAAGACAACGGATTCTGCGACACAAAGCACCAACGGAAAGAAAAGCATTTTCTTTTTTTTACATTACTGGTCCTCAAAATTTGCCTCTCTTGCCCGATCGTATTTGCATATCATGAAAGTGGCGAGAGATCGCGAGCGAGAAGACATCTGATCCGCCACCAACTGGCAGGACGTAAATGTAGTGTGATCTGCTGTATGTATGTGGGCACGTGTTAGAAATGATTTTGCGTGTGTGCCTCCGCATGAGTGCCCATCTGTGTGCCTATAGGCTTTGTTCCCATGCTTCCTTCTGGCCTCCCGCTGTAATTGCACCAGTAATTGGTGAAGTGATAACCCCATTTCCACAGGAAATGTGCCCCCGGTTTCCCCCCCCTCGCCACCATCATCCCCCCCCTCCGGTGGTGCAGCCAGCAAAGTCCTCCCCCTGGGAACGTGGCACTAGACAGCTAAAGTTCCCTGGGGTTTGGCTAGCAGACGGACAGACGGGCAAAGGCAGAAAGCAAAGTACGCACATGTGTAGCTCACATGTAGGACGCTGTGCAGGCCGTGTGGGAATAATTGGAAGATGAATGGTGAATTAAGCTTGTGCGCGCGTGTGTGTGTGTGTGTGTGGGTCTGGATCTAAAGACGAGGAGAGCTCGCTGTAAAACACCAGGAAATAAAGGGGTTGGACTCCCACAAGTGAGATAATGGTTGGAAGGCAGACTCTTCTTCTTTCATCATTCCTTCTTTCCTTTGTATCTCATGTGTCATATTTCGGGGCGCCGGTTGCAAACTCCGGCAGGGCCTACGGCCCCTTTTTGTTAAACCTGACACGTGTTGCAAGCCCTTCACTCTGTTGGCAAAGTTTCATTCCAGAAACTTGTTATTGCACATGAAGGTGTGGGTATATGGCGTGCTAACCGAATTAGCCCGGAGAGTTCTGTCTCGCTGCTTCCCTCTTCATCGTTTCTGGTGCCGTGACGCCGTCGCACCTTCGCTGCGCTGCCGGCCTCCACAGTCACACCGAAGCTCACAATTGGCCGCGCAAGCGTACATGGCGGACCGGACTGAGAAAAGGCTGTGGGGTTGAGCTTAGAAGGTCGACACACAGACATCTTTCCTGGCACTGCACCTGTGAGATCATTGATTTTTATTGACCTGGACTCACGCCGTAAGATTTTCCCCTTTTTACATCTTATTAACCATAATCCATGTTGTGTGTTGCAAATTTAATATAAAAAAGGTGTAAAGTAAAGACACATGTAAGACACACCATAAAGTATTTCTGGATCTTTCTTGTGACACTTACAAACCCGTTTAGCAAAAAAAACAAATCTGCTGAATCAGCACCGGCCACACGCTTTATTCTTTTCCTCCCGGCTGACCTTCAGCCCTGTTTACCTGCACGGACACTATTATAATATCACTATATTGTGAGCAGGTGTGTTTGTTCGTGAGGAGGAGCGCACACAGATGCATTGTTGTCTGTGTGTCTGTGTGTGTGTGTGTGTGTGTGTGTGTCTCGTGCAATGCAGGAATGTTCTTAGCTGTATCACACGCCACACATTCTCTCTAATCACATCGACGTCCATCAGAGCTCCCATGACCAGCAGCCTTTAATCTAATGTTCACCACGGATAAAAATATCCACCACTGACACACACACACGCACATATGAATGGCCAGCAAATAAACCAAAACAGACACTGAGGCGAATTGTGAGCTGCAGCTGCTTGCACCACTGGGAAAGAACCATCCAGTGACACACATATTTCAGTGTGTGTGTGTGTGTGTGCGTGTCTGCACTAGTAGGATTATGTCTTAGCGTTTCTGTTCTTTTGCGTCTTAAACTTCTCCGTCTTTGATTCCCGGTGACAGGAGTCAGAGGCCAATTGGCCCGGATCAGAGGTCACGACCCTCGTTGACCCTGCTGTCAACCTGGTGCTGATAGGAATGGCTGCACTCAGCAGGCTGGCGTGTGTGCGGCAAGTCTGTGCATGTGTGCAGAGAATGAGCAGTTTGAGCGGTTTTCATGCAACAGGAAAAGTCTTTTTACCAGGATATTCATTTCTACAATTTCCACAGCACCGGTCAAAAGTTTGGACTCTCTTTCCCATTGAATTGAACGAGCAAATGAAATTCTTTTTATGGAGTTCTTATAAGGCTGAATGAGATCAATTAGGTGGCTTTTGGTTCTTATGATAAGAGTAAAACTTTACTCTATCTTTGTATCTGTATGTAACTGTATCTTTACACTGTATTTTGTTGAACTTTTGACACCATCAGATATAAAAAACAAGTGTTTTTTTTACTGCTTTTTGTTTTACTCTTTACACACATCCACTGAACTGCTACCACCACAAGACACAGAATTATAGGCAGTCTCAAGTAAAGCTAACAACAATGCACAAAGTCAAAACTCTTTCAAAAGTGCTGTTTCCAGGAAAGTCAAAAAAGAAATACGATAGCTTGAGGATACAATGATAGCTATAAAAGAAGTAAATGTTGCCTCTTGTATTGTATTCTTTGTTATTCTTTAATTCAAACCTGCCTTTCCAGCAATATAAAGTGTCTTTGGATAAATTTCGGCTTCATGTTCTTCTCTTTTTGCCACATGAAAACTGACTATTTTGGTGTCAGCTGGTTCCTCCAATGCAATTTGAAGCCATTTTTGTTGTCATTTAGAAAAATAATCTAATTTCATTCAGAGTTTCTGCAAAGGCGGCGGAGTTGGAGAACAGAAAACTGCTGCGTCGATAAAATCGACACAGACAACTGCTGAAAATGGAACTCACACTTCAACTTATAATCACATTCTTCTAAACGTATATAAAAAGCGTTCACTCAGAAGTTAGGGGGCACTGGCTTGAATTGGTTGACCTGCATCGACCGTGTTGTGTAAAGTACGATGATTTATTTAATCTTGGCAGGAGTGTTGTTGAATGTCGGTCGTGATAGAAAGCCAAGCGGCGGAGCACAGATAGCGCTCTTTGTATCCTGAAGTACCTGGAAATGTGTGTGGTTGATGGTGAATGAATGAATGTGAGTCTGTGTTTGTGTATGTATGTGTGTGCCCCCCCCCCACCCCCATTAACTAAATAGCGTTGATGTCTTACAAAAACACGCCATTATTTCAAAGTCTGTATTTTAGCCAAAACGTTGATGAGCGGCGCGGACCAAATCATTCATCTGTGTTTTTGTGAGGCATTAGAGGTGTGTGTGTGTGTGTGTGTGTGTGTGTGGTGGTGGGGGGGGCAAGGCCAAGAGGCACCCCTCAACACACCACACACCCCCCTCACAAATTATGTCGGCATGGTTGCTGTTTCCAAGGCAACTGTCCCAAGAGTGAGGGTGGGGTGGGTGCAGCTGGTGCTCCTCGACTCAGGCAGGGGTGTGTGTGTGTGTGTGTGTGTGTGTGTGTGTGTGTGTGCGTGCGTGCATGATGGAGAAAGGAATGTGTGTTTTCATACTGAATAAGAGTCATTCATCGTTGAGTCAAGTTAGGAGATCGAAAAATTCTAAAAATTCTGTTTATGTGTGATGGTTAGTAAAGTATGAAGAATTTGTATCCAAACCATGAGATTTGTGTGCGTGTGTGTGTGTGTGTTTACAAAACCACTCTCGGTTCCCCATTCTCTTGTTCTGCATGTCATCCTCTCAGCGATAATGCTGATTTAAGGCCCTCTAAAGTGAGGGTGCAAACCAGATTTCAGCATGTCTGGGCCAATAAGATCTGGTGATGCTGACAGACGCTGAATGTCTCTGGTGTTTCCACTGCAGAGGTGATTTCACGTTTTATTGAATTAAGTGAGGTCATGTGGCACGCACACTGTAATTCAGATAAAGTGCCCGACGCTTCAGTGGGCAAATTAAGCCACGAATTCCACCAGGAGTTAGATTCCCCGTAAAGAGGGTGACGCAAACGTCTCGTCTTCAAATGTCTGCTGTCAGACTCTCTACACAAAAGACGTTTCACAGCAGAGAAAGAGCAGGTGTTGTTGTTACAACAATCATAATCACACCATTGCAATTAAGTCTGCTGTTTCAGTTACGGCTCTGCTCTTTATCACTCAGAATGAGGTGGAAAAGGTCCACCGGCAGGAAGACGTTTTCCTTTCCGTCCTGATATCAGGAGGACGGGGATGTCAATGAGACAATATCGAAGCCTGTTGTAAAGTACAAATGATGAAGTTGATGGCGGCCTGATTGCATGCTAACTCCAGCTGGCTGCTCAGCGAGACTCATAAAATATGAGGTTTTTAGAAGAATCACTTTTAAGAAACAGTCCCAATAGTCTCCCAAGTATCCGAGTTACATCGCCAAGGCTCCCTGCACGTCCTTCATACAGCAGGTTGGGTTTGTGGAGGAAGGATGAGTGAAACGATACAATAATGTCAGAGTGAACAATGGATTGTTATCTGACATTTGTCTCTGTCGGTCGATGATGTGCAGCGATGGTTTTGCTTCCATCATTTCAAGTGTGAATTGGGGAGTTTGGGGTTTTTCGGAGACGCTGCTTGAGCCAAACAAGCATTTGACAAAAAAACAACAGAATTGCTACGATTCTGTTGACTTCATTGTGCTGCTGATGCACCCGCCGGGACTAATGAAGCCCAAATCGGAGTGAGGCTGAACAATTTGCCTCCCTGCCCAATGGCTGAGTAACAAAGCACCCTGTAGCTAATCAGCAGGCATTTCCCACCGCGCTAAACTATTTCTTTTTGATGTGCCTTTAGTTTGCAGAGCTTTCTTCTTCTCCTGTAATTGTTTCTCTTTCTCAGGAGATCTCTCCTTGTTTCCATGGAGCCATGCCTTCCTCTCTCCTTACTCTCCTCCTATTTCCTCTGCGCTCGTCCATCTCTGGTGTTTTTTCCGTCTGACTTTTTGCCCTCATTGCAGTTGCCAGCATCTTCATCCGCCATTTTTTCCCCTCCTCTTCCCTCGGGGCTATGCCTTTCATTTTTCCTCTTCTTCTCTGACATTTTTGTTTACTCCTCTCTTCTCCGTCGGTCCAATTATCATTTCTCACCCTGTCATCATTTCCTATTCCCCCTCACTTTTGCATCATTTTTCATCTGCCAATCCTCTGTGCTCCTCCTCCTCCTCAATCCACCTGTCTGTCTATCGCTCTTTACTCTCTTAATACAATATACTTTCCCCTCACGCTCTCCTATGCGCTTCGCCTTCATCCTTCTCCCCCCCCAGGCCCTGTCATCGCAACATGGTTTTTGCAGGAGCTCTGTCTTCTATCCTCATTGACCTTTCCTGCCAAATCCCCATCCCTCCCCCCTTGCTGCTCATCCATTATCATTGTCCATCAATATGTATTAATTTTTTCATCAATCAAGATGTCTTTGCCTCTGTTCTCCCCTTTTGCTCTCCTCCGCCCCAAGACCCCATTCTCTCCTCACCTGTCTATCATCGTGTCATATTTTGACATTTTGCCTATTCTCATCTCGCAGCTGTCTTCACCCATCAGGCCGTTTTCCCGTTGTTGTCACGTTGCCGTGTCATTTTTCCCGTACTCTCTTCCTCCTCCGCCCTATTTTACCCCACTCACAATTACTCATTGCTTTTAGGCGCACGGTGGGAAAATGCAGATGGAAAGGCTTCCAAAAAGTATAGTTAAATACTATGGACAGAGAATTCAGCAAAGTTTGATTTTTCCCAAAAGAAAAGCCGACTTGTAATATTTGGTTCTGTTCAGATTGCATAATTAAACGGCGGATAGGAGCTGTAAACAAAAGTCACATGGGCTCACAGCATGGAGCTTGGTAATTGGGCCGAGTGGGGGGGAACCTGTCACCCCACCAATGTTAAACACTTTGATGTTTGATGAATCGGATGTGATTCAAACAAATCAGATTTAATTCCCTGCACATTTAGTGAAGCCTGATGGACTTTCCCGCACTCTCTTTGTGTGACGGCGGTTCTGAATTAGACTAAAGGAACTCAGGCTGTAGAACACGTGATTGCAGCACCCGCTGTTACTTTACTCAGGGGCTTCTGAAGACATGTCTGAACATTTGGTGGCATCTTTAGTTACCAGAGGGAGAAAATCCACATCCGTTGGATTGTGTGGAGCTGAAATGAGGTATTGGGAGTATTATAGATTACCTGTTGGTATTTACCTCCACAGACTCCTTCTTCAGCTCGCAGTGGTTATTGTGCAGTTTGGTCCAGATGTAAGTGGGGTTTATCTGAGAGGAGCATAGAGTCCTGCTCTCTCAGGGGTCTGAATGGTCTTATTTTTCAGTCAGCGTGGTTACATGGATTGGAATAACTGGCTTAGTCGGACTGAAATCGAATGATCCGTTTCGTGTAAACACCTTTGTCCGACTATGTGCGGTCCGACTACGATCCGACTAACACCCCTGGGTAACTCCATCCGATCCAGTTGATAGTTCGACTATTGCAGCATGTAACGGTGAATCGGATGAGGAACTGGACGTTGCGTCTTTGCGGATGCTTGAGATCCCGACGGCGTCTTCTCTCCGTTATCAAATCAGCCGATAGCGCCATTCGCATTCGCTGTGCTCCTATTAACATCATGCACACATAGTAGAGGGATGTAGCTTCACCTTGCTCTCCGCTCGCCATCTTTCTCCTAATGTTGATCTTGTTGTTGTTGGTTGTTGTTGGTAGTGGTGAAGCGGTCAAGCGGAAATGGCTGTTTCACAACTAGTTGTAATGAAAACAGCGCCACCTATCGTATCGGGTATGACATGCTTTCGGCCAATGATTCGATTTATTCACTGCCATGTATATTGGGATAATAGCACTTGCCCCGAAAGACAGCATAGTCCGACTAAGCAGAGATTCCAATTATACCATCATGTAAACACACTGACTGCTCATTTGAACACACTCAAGTGTGTTCAGAGTGAATCCGCCGTCCGTCTCTTTGACTTTGTATTTCATGTGCAGTCTGTTATGATTTCACGGCACTTCTTAGCAGTCTCGTCTCATTTAATTCTTAGTCGCTCGGGTTTAAAAAGGCTCCAGCACTTCAACAGTGTCCCACTTCTCCCCACTTCCGCCGCTGTTCACCTCTAGACACATTTTATTCATCTAGAAGTCGCTTCATCTCTTCTTGACTCTTCTCAACCAACGCCTGTTTTTTCTCCCCGTTTTATACTAAACCCAACTGCCAACTGGCGTGTGCCATATAAAGAACAGATACAGCAGGGTGCTGAAGGTATCGAGAGTCATTCATTACTTTCTCTCTTAGATCCCACATCTGTTTAGTCAGCCATGGTTGAGATAATTGCCATGTGTTTGGAGAGGAGAGGCTGTGTGGCTCATTTGTAGAATGAGGGGAAGCCAGAGCGATGTGTCAGCAACGGCATTTGTATTTTGATGGATCTTTGTTGGTTGGGTTGTAAATGTGGTGAACAGAGCAGAGGTACCGTGAGAAGAACTTTGTATTGTTTAACCCTTTAGTCCTTTACATTTTATCAGTCCGGACGAAGCGCCGAGAGCGTCGTCAAAAGGACTTTACCTACTTTTCTCTCACTGTTTACTTTTGCTGTTGATCCTTACATACGTTGGTTTTCAGAAATCAGTGAATTTCTCTTCCATGCCTTTTATTCGTTGTCTCCTGAGTAAGTCAGAGAGGGACGGCTTCTACGTTTGAATGATTTATCCTTTAGCAAAGATGCTCATGCTGGAAGATATTGTTAGTAATATCGACCAGATTTCATGGTCTTTGTTCTCAATCCGTATTTGGCTTTTTGAGAGCCCAACGATAACAACGTCATAAATTATCTTATAATAAGAGCGAGCTGACGCAGTGGAAGATGATAAATCTTTCAGAGCTTCTTTAAATCCAGCCCTGAGTGAAGCAATATTGTGTGCTAAGGCTCCAATACACAACATTGTATGTTAATTTGCCCTTAAGGTTTGATTGGAAAAGTAGCTCCTCTGCCTCTTGTCCTGTTGGTATCATTCTACCAACAACATCGCACCACCACCTTCTCCACTTCCCTGCTGCCCTGCCTTCTGCATTTTAAAGTTTAAACTGTGTTTTACGAGCTCTGTCTCTGCCTCTCACTGCTATTTACAGCTGCCAACGTGTGAAGCCATGCCTGGTGCTGCTTTCAGGTCTATATGTTTTAGCTTTGTGTGCCGATGCCAAGTCCAATCCACTGAAGAACTCTTGGCGGTTCAAATATGAATGTTAACACAAGACAGATGGACCTGCGATTCTTCCATAGTTTACACGGAGCAACAGAGTAATCATTTAAAAAACACTCAAGCTGCGCGCTTGTTATCTGTGGTTTCAGAATCGCCCGTTACCGTAAAATCTGTGCGGAGATGTTGGTCTGTAACTGTGTGTGCATGTGTGCGTTTGCTATTCGCATAAGATACGTTACAGTTTATTTTGTTTGGTTTGGGTGTCCGGCGTGATAACAGATGTGAAGCTGCGAGACAAACAACAGACGATTGTCCATGTGGTAGATAACGCCGGCGTGTGTCCTTGACCAACATGACAGTTTATCTCAATGTTTGTCGGTTGAAACATTTTTCTTCTGAGCTCTGCTCAAAAGCTCTGAACATCCACCACTTAAACATCGTGGGCATTTGGAAAAAAAGAAGAAAATGATCTGTGCAAATGTGAGAATGATGTCATTCTCACATTTGCACAGACACGACAGTCAGTAGCAGAATCAGAATCAGTTTGCACATTCACACTCATTCAACTGTCTAGAAAGTGCATTTTATTTTCATTCCCCGCAGGTCCTCTTCCAAAACCGAACAAGCCCTTCGTCAACATTCGCTGAAGGTAAATCCTTCTGCGTTGTCTTCCTCTCCTCTTTCAGAGCTCATTCAGAACGGGCGCCTGCTGACGCTGCCCCTGGTGGCCGGGGACCTGCACTCCCTTCTGCCCGACGAAGACGGGAAGCGTCTCTACGTGGCCATGAAAGACAACCTGCTGTCTACCAGCCTGGACGACATAACGCAGAACCCACGCAAGGTTAGAGACGCATACACACACTCTGTGCTGTACGACACAAACACACAGCGTACAAGTTCATCCTTGATGAACGCCTGGAGATAGAAAACATAATAAACACGTAACCACCAAAGCCAACGCAGCGGATTCAGATAACTCCTGTGTCGGGGCTTTGATAGGACTAATTGCTGATGATAGGAGGAAGAGGAAGTCCCACCCTCCGATCGCTTATCTCCCTCTAATTCCCAACTCTTACTACAGAAATGCACAACTTTTCTTCCTCAAAGTGAAATTACAATACTTTCCTCTCACCCACTTTGTCTGTCCAAATGTGTTGGTTGGTTGTAGAATGCGAGCGCGTGCTAGAGGTCTAAACAAAACACTTGAGGCTTATTTGTACTCCAAACCACGACTCAGACACCCTGAATAAACCTTTTGTTGATTCATTGTTGTTACTTCCAGATAGATAGAAAACAAAGTCATGAGGTCCAGTCGGATCACAAACTATTTCGGCACATTTCACACATTCCTACCTCCACTGTTGTCCAGGCTATCAGCCGAGCAGCAGAGGGAACTTGTGTAGGCGCTGGAGACTGACTGAGCTTTTAAAGAAGAACAGCCAGAAGTTGGATGGAGTTATGAACAAAGGCAGAGACGGATCACCTGCACGCCACATGTATTCTTAACCAAGAGACACAACGAAATGCGTGTGGACTGTCCATGAAATATTCAATTTCCCTCAGCGCATTTTTGGTGTGTAATAACGGGCATTTTGTGGCATCGACAACATGAAGCGTAAAACCCCTGAGGCGCAGCCCCGGCTCGGCCCCGCCCGGATCCAGCTGGATCGATTCCTGCAATGCCACGAATTACACGGCGTTTCTCACATCGGGGTCTTCACAGGAGCCCCTGTCAAGAACCCGCAGCAAGTAACACAGAGACAGAAAATCTGAGTGGAAAACAGTTTAAATTGAAAAAACATCAGTGACCAACGAAATTGGTTAACGGGGCTTCAGGGTCACGGCAAGGACAGCGACCACGCTGCACCCTCACAACTCTGCCCCGTCGGATCAAATCAATACCCTCATCTGTCAGACGTGCACGCAGGCGCCTCAGAGACACCGACAGACAGACTGACTGACAGACAGACAGGTAGGCAGACAGGCAGGCAGCAGTCAAGCTGGCCAGCCACCCACTCAGCCGGGCAGTCGGCCAGCAAGAGGAGAGATAGTCATAGTCGACTCATAACTCCAGCTCCATGCTGGCTGTACAGTAATATATTTGTGCATTCAGTATTTATAGTCTGTTTATGCTCTTCCAGCTCATGCGCACCTTTTCCCTTGTGGTGTTAAAACCAGTCACGGTGCCACATTCCCTACATTTTATTTCCCTGCTGCTGACATTCAACGTTTCTCGCAGGTTCGAGACAAACTTACTCCTACTTTTTCTTCATCATGATTAAAGCCTGACAAATACTTGTATACACACACACACACACAGCGTTGCTGTCTCAATAAAAGTGATTTTGGCACAGAGAGATGGACACGTAACCCGGTTCCTCTGCTCCGTCCCGGTTCAGGGCAGAGTGCCAAACGTGACTCGGTTCACACGCGCTTTTCTTTGATCCGGCCAAAAACCCTCAAGGCATTCTTTCTGTGTGAGTCTACAGCTGGCAGCGCACATTACACAAAGGGTCACCGAGGGGTGGAGTGTGTTTGTGGCTCTGTGTTGCACATTTGTATTTTATTCATCCTCGCTACTTCTTTTGTTACCATTTCATTCCTTTCCTTTTCCCAACCGCAGCACAGACATTAGTCGTTCCTCGACTCTTTTTTTCCGTTTGACTATTTCCTTTTTTTCCTGCCATTGATTTCTATATTTCATACTCCTGACAACCAGCACGCTCTTCACAGAGGGGGGGGATTCTCATTTACCGAAGCCTTTACCTGGTGAGAATCCTTTAGTGGTGGTCCATGTTCCTGTCAGTGTGTGGTATTTGGAGATAAGGGGGAACGTGGTCTCTAATCTAATCTGATGGTCTCGGCTCTGCGGAGGGCTCCGCGGGAGCGACCACCTCGGGGAACAATTACCGGACATCCAGAATAAATTGTTTCCTTAAACCATCAGTTGACATTATTAGTGTCACATTTCCCAGATTTGTCTACTAGGGCCTATATATTGATGCAGAGAACTTGTCTTATTACACTATTAATGCTGATAACACTTGCGATGTGAACTAAAACGTTAAAGTTAAGTCCCTGCATTTACTTCATTAAACTTTACAGTGAGGACGATCTCTAATCTAATCGTTTCAATCTCAGTTTTCCCGCTCCGGTCTCTGAGGCAACGAGAGACCCAAAGAAGTATTAAGTATTAGTCATGTTGCTGGCATTTTACACCAAGCCACACACACACACTCTCTCTGCCTCATCATCTGTTATTTCCTTTCTTAGTGGCTTGACATGAAAGCAGTGGAATAATCCCCACAGTGTGTTTTTTTATTATTATGTACTCAATGCGTTCAGGTTTAAATTAATCCGCTGGCTATTTTCTCATTAAAATTATGTATTTTAGGTTGAACAAAGCCAAAGACACACACACACACACACACACACACACACACACACACACACACACACACACACACACACACAAAGCTGAACTAAACAGGCACGGAGTAAATGCGACTGGGTTTTCAACCACCTATTGATTTGATTCAGACAGTTAAAAACGACAAAAGGCAAATTAGCCAATATATTTGCTTCCTAGCCGGATAAATAATAGGCACACAATGTTATTCTTCTTCAGTATGTCAAGTCCAACAAAAATGTGTGTAACCACATTAATTATATTCTAAAAACCAAATGTTTCCGAATGACAGCGTTCGAATGCTTTGCAGATCCTAAGAAAACCAACTGATTGCTTTACCAAACTTATTGAACCAGTTGAGTTATTGCGGAAATGTAACTGCAGCTAAAGCGTGTAGTCACAGTCTAATGGTGGATTAATTAGTCATGTTTCCACCAACACTGCTGCTCTGACAGCCCGACTCATCAATAGGACTCAGCAGTGCTGCCCGGGTTGTTTTAACTTTCTCCTCCCTGGAGCTGCTGCGCAAGAGCTATTAAATCCTCCCGCTTCTCCTCCTGCCTGCTGTCATCTAAACTCTCGCCGCCTCGCTTCCTCGTCAAGCACCTGCCAATCCCACAGGCCTTTTATCTGTCATTTAGACCAGCAGTGATTAACTTTAATCTCCCTCCCTCTCTGTTTGCTTTATCTCTCCTGCCCTTGGTAGCTATACTGGCCCGCCAGTCCAGACCGAGTCCAAGAGTGTCTCATGGCTGGGAAGGATCCAGAGGTGAGTCCAGACATCTTCTCACGACACACACACACACGCACTAGATTGCATAAGCCAGACAACATCATACCATTGTAACGTCTGTATGGTTTTAAAGTCAGATCAAATCGGTGCCTCACACCTCAGGTCGTTTTGAGCTAAGCAGCGTTTCTTCGCTGTGAGCTGCGATGTCATATTCTCACACACAACACTCTCGTTGTGCTGACGCCGGCGAGAATATGGAGATGTGGGTGAGCTGGATGCATTCAGACAACAAAACAAAACTCGGGTTATTCCCATGCACAACAGATAGTAACAAGAAACATCCAATTCATATTTTTGAATATTTGTTTTCAACTAATTTCAACACGGCTCCTTTTGCTGTTAGTTTTTTTTCGCTATTGTTACAAGGGGATACAAATTCAACCACTTAACGTAAAAGAACCACTACATTTTATATGAAATAAACCAGTATCACAAAGTACTTTAGATGTCTATTATTATTCCTCACACTGTGCTCCCTGTGTGTGTGTGTGTGTGTGTGTGTGTGTGTGTGTATCTGTTCAGTTGGAGTGTGCTAACTTCCTGCGAGTTCTGCAGACTTTTAATCAGACTCACCTGTACGTTTGTGGCACTGGAGCCTTCAACCCCCGATGTGCTTTCATAGCTACCCGCGTCTTCCAACAGGTATTTCTGCAAGCACACATATCCACACACAAATAATGCTTAACCAGCAGTTACTATTGTTTCTGTAGTTGTGATATGTCTGTCTATGATTACGTGACCTCGTTGCAGGAGTCACATTCCCCAAGATGATATTCTATTCCTATCGTATTAGTACTGTAAACGTCTACGATCAAGTAGTCACGAAAAATAAGAAGCCAGATTTAGAACTAGAAACTACAACAGTTATTTCAGTGTGTCAGACACATTGAATCTGCAGTTTTTTGTAAATATGTATCTGAATAACAAGATATCACTGCACTCAGATCTGGATCAGGGACAAAACAACTCGTTTGGAACATGTTCAGTTCAATGTTCATATGTAACTGGTATTTTCCCATCAAATCCCAACAGCTGTACCTCCTTAGTAAGCTAACTTACCAATCAACGTTGCGTTTTTTTAATTCATACACACTCGTATGCAAAATAAATGAATAATCAACATGAAGAAGAAGAAAGAAAATCACCACTTTTTAAAGTTATACTGTTACCTGCCACCCACCGTTCTGCATGAGTGCACTCGCTCTCAGCACCAGCAGCTAAAATACACGTGTAGTGTCTTCCCCTATGCCCACATATCTACCAGGGTCCACACTGTGCCACCTGTCCGACGTACATGGACAATGCACCCTTTGTCACTGTAGATTCTTTGGTTGACATGTTTATGTCATTTATAATATGAGCGTGAATCTTCCACATCATGTCATTCATGCCTCATGATTTAGACACATATGGGTGGGAGAGATGGGGGAGGGTTGTGCATTCCTGCAATTGTTTAGGTGTGTGTGTGTGTGTGTGTCAGGGACCAGCTAATACCATGAAAGGGTGTGTGAGATCAGAGAGGGTTTCAGACGTGGTGCTTAGAGGGGCCGGTGGTGCTGGCTGGTTTAAGACTGGACTTCACACATTTTGAAATCCCACCACTTAGCCTGATTACTCTCAATCAGCCCCTCGCTGTGTGTGTGTGTGTGTGTGTGTGTGTGTGTGTGTGTGTGTGTGCAGGCCAGGTCAGCTGGCTGAAAAAGTCTTTCTGCTTATTTGTTAGGTAGGAATCATTTATAAATTACAGAATAAATTAGAGAGAGTTTAAAGAGACTGCCCAAACAACTTGTTTTCTCCTGTCTGTGTTCATCTGTCAAGCTGATTTTCTCTCTCTCTGACCTTTGGCGCTGTTTTCTTTGCCAGTCAGAGCACCAGACTCTCTCCTACAGCCAGACAGAGTGTGGGAAAGGGAAATGTCCCTACGATCCATTCCAGAAAACCGCCTCCGATGTTGTTGGTAAGTCTTTTTCATGAAACTACAACTCAAATGGTCATCATAGCAACAACTACAGTGTCGGTGAGGCTTTAGGTCAGGACAAAGTTGAAGGATAGCATTTGGAATTTTTAATAGTTTCCGGAGACTTCAGAGCAGTTGAAATGGTTTATGGGACGTAGGCAAAGTAAAAATAATCCAGAGCCTTCTAGACAGCTGCTATAATCAAACAAACACAGATATCTGTGAATTAGCAAATATGAGCAATTTGTATCGTATTTGCTCCCTTTTGGCTGATCTGATCTGGGGACTCTGATCCGTGACACGATCAGAACCATTTATGGTCAAATGCACCTTTAGAAATAATGTGAAGAGTTGATGTAGTCACATGGGGCAAAGGTGGCACAAAAATAAAAAGTTGAAAAGCAAAAGTGATGTTTTTGAGTTGGCTTGGGCTGGAGACGCCTCAGCTACATTCTTGAGTCACAGCAAGGAGGTGATCTGAACAAAAACATGTGAGAATATGTTGGACTACACCTGAACTTCGGGTTGATAATCTTGTTGTCTTCTCTAAAAAGCACCTAAAGCTTTTGTTGTGCTGTGCAGATGGAGAGCTGTATGCTGGGATCACCTCGGACTTCATGAGCCGGGACTCCGCCTTCTTCCGTAGTCTTGGCAGCCGCCGCGTCATCCGCAGCGAGCAGTACGACTCCACCTGGCTGCAGGGTACGTGCAAAGAAAAGGTCAAGAGAGTAGCAGAACTAAGAGAACTCCTTACTTTTGAAGACTGATTTCTTAGTGGCTGCGTGCCACAACAGAAGTCTGCTCATGTACATAGTTTTCCTCCTGCAAGATTCCTGAGATGGTCAGAAATCAATATTTAAATTTGACTTATTAAAGTAATAGTAAGTCATTTTTTATTTAGGATTTGTATATGTTGCCTTCTTTGTTATGTTGGTGTTCCACATGGCACACAAGCACCTGCTGACAGCTAACATGCTAACAGTTATGGAATTCTTTATCGAACAGCTGCTTTTTTTTAATGCATATCTGTTCTGTTTCGACATCTATATCTGCAGTGAAGTGTTTTCTTGGATGCCAAGTTATTGAACAATATGACTTCATGCCGTATATACTGATTGTCCTGGACTGAACTAAATGTCTTTTGCTCTAAAACGGCCTCCTGCACGTGTTTTATCAGGCCACACAACGTTGACTCTCTCTGCTGTTGGTAAACTCTGTTGTACCCGTCTCTCTCTCTCCAGATGCCCAGTTTGTGCGGGTAGCGCCGCTGTCTGAAACTGATAACCCGGAAGATGATAAGGTCTATGTGTTTTTCACCGAGCGCGCTCAGGAGGCAGAAGGGGCTGCTGGGAAGGTGCTCTACTCCAGAGTGGCACGCGTGTGCAAGGTATGAAGCGCGTTTGTCAGAGAGAGATATAAAGGCCGGTTTGTGTGTGTTTGTTTCACATCAGAGACTGTCTGTATGTAGCTTATGTAAACATGCGTTTGCCTTAACAGATAAAGTATGTACGTGCTGTTCAGTACGCGTGTCTGCGCCTGTTGAGTTGTGTGTTTACGTGAAATGCGTTGATAAATAAACCAGTGGCCAGTTTCTGCATTCTTTTGAGTGGATTGTGAGTACGAGAGAGAATGAGTGATGACTTACCTAAAGTAAATGACAGTTGTTTGTGTGTTTAGAATGACATCGGAGGCCAGAGAAGTTTGGTCAACAAGTGGAGTACCTTCCAAAAGGCTCGTATGGTGTGTTCAGTCCCAGGACCAGATGGCCTACAGACACACTTTGACCAGCTACGTGAGTGCGCACAATCACATTAATACACAAACTGTAAAATGGCCTCAACTACCTTTTTGAATCCGTATTTGGAGCTTTAAATCCATAGTTGAAACTCTGCCACTGAATACTGCAAAAAAGAGGGCTTGAGTTAAGATCCATACTTTATTGTGTGTTTGTGTGGGTGCGATTGTCAAAAAGTTGCAACTTCTTTTTCAAATATTTTAAAACGTCAGTTTGCTGACTTAAGAAATTTAGTCAATTTCCGAACCACAGCTCCAGGGTCTCTACGTGGCTCCACCGTTGCCAAAGTGAGCCCAAAGAGCCCTGTGGCTCACCTTGGGTTTGTCTTCGTGCCTTGGAAATGTTACCAAGGAAACTGGCCTCTACATGCAATTGCTGTGGTTTTGATCATTTTGAAGGATTTGTGCAAATGTCCTTTAGTTCTCAGCCAAGTACTCAAACCCACAATCACTAGCCTAAAAGGCCAATGGAAAGGCAGAGAACCATTGTCGAGAAGCTACACAATGATTTAAGATGATCACCGTTGGATAATTTTACCGCCATTTAATACAAGTTGAGGTGAAAGAGTGCAAAAAAATCAGTTAGCGGAGGATGGTTTCGATCCATCGACCTCTGGGTTATGGGCCCAGCACGCTTCCGCTGCGCCACTCTGCTATAGATCAGTGCCTTGGACTCAAAGCTGCGATTCTTAATTAGATTAAAACTAATATTAAATTTGATGAGCCAAGCACCATTGTCGAGAAGCCACACAATGATTTGAGATGACCACTGTTGGATCATTTTACCGCCATTTAATACAAGTTGCAGTGAAAGAGTGGTAAAAAATCAGTTAGCAGAGGATGGTTTCGATCCATCGACCTCTGGGTTATGGGCCCAGCACGCTTCCGCTGCGCCACTCTGCTGTAAATCACCCCAGATGGGACTCGAACCGACAATTCCTGATGTATGAGGCCAGTGGAGTCCTTTCTTCATACTGCGTTAGCAGAGGATGGTTTCGATCCATCGACCTCTGGGTTATGGGCCCAGCACGCTTCCGCTGCGCCACTCTGCTATACATCAGTGCCTTGGACTCAAAGCTGCGATTCTTAATTAGTTTAATACTAATATTAAATTTGATGAGCAAAGCACTATTGTCGAGAAGCCACACAATGATTTGAGATGACCACTGTTGGATCATTTTACCGCCATTTAATACAAGTTGCAGTGAAAGAGTGGTAAAAAATCAGTTAGCAGAGGATGGTTTCGATCCATCGACCTCTGGGTTATGGGCCCAGCACGCTTCCGCTGCGCCACTGTGCTTTAAATCACCCCAGATGGGACTCGAACCGACAATTCCTAATATATGAGGCCAGTGGAGTCCTTTCTTCATACTGAGTTAGCAGAGGATGGTTTCGATCCATCGACCTCTGGGTTACGGGCCCAGCACGCTTCCGCTGCGCCACTGTGCTTTAAATCACCCCAGATGGGACTCGAACCGACAATTCCTAATATATGAGGCCAGTGGAGTCCTTTCTTCATACTGAGTTAGCAAAGGATGGTTTCGATCCATCGACCTCTGGGTTATGGGCCGAGCACGCTTCCGCTGCGCCACTCTGCTGTAAATCACCCCAGATGGGACTCGAACCGACAATTCCTAATGTATGAGGCCAGTGGAGTCCTTTCTTCATACTGCGTTAGCAGAGGATGGTTTCGATCCATCGACCTCTGGGTTATGGGCCCAGCACGCTTCCGCTGCGCCACTCTGCTATACATTAGTGCCTTGGACTCAAAGCTGCGATTCTTAATTAGTTTAATACTAATATTAAATTTGATGAGCAAAGCACTATTGTCGAGAAGCCACACAATGATTTGAGATGACCACTGTTGGATCATTATCCTCCATTTAATACAAGTTGCAGTGAAAGAGTGCAAAAAAATCAGTTAGCAGAGGATGGTTTCGATCCATCGACCTCTGGGTTATGGGCCCAGCACGCTTCCGCTGCGCCACTCTGCTGTAAATCACCCCAGATGGGAATCGAACCGACAATTCCTAATGTATGAGGCCAGTGAAGTCCTTTCTTCATACTGAGTTAGCAGAGGATGGTTTCGATCCATCGACCTCTGGGTTATGGGCCCAGCAGGCTTCCGCTGCGCCACTCTGCTATACATCAGTGCATTGGACTCAAAGCTGCGATTCTTAATTAGTTTAATACTAATTTTAAATTTGATGAGCAAAGCACTATTGTCGAGCAGCCACACAATGATTTGAGATGACCACTGTTGGATCATTTTACCGCCATTTAATACAAGTTGCAGTGAAAGAGTGGTAAAAAATCAGTTAGCAGAGGATGGTTTCGATCCATCGACCTCTGGGCCCAGCACGCTTCCGCTGCGCCACTGTGCTTTAAATCACCCCAGATGGGACTCGAACCGACAATTCCTAATATATGAGGCCAGTGGAGTCCTTTCTTCATACTGAGTTAGCAGAGGATGGTTTCGATCCATCGACCTCTGGGTTATGGGTCCAGCACGCTTCCGCTGCGCCACTCTGCTATACATCAGTGCCTTGGACTCAAAGCTGCGATTCTTAATTAGTTTAATACTAATATTAAATTTGATGAGCAAAGCACTATTGTCGAGAAGCCACACAATGATTTGAGATGACCACTGTTGGATCATTTTACCGCCATTTTATACAAGTTGCAGTGAAAGAGTGGTAAAAAATCAGTTAGCAGAGGATGGTTTCGATCCATCGACCTCTGGGTTATGGGCCCAGCACGCTTCCGCTGCGCCACTCTGCTGTAAATAACCACAGATGGGACTCGAACCGACAATTCCTAATGTATGAGGCCAGTGGAGTCCTTTCTTCATACCAAATTAGCAGAGGATGGTTTCGATCCATCGACCTCTGGGTTATGGGCCCAGCACGCTTCCGCTGCGCCACTCTGCTATACTTCAGTGCCTTGGACTCAAAGCTGCGATTCTTAATTAGATTAAAACTAATAATAAATTTGATGAGCCAAGCACCATTGTCGAGAAGCCACACAATGATTTGAGATGACCACTGTTGGATCATTTTACCGCCATTTAATACAAGTTGCAGTGAAATAGTGGTAAAAAATCAGTTAGCAGAGGATGGTTTCGATCCATCGACCTCTGGGTTATGGGGCCAGCACGCTTCCGCTGGGCCACTCTGCTGTAAAACACCCCAGATGGGACTCGAACCGACAATTGCTAATGTATGGGGCCCGTGGTGTCCTTTCTTCATACTGAGTTAGCAGAGGATGGTTTCGATCCATCGACCTCTGGGTTATGGGCCCAGCACGCTTCCGCTGCGCCACTCTGCTACACATCAATGCTTTGGACTCGAAGATGCGATTCTTAAATAGTTTAATACTAATATTAAATTTGATAAGCAAAGCACTATTGTCGAGAAGCCACACAATGATTTGAGATGACCACTGTTGGATCATTATCCTCCATTTAATACAAGTTGCAGTGAAAGAGTGCAAAAAAATCAGTTAGCAGAGGATGGTTTCGATCCATCGACCTCTGGGTTATGGGCCCAGCACGCTTCCGCTGCGCCACTCTGCTGTAAATCACCCCAGATGGGAATAGAACCGACAATTCCTAATGTATGAGGCCAGTGAAGTCCTTCCTTCATACTGAGTTAGCAGAGGATGGTTTCGATCCATCGACCTCTGGGTTATGGGCCCAGCAGGCTTCCGCTGCGCCACTCTGCTATACATCAGTGCATTGGACTCAAAGCTGCGATTCTTAATTAGTTTAATACTAATTTTAAATTTGATGAGCAAAGCACTATTGTCGAGCAGCCACACAATGATTTGAGATGACCACTGTTGGATCATTTTACCGCCATTTAATACAAGTTGCAGTGAAAGAGTGGTAAAAAATCAGTTAGCAGAGGATGGTTTCGATCCATCGACCTCTGGGCCCAGCACGCTTCCGCTGCGCCACTGTGCTTTAAATCACCCCAGATGGGACTCGAACCGACAATTCCTAATATATGAGGCCAGTGGAGTCCTTTCTTCATACTGAGTTAGCAGAGGATGGTTTCGATCCATCGACCTCTGGGTTATGGGGCCAGCACACTTCCGCTGCGCCACTCTGCTGTAAATCACCCCAGATGGGACTCGAACCGACAATTGCTAATGTATGAGGCCCGTGGAGTCCTTTCTTCATACTGCGTTAGCAGAGGATGGTTTCGATCCATCGACCTCTGGGTTATGGGCCCAGCAAGCTGCGATTCTTAATTAGTTTAATACTAATTTTAAATTTGATGAGCAAAGCACTATTGTCGAGCAGCCACACAATGATTTGAGATGACCACTGTTGGATCATTTTACCGCCATTTAATACAAGTTGCAGTGAAAGAGTGCAAAAAAATCAGTTAGCAGAGGATGGTTTCGATCCATCGACCTCTGGGTTATGGGGCCAGCACGCTTCCGCTGGGCCACTCTGCTGTAAATCACCCCAGATGGGACTCGAACCAACAATTGCTAATGTATGAGGCCCGTGGAGTCCTTTCTTCATACTGAGTTAGCAGAGGATGGTTTCGATCCATCGACCTCTGGGTTATGGGCCCAGCACGCTTCCGCTGCGCCACTCTGCTGTAAATCACCCCAGAAGGGACTCGAACCGACAATTGCTAATGTATGAGGCCCACTATTGTCGAGCAGCCACACAATGATTTGAGATGACCACTGTTGGATCATTATCCGCCATTTAATACAAGTTGCAGTGAAAGAGTGCAAAAAAAGCAGTTAGCAGAGGATGGTTTCGATCCATCGACCTCTGGGTTATGGGCCCAGCACGCTTCCGCTGCGCCACTCTGCTATACATCAGTGCCTTGGACTCAAAGCTGCGATTCTTAATTAGTTTAATACTAATATTAAATTTGATGAGCAAAGCACTATTGTCGAGAAGCCACACAATGATTTGAGATGACCACTGTTGGATCATTATCCTCCATTTAATACAAGTTGCAGTGAAAGAGTGGTAAAAAAGCAGTTAGCAGAGGATGGTTTCGATCCATCAACCTCTGGGTTATGGGCCCAGCACGCTTCCGCTGCGCCACTCTGCTTTAAATCACCCCAGATGGGACTCGAACCGACAATTGCTAATGTATGAGGCCCGTGGAGTCCTTTCTTCATACTGCGTTAGCAGAGGATGGTTTCGATCCATCGACCTCTGGGTTATGGGCCCAGCACGCTTCCGCTGCGCCACTCTGCTATACATCAGTGCCTTGGACTCAAAGCTGCGATTCTTAATTAGTTTAATACTAATATTAAATTTGATGAGCAAAGCACTATTGTCGAGAAGCCACACAATGATTTGAGATGACCACTGTTGGATCATTATCCTCCATTTAATACAAGTTGCAGTGAAAGAGTGCAAAAAAATCAGTTAGCAGAGGATGGTTTCGATCCATCGACCTCTGGGTTATGGGCCCAGCACGCTTCCGCTGCGCCACTCTGCTGTAAATAACCACAGATGGGACTCGAACCGACAATTCCTAAGGTATGAGGCCAGTGGAGTCCTTTCTTCATACCAAATTAGCAGAGGATGGTTTCGATCCATCGACCTCTGGGTTATGGGCCCAGCACGCTTCCGCTGCGCCACTCTGCTATGCATCAGTGCCTTGGACTCAAAGCTGCGATTCTTAATTAGATTAAAACTAATAATAAATTTGATGAGCCAAGCACCATTGTCGAGAAGCCACACAATGATTTGAGATGACCACTGTTGGATCATTTTACCGCCATTTAATACAAGTTGCAGTGAAATAGTGGTAAAAAATCAGTTAGCAGAGGATGGTTTCGATCCATCGACCTCTGGGTTATGGGGCCAGCACGCTTCCGCTGGGCCACTCTGCTGTAAAACACCCCAGATGGGACTCGAACCGACAATTCCTAATTTATGAGGCCAGTGGAGTCCTTTCTTCATACCAAATTAGCAGAGGATGGTTTCGATCCATCGACCTCTGGGTTATGGGCCCAGCACGCTTCCGCTGCGCCACTCTGCTATACTTCAGTGCCTTGGACTCAAAGCTGCGATTCTTAATTAGATTAAAACTAATAATAAATTTGATGAGCCAAGCACCATTGTCGAGAAGCCACACAATGATTTGAGATGACCACTGTTGGATCATTTTACCGCCATTTAATACAAGTTGCAGTGAAATAGTGGTAAAAAATCAGTTAGCAGAGGATGGTTTCGATCCATCGACCTCTGGGTTATGGGGCCAGCACACTTCCGCTGCGCCACTCTGCTGTAAATCACCCCAGATGGGACTCGAACCGACAATTGCTAATGTATGAGGCCCGTGGAGTCCTTTCTTCATACTGCGTTAGCAGAGGATGGTTTCGATCCATCGACCTCTGGGTTATGGGCCCAGCAAGCTGCGATTCTTAATTAGTTTAATACTAATTTTAAATTTGATGAGCAAAGCACTATTGTCGAGCAGCCACACAATGATTTGAGATGACCACTGTTGGATCATTTTACCGCCATTTAATACAAGTTGCAGTGAAAGAGTGCAAAAAAATCAGTTAGCAGAGGATGGTTTCGATCCATCGACCTCTGGGTTATGGGGCCAGCACGCTTCCGCTGGGCCACTCTGCTGTAAATCACCCCAGATGGGACTCGAACCAACAATTGCTAATGTATGAGGCCCGTGGAGTCCTTTCTTCATACTGAGTTAGCAGAGGATGGTTTCGATCCATCGACCTCTGGGTTATGGGCCCAGCACGCTTCCGCTGCGCCACTCTGCTGTAAATCACCCCAGAAGGGACTCGAACCGACAATTGCTAATGTATGAGGCCCACTATTGTCGAGCAGCCACACAATGATTTGAGATGACCACTGTTGGATCATTTTACCGCCATTTAATACAAGTTGCAGTGAAATAGTGGTAAAAAAACAGTTAGCAGAGGATGGTTTCGATCCATCGACCTCTGGGTTATGGGGCCAGCACGCTTCCGCTGGGCCACTCTGCTGTAAAACACCCCAGATGGGACTCGAACCGACAATTGCTAATGTATGGGGCCCGTGGAGTCCTTTCTTCATACCAAATTAGCAGAGGATGGTTTCGATCCATCGACCTCTGGGTTATGGGCCCAGCACGCTTCCGCTGCGCCACTCTGCTATACTTCAGTGCCTTGGACTCAAAGCTGCGATTCTTAATTAGATTAAAACTAATAATAAATTTGATGAGCCAAGCACCATTGTCGAGAAGCCACACAATGATTTGAGATGACCACTGTTGGATCATTTTACCGCCATTTAATACAAGTTGCAGTGAAATAGTGGTAAAAAATCAGTTAGCAGAGGATGGTTTCGATCCATCGACCTCTGGGTTATGGGGCCAGCACGCTTCCGCTGGGCCACTCTGCTGTAAAACACCCCAGATGGGACTCGAACCGACAATTGCTAATGTATGGGGCCCGTGGTGTCCTTTCTTCATACTGAGTTAGCAGAGGATGGTTTCGATCCATCGACCTCTGGGTTATGGGCCCAGCACGCTTCCGCTGCGCCACTCTGCTACACATCAATGCTTTGGACTCGAAGATGCGATTCTTAAATAGTTTAATACTAATATTAAATTTGATAAGCAAAGCACTATTGTCGAGAAGCCACACAATGATTTGAGATGACCACTGTTGGATCATTATCCTCCATTTAATACAAGTTGCAGTGAAAGAGTGCAAAAAAATCAGTTAGCAGAGGATGGTTTCGATCCATCGACCTCTGGGTTATGGGCCCAGCACGCTTCCGCTGCGCCACTCTGCTGTAAATCACCCCAGATGGGAATAGAACCGACAATTCCTAATGTATGAGGCCAGTGAAGTCCTTCCTTCATACTGAGTTAGCAGAGGATGGTTTCGATCCATCGACCTCTGGGTTATGGGCCCAGCAGGCTTCCGCTGCGCCACTCTGCTATACATCAGTGCATTGGACTCAAAGCTGCGATTCTTAATTAGTTTAATACTAATTTTAAATTTGATGAGCAAAGCACTATTGTCGAGCAGCCACACAATGATTTGAGATGACCACTGTTGGATCATTTTACCGCCATTTAATACAAGTTGCAGTGAAAGAGTGGTAAAAAATCAGTTAGCAGAGGATGGTTTCGATCCATCGACCTCTGGGCCCAGCACGCTTCCGCTGCGCCACTGTGCTTTAAATCACCCCAGATGGGACTCGAACCGACAATTCCTAATATATGAGGCCAGTGGAGTCCTTTCTTCATACTGAGTTAGCAGAGGATGGTTTCGATCCATCGACCTCTGGGTTATGGGGCCAGCACACTTCCGCTGCGCCACTCTGCTGTAAATCACCCCAGATGGGACTCGAACCGACAATTGCTAATGTATGAGGCCCGTGGAGTCCTTTCTTCATACTGCGTTAGCAGAGGATGGTTTCGATCCATCGACCTCTGGGTTATGGGCCCAGCAAGCTGCGATTCTTAATTAGTTTAATACTAATTTTAAATTTGATGAGCAAAGCACTATTGTCGAGCAGCCACACAATGATTTGAGATGACCACTGTTGGATCATTTTACCGCCATTTAATACAAGTTGCAGTGAAAGAGTGCAAAAAAATCAGTTAGCAGAGGATGGTTTCGATCCATCGACCTCTGGGTTATGGGGCCAGCACGCTTCCGCTGGGCCACTCTGCTGTAAATCACCCCAGATGGGACTCGAACCAACAATTGCTAATGTATGAGGCCCGTGGAGTCCTTTCTTCATACTGAGTTAGCAGAGGATGGTTTCGATCCATCGACCTCTGGGTTATGGGCCCAGCACGCTTCCGCTGCGCCACTCTGCTGTAAATCACCCCAGAAGGGACTCGAACCGACAATTGCTAATGTATGAGGCCCACTATTGTCGAGCAGCCACACAATGATTTGAGATGACCACTGTTGGATCATTATCCGCCATTTAATACAAGTTGCAGTGAAAGAGTGCAAAAAAAGCAGTTAGCAGAGGATGGTTTCGATCCATCGACCTCTGGGTTATGGGCCCAGCACGCTTCCGCTGCGCCACTCTGCTATACATCAGTGCCTTGGACTCAAAGCTGCGATTCTTAATTAGTTTAATACTAATATTAAATTTGATGAGCAAAGCACTATTGTCGAGAAGCCACACAATGATTTGAGATGACCACTGTTGGATCATTATCCTCCATTTAATACAAGTTGCAGTGAAAGAGTGGTAAAAAAGCAGTTAGCAGAGGATGGTTTCGATCCATCAACCTCTGGGTTATGGGCCCAGCACGCTTCCGCTGCGCCACTCTGCTTTAAATCACCCCAGATGGGACTCGAACCGACAATTGCTAATGTATGAGGCCCGTGGAGTCCTTTCTTCATACTGCGTTAGCAGAGGATGGTTTCGATCCATCGACCTCTGGGTTATGGGCCCAGCACGCTTCCGCTGCGCCACTCTGCTATACATCAGTGCCTTGGACTCAAAGCTGCGATTCTTAATTAGTTTAATACTAATATTAAATTTGATGAGCAAAGCACTATTGTCGAGAAGCCACACAATGATTTGAGATGACCACTGTTGGATCATTATCCTCCATTTAATACAAGTTGCAGTGAAAGAGTGCAAAAAAATCAGTTAGCAGAGGATGGTTTCGATCCATCGACCTCTGGGTTATGGGCCCAGCACGCTTCCGCTGCGCCACTCTGCTGTAAATAACCACAGATGGGACTCGAACCGACAATTCCTAAGGTATGAGGCCAGTGGAGTCCTTTCTTCATACCAAATTAGCAGAGGATGGTTTCGATCCATCGACCTCTGGGTTATGGGCCCAGCACGCTTCCGCTGCGCCACTCTGCTATGCATCAGTGCCTTGGACTCAAAGCTGCGATTCTTAATTAGATTAAAACTAATAATAAATTTGATGAGCCAAGCACCATTGTCGAGAAGCCACACAATGATTTGAGATGACCACTGTTGGATCATTTTACCGCCATTTAATACAAGTTGCAGTGAAATAGTGGTAAAAAATCAGTTAGCAGAGGATGGTTTCGATCCATCGACCTCTGGGTTATGGGGCCAGCACGCTTCCGCTGGGCCACTCTGCTGTAAAACACCCCAGATGGGACTCGAACCGACAATTCCTAATTTATGAGGCCAGTGGAGTCCTTTCTTCATACCAAATTAGCAGAGGATGGTTTCGATCCATCGACCTCTGGGTTATGGGCCCAGCACGCTTCCGCTGCGCCACTCTGCTATACTTCAGTGCCTTGGACTCAAAGCTGCGATTCTTAATTAGATTAAAACTAATAATAAATTTGATGAGCCAAGCACCATTGTCGAGAAGCCACACAATGATTTGAGATGACCACTGTTGGATCATTTTACCGCCATTTAATACAAGTTGCAGTGAAATAGTGGTAAAAAATCAGTTAGCAGAGGATGGTTTCGATCCATCGACCTCTGGGTTATGGGGCCAGCACACTTCCGCTGCGCCACTCTGCTGTAAATCACCCCAGATGGGACTCGAACCGACAATTGCTAATGTATGAGGCCCGTGGAGTCCTTTCTTCATACTGCGTTAGCAGAGGATGGTTTCGATCCATCGACCTCTGGGTTATGGGCCCAGCAAGCTGCGATTCTTAATTAGTTTAATACTAATTTTAAATTTGATGAGCAAAGCACTATTGTCGAGCAGCCACACAATGATTTGAGATGACCACTGTTGGATCATTTTACCGCCATTTAATACAAGTTGCAGTGAAAGAGTGCAAAAAAATCAGTTAGCAGAGGATGGTTTCGATCCATCGACCTCTGGGTTATGGGGCCAGCACGCTTCCGCTGGGCCACTCTGCTGTAAATCACCCCAGATGGGACTCGAACCAACAATTGCTAATGTATGAGGCCCGTGGAGTCCTTTCTTCATACTGAGTTAGCAGAGGATGGTTTCGATCCATCGACCTCTGGGTTATGGGCCCAGCACGCTTCCGCTGCGCCACTCTGCTGTAAATCACCCCAGAAGGGACTCGAACCGACAATTGCTAATGTATGAGGCCCACTATTGTCGAGCAGCCACACAATGATTTGAGATGACCACTGTTGGATCATTTTACCGCC
The DNA here is from genome assembly GCF_964276395.1 of Gasterosteus aculeatus. Taxonomy (NCBI): domain Eukaryota; kingdom Metazoa; phylum Chordata; class Actinopteri; order Perciformes; family Gasterosteidae; genus Gasterosteus; species Gasterosteus aculeatus. The sequence goes on along the minus strand of NC_135689.1, from coordinate 15,220,561 downwards.
ATTTAATACAAGTTGCAGTGAAATAGTGGTAAAAAAACAGTTAGCAGAGGATGGTTTCGATCCATCGACCTCTGGGTTATGGGGCCAGCACGCTTCCGCTGGGCCACTCTGCTGTAAAACACCCCAGATGGGACTCGAACCGACAATTGCTAATGTATGGGGCCCGTGGAGTCCTTTCTTCATACTGAGTTAGCAGAGGATGGTTTCGATCCATCGACCTCTGGGTTATGGGCCCAGCACGCTTCCGCTGCGCCACTCTGCTACACATCAGTGCCTTGGACTCAAAGCTGCGATTCTTAATTAGTTTAATACTAATTTTAAATTTGATGAGCAAAGCACTATTGTCGAGCAGCCACACAATGATTTGAGATGACCACTGTTGGATCATTATCCGCCATTTAATACAAGTTGCAGTGAAAGAGTGCAAAAAAAGCAGTTAGCAGAGGATGGTTTCGATCCATCGACCTCTGGGTTATGGGCCCAGCACGCTTCCGCTGCGCCACTCTGCTATACATCAATGCTTTGGACTCGAAGATGCGATTCTTAAATAGTTTAATACTAATATTAAATTTGATAAGCAAAGCACTATTGTCGAGAAGCCACACAATGATTTGAGATGACCACTGTTGGATCATTTTACCGCCATTTTATACAAGTTGCAGTGAAAGAGTGCAAAAAAATCAGTTAGCAGAGGATGGTTTCGATCCATCGACCTCTGGGTTATGGGCCCAGCACGCTTCCGCTGCGCCACTCTGCTGTAAATAACCACAGATGGGACTCGAACCGACAATTCCTAATGTATGAGGCCAGTGGAGTCCTTTCTTCATACCAAATTAGCAGAGGATGGTTTCGATCCATCGACCTCTGGGTTATGGGCCCAGCACGCTTCCGCTGCGCCACTCTGCTACACATCAATGCTTTGGACTCAAAGCTGCGATTCTTAATTAGTTTAATACTAATATTAAATTTGATGAGCAAAGCACTATTGTCGAGAAGCCACACAATGATTTGAGATGACCACTGTTGGATCATTATCCTCCATTTAATACAAGTTGCAGTGAAAGAGTGCAAAAAAATCAGTTAGCAGAGGATGGTTTCAATCCATCGACCTCCGGGTTATGGTCCCAGCACGCTTCCGCTGCGCCACTCTGCTGTAAATAACCACAGATGGGACTCGAACCGACAATTCCTAATGTATGAGGCCAGTGGAGTCCTTTCTTCATACCAAATTAGCAGAGGATGGTTTCGATCCATCGACCTCTGGGTTATGGGCCCAGCACGCTTCCGCTGCGCCACTCTGCTATACATCAGTGCCTTGGACTCAAAGCTGCGATTCTTAATTAGATTAAAACTAATAATAAATTTGATGAGCCAAGCACCATTGTCGAGAAGCCACACAATGATTTGAGATGACCACTGTTGGATCATTTTACCGCCATTTAATACAAGTTGCAGTGAAATAGTGGTAAAAAATCAGTTAGCAGAGGATGGTTTCGATCCATCGACCTCTGGGTTATGGGGCCAGCACGCTTCCGCTGGGCCACTCTGCTGTAAAACACCCCAGATGGGACTCGAACCGACAATTGCTAATGTATGAGGCCCGTGGAGTCCTTTCTTCATACTGCGTTAGCAGAGGATGGTTTCGATCCATCGACCTCTGGGTTATGGGCCCAGCACGCTTCCGCTGCGCCACTCTGCTACACATCAGTGCCTTGGACTCAAAGCTGCGATTCTTAATTAGTTTAATACTAATATTAAATTTGATGAGCAAAGCACTATTGTCGAGAAGCCACACAATGATTTGAGATGACCACTGTTGGATCATTATCCTCCATTTAATACAAGTTGCAGTGAAAGAGTGCAAAAAAATCAGTTAGCAGAGGATGGTTTCAATCCATCGACCTCTGGGTTATGGGCCCAGCACGCTTCCGCTGCGCCACTCTGCTGTAAATAACCACAGATGGGACTCGAACCGACAATTCCTAATGTATGAGGCCAGTGGAGTCCTTTCTTCATACCAAATTAGCAGAGGATGGTTTCGATCCATCGACCTCTGGGTTATGGGCCCAGCACGCTTCCGCTGCGCCACTCTGCTATACATCAGTGCCTTGGACTCAAAGCTGCGATTCTTAATTAGATTAAAACTAATAATAAATTTGATGAGCCAAGCACCATTGTCGAGAAGCCACACAATGATTTGAGATGACCACTGTTGGATCATTTTACCGCCATTTAATACAAGTTGCAGTGAAATAGTGTTAAAAAATCAGTTAGCAGAGGATGGTTTCGATCCATCGACCTCTGGGTTATGGGGCCAGCACGCTTCCGCTGGGCCACTCTGCTGTAAAACACCCCAGATGGGACTCGAACCGACAATTGCTAATGTATGGGGCCCGTGGAGTCCTTTCTTCATACTGAGTTAGCAGAGGATGGTTTCGATCCATCGACCTCTGGGTTATGGGCCCAGCACGCTTCCGCTGCGCCACTCTGCTATACATCAATGCTTTGGACTCGAAGATGCGATTCTTAAATAGTTTAATACTAATATTAAATTTGATAAGCAAAGCACTATTGTCGAGAAGCCACACAATGATTTGAGATGACCACTGTTGGATCATTTTACCGCCATTTTATACAAGTTGCAGTGAAAGAGTGCAAAAAAATCAGTTAGCAGAGGATGGTTTCGATCCATCGACCTCTGGGTTATGGGCCCAGCACGCTTCCGCTGCGCCACTCTGCTGTAAATAACCACAGATGGGACTCGAACCGACAATTCCTAATGTATGAGGCCAGTGGAGTCCTTTCTTCATACCAAATTAGCAGAGGATGGTTTCGATCCATCGACCTCTGGGTTATGGGCCCAGCACGCTTCCGCTGCGCCACTCTGCTACACATCAATGCTTTGGACTCAAAGCTGCGATTCTTAATTAGTTTAATACTAATATTAAATTTGATGAGCAAAGCACTATTGTCGAGAAGCCACACAATGATTTGAGATGACCACTGTTGGATCATTATCCTCCATTTAATACAAGTTGCAGTGAAAGAGTGCAAAAAAATCAGTTAGCAGAGGATGGTTTCAATCCATCGACCTCCGGGTTATGGTCCCAGCACGCTTCCGCTGCGCCACTCTGCTGTAAATAACCACAGATGGGACTCGAACCGACAATTCCTAATGTATGAGGCCAGTGGAGTCCTTTCTTCATACCAAATTAGCAGAGGATGGTTTCGATCCATCGACCTCTGGGTTATGGGCCCAGCACGCTTCCGCTGCGCCACTCTGCTATACATCAGTGCCTTGGACTCAAAGCTGCGATTCTTAATTAGATTAAAACTAATAATAAATTTGATGAGCCAAGCACCATTGTCGAGAAGCCACACAATGATTTGAGATGACCACTGTTGGATCATTTTACCGCCATTTAATACAAGTTGCAGTGAAATAGTGGTAAAAAATCAGTTAGCAGAGGATGGTTTCGATCCATCGACCTCTGGGTTATGGGGCCAGCACGCTTCCGCTGGGCCACTCTGCTGTAAAACACCCCAGATGGGACTCGAACCGACAATTGCTAATGTATGAGGCCCGTGGAGTCCTTTCTTCATACTGCGTTAGCAGAGGATGGTTTCGATCCATCGACCTCTGGGTTATGGGCCCAGCACGCTTCCGCTGCGCCACTCTGCTACACATCAGTGCCTTGGACTCAAAGCTGCGATTCTTAATTAGTTTAATACTAATATTAAATTTGATGAGCAAAGCACTATTGTCGAGAAGCCACACAATGATTTGAGATGACCACTGTTGGATCATTATCCTCCATTTAATACAAGTTGCAGTGAAAGAGTGCAAAAAAATCAGTTAGCAGAGGATGGTTTCAATCCATCGACCTCTGGGTTATGGGCCCAGCACGCTTCCGCTGCGCCACTCTGCTGTAAATAACCACAGATGGGACTCGAACCGACAATTCCTAATGTATGAGGCCAGTGGAGTCCTTTCTTCATACCAAATTAGCAGAGGATGGTTTCGATCCATCGACCTCTGGGTTATGGGCCCAGCACGCTTCCGCTGCGCCACTCTGCTATACATCAGTGCCTTGGACTCAAAGCTGCGATTCTTAATTAGATTAAAACTAATAATAAATTTGATGAGCCAAGCACCATTGTCGAGAAGCCACACAATGATTTGAGATGACCACTGTTGGATCATTTTACCGCCATTTAATACAAGTTGCAGTGAAATAGTGTTAAAAAATCAGTTAGCAGAGGATGGTTTCGATCCATCGACCTCTGGGTTATGGGGCCAGCACGCTTCCGCTGGGCCACTCTGCTGTAAAACACCCCAGATGGGACTCGAACCGACAATTGCTAATGTATGGGGCCCGTGGAGTCCTTTCTTCATACTGAGTTAGCAGAGGATGGTTTCGATCCATCGACCTCTGGGTTATGGGCCCAGCACGCTTCCGCTGCGCCACTCTGCTACACATCAGTGCCTTGGACTCAAAGCTGCGATTCTTAATTAGTTTAATACTAATTTTAAATTTGATGAGCAAAGCACTATTGTCGAGCAGCCACACAATGATTTGAGATGACCACTGTTGGATCATTATCCGCCATTTAATACAAGTTGCAGTGAAAGAGTGCAAAAAAAGCAGTTAGCAGAGGATGGTTTCTATCCATCGACCTCTGGGTTATGGGCCCAGCACGCTTCCGCTGCGCCACTCTGCTACACATCAGTGCCTTGGACTCAAAGCTGCGATTCTTAATTAGTTTAATACTAATATTAAATTTGATGAGCAAAGCACTATTGTCGAGAAGCCACACAATGATTTGAGATGACCACTGTTGGATCATTATCCTCCATTTAATACAAGTTGCAGTGAAAGAGTGCAAAAAAATCAGTTAGCAGAGGATGGTTTCGATCCATCGACCTCTGGGTTATGGGCCCAGCACGCTTCCGCTGCGCCACTCTGCTGTAAATAACCACAGATGGGACTCGAACCGACAATTCCTAATGTATGAGGCCAGTGGAGTCCTTTCTTCATACCAAATTAGCAGAGGATGGTTTCGATCCATCGACCTCTGGGTTATGGGCCCAGCACGCTTCCGCTGCGCCACTCTGCTATACATCAGTGCCTTGGACTCAAAGCTGCGATTCTTAATTAGTTTAATACTAATATTAAATTTGATGAGCAAAGCACTATTGTCGAGAAGCCACACAATGATTTGAGATGACCACTGTTGGATCATTATCCTCCATTTAATACAAGTTGCAGTGAAAGAGTGCAAAAAAATCAGTTAGCAGAGGATGGTTTCGATCCATCGACCTCTGGGTTATGGGCCCAGCACGCTTCCGCTGCGCCACTCTGCTACACATCAGTGCCTTGGACTCAAAGCTGCGATTCTTAATTAGTTTAATACTAATATTAAATTTGATGAGCAAAGCACTATTGTCGAGAAGCCACACAATGATTTGAGATGACCACTGTTGGATCATTATCCTCCATTTAATACAAGTTGCAGTGAAAGAGTGCAAAAAAATCAGTTAGCAGAGGATGGTTTCGATCCATCGACCTCTGGGTTATGGGCCCAGCACGCTTCCGCTGCGCCACTCTGCTACACATCAATGCTTTGGACTCGAAGATGCGATTCTTAAATAGTTTAATACTAATATTAAATTTGATAAGCAAAGCACTATTGTCGAGAAGCCACACAATGATTTGAGATGACCACTGTTGGATCATTTTACCGCCATTTTATACAAGTTGCAGTGAAAGAGTGCAAAAAAATCAGTTAGCAGAGGATGGTTTCGATCCATCGACCTCTGGGTTATGGGCCCAGCACGCTTCCGCTGCGTCACTCTGCTTTAAATCACCCCAGATGGGACTCGAACCGACAATTGCTAATGTATGAGGCCCGTGGAGTCCTTTCTTCATACTGCGTTAGCAGAGGATGGTTTCGATCCATCGACCTCTGGGTTATGGGCCCAGCACGCTTCCGCTGCGCCACTCTGCTATACATCAGTGCCTTGGACTCAAAGCTGCGATTCTTAATTAGTTTAATACTAATATTAAATTTGATGAGCAAAGCACTATTGTCGAGAAGCCACACAATGATTTGAGATGACCACTGTTGGATCATTATCCTCCATTTAATACAAGTTGCAGTGAAAGAGTGCAAAAAAATCAGTTAGCAGAGGATGGTTTCGATCCATCGACCTCTGGGTTATGGGCCCAGCACGCTTCCGCTGCGCCACTCTGCTGTAAATAACCACAGATGGGACTCGAACCGACAATTCCTAATGTATGAGGCCAGTGGAGTCCTTTCTTCATACCAAATTAGCAGAGGATGGTTTCGATCCATCGACCTCTGGGTTATGGGCCCAGCACGCTTCCGCTGCGCCACTCTGCTATACATCAGTGCCTTGGACTCAAAGCTGCGATTCTTAATTAGTTTAATACTAATATTAAATTTGATGAGCAAAGCACTATTGTCGAGAAGCCACACAATGATTTGAGATGACCACTGTTGGATCATTATCCTCCATTTAATACAAGTTGCAGTGAAAGAGTGCAAAAAAATCAGTTAGCAGAGGATGGTTTCGATCCATCGACCTCTGGGTTATGGGCCCAGCACGCTTCCGCTGCGCCACTCTGCTGTAAATAACCACAGATGGGACTCGAACCGACAATTCCTAATGTATGAGGCCAGTGGAGTCCTTTCTTCATACCAAATTAGCAGAGGATGGTTTCGATCCATCGACCTCTGGGTTATGGGCCCAGCACGCTTCCGCTGCGCCACTCTGCTATACATCAGTGCCTTGGACTCAAAGCTGCGATTCTTAATTAGTTTAATACTAATATTAAATTTGATGAGCAAAGCACTATTGTCGAGAAGCCACACAATGATTTGAGATGACCACTGTTGGATCATTATCCTCCATTTAATACAAGTTGCAGTGAAAGAGTGCAAAAAAATCAGTTAGCAGAGGATGGTTTCGATCCATCGACCTCTGGGTTATGGGCCCAGCACGCTTCCGCTGCGCCACTCTGCTACACATCAGTGCCTTGGACTCAAAGCTGCGATTCTTAATTAGTTTAATACTAATATTAAATTTGATGAGCAAAGCACTATTGTCGAGAAGCCACACAATGATTTGAGATGACCACTGTTGGATCATTATCCTCCATTTAATACAAGTTGCAGTGAAAGAGTGGTAAAAAAGCAGTTAGCAGAGGATGGTTTCGATCCATCGACCTCTGGGTTATGGGCCCAGCACGCTTCCGCTGCGCCACTCTGCTTTAAATCACCCCAGATGGGACTCGAACCGACAATTGCTAATGTATGAGGCCCGTGGAGTCCTTTCTTCATACTGCGTTAGCAGAGGATGGTTTCGATCCATCGACCTCTGGGTTATGGGCCCAGCACGCTTCCGCTGCGCCACCCTGCTACACATCAGTGCCTTGGACTCAAAGCTGCGATTCTTAATTAGTTTAATACTAATATTAAATTTGATGAGCAAAGCACTATTGTCGAGAAGCCACACAATGATTTGAGATGACCACTGTTGGATCATTATCCTCCATTTAATACAAGTTGCAGTGAAAGAGTGCAAAAAAATCAGTTAGCAGAGGATGGTTTCAATCCATCGACCTCTGGGTTATGGGCCCAGCACGCTTCCGCTGCGCCACTCTGCTGTAAATAACCACAGATGGGACTCGAACCGACAATTCCTAATGTATGAGGCCAGTGGAGTCCTTTCTTCATACCAAATTAGCAGAGGATGGTTTCGATCCATCGACCTCTGGGTTATGGGCCCAGCACGCTTCCGCTGCGCCACTCTGCTATACATCAGTGCCTTGGACTCAAAGCTGCGATTCTTAATTAGATTAAAACTAATAATAAATTTGATGAGCCAAGCACCATTGTCGAGAAGCCACACAATGATTTGAGATGACCACTGTTGGATCATTTTACCGCCATTTAATACAAGTTGCAGTGAAATAGTGGTAAAAAATCAGTTAGCAGAGGATGGTTTCGATCCATCGACCTCTGGGTTATGGGGCCAGCACGCTTCCGCTGGGCCACTCTGCTGTAAAACACCCCAGATGGGACTCGAACCGACAATTGCTAATGTATGGGGCCCGTGGAGTCCTTTCTTCATACTGAGTTAGCAGAGGATGGTTTCGATCCATCGACCTCTGGGTTATGGGCCCAGCACGCTTCCGCTGCGCCACTCTGCTACACATCAGTGCCTTGGACTCAAAGCTGCGATTCTTAATTAGTTTAATACTAATTTTAAATTTGATGAGCAAAGCACTATTGTCGAGCAGCCACACAATGATTTGAGATGACCACTGTTGGATCATTATCCGCCATTTAATACAAGTTGCAGTGAAAGAGTGCAAAAAAAGCAGTTAGCAGAGGATGGTTTCGATCCATCGACCTCTGGGTTATGGGCCCAGCACGCTTCCGCTGCGCCACTCTGCTACACATCAATGCTTTGGACTCGAAGATGCGATTCTTAAATAGTTTAATACTAATATTAAATTTGATAAGCAAAGCACTATTGTCGAGAAGCCACACAATGATTTGAGATGACCACTGTTGGATCATTTTACCGCCATTTTATACAAGTTGCAGTGAAAGAGTGCAAAAAAATCAGTTAGCAGAGGATGGTTTCGATCCATCGACCTCTGGGTTATGGGCCCAGCACGCTTCCGCTGCGTCACTCTGCTTTAAATCACCCCAGATGGGACTCGAACCGACAATTGCTAATGTATGAGGCCCGTGGAGTCCTTTCTTCATACTGCGTTAGCAGAGGATGGTTTCGATCCATCGACCTCTGGGTTATGGGCCCAGCACGCTTCCGCTGCGCCACTCTGCTATACATCAGTGCCTTGGACTCAAAGCTGTGATTCTTAATTAGTTTAATACTAATATTAAATTTGATGAGCAAAGCACTATTGTCGAGAAGCCACACAATGATTTGAGATGACCACTGTTGGATCATTATCCTCCATTTAATACAAGTTGCAGTGAAAGAGTGCAAAAAAATCAGTTAGCAGAGGATGGTTTCGATCCATCGACCTCTGGGTTATGGGCCCAGCACGCTTCCGCTGCGCCACTCTGCTGTAAATAACCACAGATGGGACTCGAACCGACAATTCCTAATGTATGAGGCCAGTGGAGTCCTTTCTTCATACCAAATTAGCAGAGGATGGTTTCGATCCATCGACCTCTGGGTTATGGGCCCAGCACGCTTCCGCTGCGCCACTCTGCTATACATCAGTGCCTTGGACTCAAAGCTGCGATTCTTAATTAGTTTAATACTAATATTAAATTTGATGAGCAAAGCACTATTGTCGAGAAGCCACACAATGATTTGAGATGACCACTGTTGGATCATTATCCTCCATTTAATACAAGTTGCAGTGAAAGAGTGCAAAAAAATCAGTTAGCAGAGGATGGTTTCGATCCATCGACCTCTGGGTTATGGGCCCAGCACGCTTCCGCTGCGCCACTCTGCTGTAAATAACCACAGATGGGACTCGAACCGACAATTCCTAATGTATGAGGCCAGTGGAGTCCTTTCTTCATACCAAATTAGCAGAGGATGGTTTCGATCCATCGACCTCTGGGTTATGGGCCCAGCACGCTTCCGCTGCGCCACTCTGCTATACATCAGTGCCTTGGACTCAAAGCTGCGATTCTTAATTAGTTTAATACTAATATTAAATTTGATGAGCAAAGCACTATTGTCGAGAAGCCACACAATGATTTGAGATGACCACTGTTGGATCATTATCCTCCATTTAATACAAGTTGCAGTGAAAGAGTGCAAAAAAATCAGTTAGCAGAGGATGGTTTCGATCCATCGACCTCTGGGTTATGGGCCCAGCACGCTTCCGCTGCGCCACTCTGCTACACATCAGTGCCTTGGACTCAAAGCTGCGATTCTTAATTAGTTTAATACTAATATTAAATTTGATGAGCAAAGCACTATTGTCGAGAAGCCACACAATGATTTGAGATGACCACTGTTGGATCATTATCCTCCATTTAATACAAGTTGCAGTGAAAGAGTGGTAAAAAAGCAGTTAGCAGAGGATGGTTTCGATCCATCGACCTCTGGGTTATGGGCCCAGCACGCTTCCGCTGCTCCACTCTGCTTTAAATCACCCCAGATGGGACTCGAACCGACAATTGCTAATGTATGAGGCCCGTGGAGTCCTTTCTTCATACTGCGTTAGCAGAGGATGGTTTCGATCCATCGACCTCTGGGTTATGGGGCCAGCACGCTTCCGCTGCGCCACTCTGCTGTAAATAACCACAGATGGGACTCGAACCGACAATTCCTAATGTATGAGGCCAGTGGAGTCCTTTCTTCATACCAAATTAGCAGAGGATGGTTTCGATCCATCGACCTCTGGGTTATGGGCCCAGCACGCTTCCGCTGCGCCACTCTGCTACACATCAGTGCATTGGACTCAAAGCTGCGATTCTTAATTAGTTTAATACTAATTTTAAATTTGATGAGCAAAGCACTATTGTCGAGCAGCCACACAATGATTTGAGATGACCACTTTTGGATCATTATCCGCCATTTAATACAGGTTGCAGTGAAAGAGTGCAAAAAAAGCAGTTAGCAGAGGATGGTTTCGATCCATCGACCTCTGGGTTATGGGCCCAGCACGCTTCCGCTGCGCCACTCTGCTACACATCAATGCTTTGGACTCGAAGATGCGATTCTTAAATAGTTTAATACTAATATTAAATTTGATAAGCAAAGCACTATTGTCGAGAAGCCACACAATGATTTGAGATGACCACTGTTGGATCATTATCCTCCATTTAATACAAGTTGCAGTGAAAGAGTGGTAAAAAAGCAGTTAGCAGAGGATGGTTTCGATCCATCGACCTCTGGGTTATGGGCCCAGCACGCTTCCGCTGCGCCACTCTGCTACACATCAATGCTTTGGACTCAAAGCTGCGATTCTTAATTAGATTAAAACTAATAATAAATTTGATGAGCCAAGCACCATTGTCGAGAAGCCACACAATGATTTGAGATGACCACTGTTGGATCATTTTACCGCCATTTAATACAAGTTGCAGTGAAATAGTGGTAAAAAATCAGTTAGCAGAGGATGGTTTCGATCCATCGACCTCTGGGTTATGGGGCCAGCACGCTTCCGCTGGGACACTCTGCTGTAAAACACCCCAGATGGGACTCGAACCGACAATTGCTAATGTATGGGGCCCGTGGAGTCCTTTCTTCATACTGAGTTAGCAGAGGATGGTTTCGATCCATCGACCTCTGGGTTATGGGCCCAGCACGCTTCCGCTGCGCCACTCTGCTACACATCAGTGCCTTGGACTCAAAGCTGCGATTCTTAATTAGTTTAATACTAATTTTAAATTTGATGAGCAAAGCACTATTGTCGAGCAGCCACACAATGATTTGAGATGACCACTGTTGGATCATTATCCGCCATTTAATACAAGTTGCAGTGAAAGAGTGCAAAAAAAGCAGTTAGCAGAGGATGGTTTCGATCCATCGACCTCTGGGTTATGGGCCCAGCACGCTTCCGCTGCGCCACTCTGCTACACATCAATGCTTTGGACTCGAAGATGCGATTCTTAAATAGTTTAATACTAATATTAAATTTGATAAGCAAAGCACTATTGTCGAGAAGCCACACAATGATTTGAGATGACCACTGTTGGATCATTTTACCGCCATTTTATACAAGTTGCAGTGAAAGAGTGCAAAAAAATCATTTAGCAGAGGATGGTTTCGATCCATCGACCTCTGGGTTATGGGCCCAGCACGCTTCCGCTGCGCCACTCTGCTGTAAATAACCACAGATGGGACTCGAACCGACAATTCCTAATGTATGAGGCCAGTGGAGTCCTTTCTTCATACCAAATTAGCAGAGGATGGTTTCGATCCATCGACCTCTGGGTTATGGGCCCAGCACGCTTCCGCTGCGCCACTCTGCTACACATCAATGCTTTGGACTCAAAGCTGCGATTCTTAATTAGTTTAATACTAATATTAAATTTGATGAGCAAAGCACTATTGTCGAGAAGCCACACAATGATTTGAGATGACCACTGTTGGATCATTATCCTCCATTTAATACAAGTTGCAGTGAAAGAGTGCAAAAAAATCAGTTAGCAGAGGATGGTTTCAATCCATCGACCTCTGGGTTATGGGCCCAGCACGCTTCCGCTGCGCCACTCTGCTGTAAATAACCACAGATGGGACTCGAACCGACAATTCCTAATGTATGAGGCCAGTGGAGTCCTTTCTTCATACCAAATTAGCAGAGGATGGTTTCGATCCATCGACCTCTGGGTTATGGGCCCAGCACGCTTCCGCTGCGCCACTCTGCTATACATCAGTGCCTTGGACTCAAAGCTGCGATTCTTAATTAGATTAAAACTAATAATAAATTTGATGAGCCAAGCACCATTGTCGAGAAGCCACACAATGATTTGAGATGACCACTGTTGGATCATTTTACCGCCATTTAATACAAGTTGCAGTGAAATAGTGGTAAAAAATCAGTTAGCAGAGGATGGTTTCGATCCATCGACCTCTGGGTTATGGGGCCAGCACGCTTCCGCTGGGACACTCTGCTGTAAAACACCCCAGATGGGACTCGAACCGACAATTGCTAATGTATGGGGCCCATGGAGTCCTTTCTTCATACTGCGTTAGCAGAGGATGGTTTCGATCCATCGACCTCTGGGTTATGAGCCCAGCACGCTTCCGCTGCGCCACTCTGCTATACATCAGTGCCTTGGACTCAAAGCTGCGATTCTTAATTAGTTTAATACTAATATTAAATTTGATGAGCAAAGCACTATTGTCGAGAAGCCACACAATGATTTGAGATGACCACTGTTGGATCATTATCCTTCATTTAATACAAGTTGCAGTGAAAGAGTGCAAAAAAATCAGTTAGCAGAGTATGGTTTCGATCCATCGACCTCTGGGTTATGGGCCCAGCACGCTTCCGCTGCGCCACTCTGCTGTAAATAACCACAGATGGGACTCGAACCGACAATTCCTAATGTATGAGGCCAGTGGAGTCCTTTCTTCATACGAAATTAGCAGAGGATGGTTTCGATCCATCGACCTCTGGGTTATGGGCCCAGCACGCTTCCGCTGCGCCACTCTGCTACACATCAGTGCATTGGACTCAAAGCTGCGATTCTTAATTAGTTTAATACTAATTTTAAATTTGATGAGCAAAGCACTATTGTCGAGCAGCCACACAATGATTTGAGATGACCACTTTTGGATCATTATCCGCCATTTAATACAGGTTGCAGTGAAAGAGTGCAAAAAAAGCAGTTAGCAGAGGATGGTTTCGATCCATCGACCTCTGGGTTATGGGCCCAGCACGCTTCCGCTGCGCCACTCTGCTACACATCAATGCTTTGGACTCGAAGATGCGATTCTTAAATAGTTTAATACTAATATTAAATTTGATAAGCAAAGCACTATTGTCGAGAAGCCACACAATGATTTGAGATGACCACTGTTGGATCATTATCCTCCATTTAATACAAGTTGCAGTGAAAGAGTGGTAAAAAAGCAGTTAGCAGAGGATGGTTTCGATCCATCGACCTCTGGGTTATGGGCCCAGCACGCTTCCGCTGCGCCACTCTGCTACACATCAATGCTTTGGACTCAAAGCTGCGATTCTTAATTAGTTTAATACTAATATTAAATTTGATGAGCAAAGCACTATTGTCGAGAAGCCACACAATGATTTGAGATGACCACTGTTGGATCATTATCCTCCATTTAATACAAGTTGCAGTGAAAGAGTGCAAAAAAATCAGTTAGCAGAGGATGGTTTCAATCCATCGACCTCTGGGTTATGGGCCCAGCACGCTTCCGCTGCGCCACTCTGCTGTAAATAACCACAGATGGGACTCGAACCGACAATTCCTAATGTATGAGGCCAGTGGAGTCCTTTCTTCATACCAAATTAGCAGAGGATGGTTTCGATCCATCGACCTCTGGGTTATGGGCCCAGCACGCTTCCGCTGCGCCACTCTGCTATACATCAGTGCCTTGGACTCAAAGCTGCGATTCTTAATTAGATTAAAACTAATAATAAATTTGATGAGCCAAGCACCATTGTCGAGAAGCCACACAATGATTTGAGATGACCACTGTTGGATCATTTTACCGCCATTTAATACAAGTTGCAGTGAAATAGTGGTAAAAAATCAGTTAGCAGAGGATGGTTTCGATCCATCGACCTCTGGGTTATGGGGCCAGCACGCTTCCGCTGGGACACTCTGCTGTAAAACACCCCAGATGGGACTCGAACCGACAATTGCTAATGTATGGGGCCCGTGGAGTCCTTTCTTCATACTGCGTTAGCAGAGGATGGTTTCGATCCATCGACCTCTGGGTTATGAGCCCAGCACGCTTCCGCTGCGCCACTCTGCTATACATCAGTGCCTTGGACTCAAAGCTGCGATTCTTAATTAGTTTAATACTAATTTTAAATTTGATGAGCAAAGCACTATTGTCGAGCAGCCACACAATGATTTGAGATGACCACTTTTGGATCATTATCCGCCATTTAATACAGGTTGCAGTGAAAGAGTGCAAAAAAAGCAGTTAGCAGAGGATGGTTTCGATCCATCGACCTCTGGGTTATGGGCCCAGCACGCTTCCGCTGCGCCACTCTGCTACACATCAATGCTTTGGACTCGAAGATGCGATTCTTAAATAGTTTAATACTAATATTAAATTTGATAAGCAAAGCACTATTGTCGAGAAGCCACACAATGATTTGAGATGACCACTGTTGGATCATTATCCTCCATTTAATACAAGTTGCAGTGAAAGAGTGGTAAAAAAGCAGTTAGCAGAGGATGGTTTCGATCCATCGACCTCTGGGTTATGGGCCCAGCACGCTTCCGCTGCGCCACTCTGCTTTAAATCACCCCAGATGGGACTCGAACCGACAATTGCTAATGTATGAGGCCCGTGGAGTCCTTTCTTCATACTGCGTTAGCAGAGGATGGTTTCGATCCATCGACCTCTGGGTTATGGGCCCAGCACGCTTCCGCTGCGCCACTCTGCTATACATCAGTGCCTTGGACTCAAAGCTGCGATTCTTAATTAGTTTAATACTAATATTAAATTTGATGAGCAAAGCACTATTGTCGAGAAGCCACACAATGATTTGAGATGACCACTGTTGGATCATTATCCTCCATTTAATACAAGTTGCAGTGAAAGAGTGCAAAAAAATCAGTTAGCAGAGGATGGTTTCGATCCATCGACCTCTGGGTTATGGGCCCAGCACGCTTCCGCTGCGCCACTCTGCTGTAAATAACCACAGATGGGACTCGAACCGACAATTCCTAATGTATGAGGCCAGTGGAGTCCTTTCTTCATACCAAATTAGGAGAGGATGGTTTCGATCCATCGACCTCTGGGTTATGGGCCCAGCACGCTTCCGCTGCGCCACTCTGCTATACATCAGTGCCTTGGACTCAAAGCTGCGATTCTTAATTAGTTTAATACTAATATTAAATTTGATGAGCAAAGCACTATTGTCGAGAAGCCACACAATGATTTGAGATGACCACTGTTGGATCATTATCCTCCATTTAATACAAGTTGCAGTGAAAGAGTGCAAAAAAATCAGTTAGCAGAGGATGGTTTCGATCCATCGACCTCTGGGCCCAGCACGCTTCCGCTGCGCCACTCTGCTGTAAATAACCACAGATGGGACTCGAACCGACAATTCCTAATGTATGAGGCCAGTGGAGTCCTTTCTTCATACCAAATTAGCAGAGGATGGTTTCGATCCATCGACCTCTGGGTTATGGGCCCAGCACGCTTCCGCTGCGCCACTCTGCTACACATCAGTGCATTGGACTCAAAGCTGCGATTCTTAATTAGTTTTAATACTAATTTTAAATTTGATGAGCAAAGCACTATTGTCGAGCAGCCACACAATGATTTGAGATGACCACTGTTGGATCATTATCCGCCATTTAATACAGGTTGCAGTGAAAGAGTGCAAAAAAAGCAGTTAGCAGAGGATGGTTTCGATCCATCGACCTCTGGGTTATGGGCCCAGCACGCTTCCGCTGCGCCACTCTGCTACACATCAGTGCCTTGGACTCAAAGCTGCGATTCTTAAATAGTTTAATACTAATATTAAATTTGATAAGCAAAGCACTATTGTCGAGAAGCCACACAATGATTTGAGATGACCACTGTTGGATCATTATCCTCCATTTAATACAAGTTGCAGTGAAAGAGTGCAAAAAAATCAGTTAGCAGAGGATGGTTTCGATCCATCGACCTCTGGGTTATGGGCCCAGCACGCTTCCGCTGCGCCACTCTGCTATACATCAGTGCCTTGGACTCAAAGCTGCGATTCTTAATTAGTTTAATACTAATATTAAATTTGATGAGCAAAGCACTATTGTCGAGAAGCCACACAATGATTTGAGATGACCACTGTTGGATCATTATCCTCCATTTAATACAAGTTGCAGTGAAAGAGTGGTAAAAAAGCAGTTAGCAGAGGATGGTTTCGATCCATCGACCTCTGGGTTATGGGCCCAGCACGCTTCCGCTGCGCCACTCTGCTTTAAATCACCCCAGATGGGACTCGAACCGACAATTGCTAATGTATGAGGCCCGTGGAGTCCTTTCTTCATACTGCGTTAGCAGAGGATGGTTTCGATCCATCGACCTCTGGGTTATGGGCCCAGCACGCTTCCGCTGCGCCACTCTGCTATACATCAGTGCCTTGGACTCAAAGCTGCGATTCTTAATTAGTTTAATACTAATATTAAATTTGATGAGCAAAGCACTATTGTCGAGAAGCCACACAATGATTTGAGATGACCACTGTTGGATCATTATCCTCCATTTAATACAAGTTGCAGTGAAAGAGTGCAAAAAAATCAGTTAGCAGAGGATGGTTTCGATCCATCGACCTCTGGGTTATGGGCCCAGCACGCTTCCGCTGCGCCACTCTGCTGTAAATAACCACAGATGGGACTCGAACCGACAATTCCTAAGGTATGAGGCCAGTGGAGTCCTTTCTTCATACCAAATTAGCAGAGGATGGTTTCGATCCATCGACCTCTGGGTTATGGGCCCAGCACGCTTCCGCTGCGCCACTCTGCTATGCATCAGTGCCTTGGACTCAAAGCTGCGATTCTTAATTAGATTAATACTAATATTAAATTTGATGAGCAAAGCACCATTGTCGAGAAGCCACACAATGATTTGAGATGACCACTGTTGGATCATTTTACCGCCATTTAATACAAGTTGCAGTGAAATAGTGGTAAAAAATCAGTTAGCAGAGGATGGTTTCGATCCATCGACCTCTGGGTTATGGGGCCAGCACGCTTCCGCTGGGCCACTCTGCTGTAAAACACCCCAGATGGGACTCGAACCGACAATTGCTAATGTATGGGAGCCGTGGTGTCCTTTCTTCATACTGAGTTAGAAGAGGATGGTTTCGATCCATCGACCTCTGGGTTATGGGCCCAGCACGCTTCCGCTGCGCCACTCTGCTACACATCAATGCTTTGGACTCAAAGCTGCGATTCTTAATTAGTTTAATACTAATATTAAATTTGATGAGCAAAGCACTATTGTCGAGAAGCCACACAATGATTTGAGATGACCACTGTTGGATCATTATCCTCCATTTAATACAAGTTGCAGTGAAAGAGTGCAAAAAAATCAGTTAGCAGAGGATGGTTTCAATCCATCGACCTCTGGGTTATGGGCCCAGCACGCTTCCGCTGCGCCACTCTGCTGTAAATAACCACAGATGGGACTCGAACCGACAATTCCTAATGTATGAGGCCAGTGGAGTCCTTTCTTCATACCAAATTAGCAGAGGATGGTTTCGATCCATCGACCTCTGGGTTATGGGCCCAGCACGCTTCCGCTGCGCCACTCTGCTATACATCAGTGCCTTGGACTCAAAGCTGCGATTCTTAATTAGATTAAAACTAATAATAAATTTGATGAGCCAAGCACCATTGTCGAGAAGCCACACAATGATTTGAGATGACCACTGTTGGATCATTTTACCGCCATTTAATACAAGTTGCAGTGAAATAGTGGTAAAAAATCAGTTAGCAGAGGATGGTTTCGATCCATCGACCTCTGGGTTATGGGGCCAGCACGCTTCCGCTGGGCCACTCTGCCGTAAAACACCCCAGATGGGACTCGAACCGACAATTGCTAATGTATGGGGCCCGTGGAGTCCTTTCTTCATACTGAGTTAGCAGAGGATGGTTTCGATCCATCGACCTCTGGGTTATGGGCCCAGCACGCTTCCGCTGCGCCACTCTGCTACACATCAGTGCCTTGGACTCAAAGCTGCGATTCTTAATTAGTTTAATACTAATTTTAAATTTGATGAGCAAAGCACTATTGTCGAGCAGCCACACAGTGATTTGAGATGACCACTGTTGGATCATTATCCGCCATTTAATACAAGTTGCAGTGAAAGAGTGCAAAAAAAGCAGTTAGCAGAGGATGGTTTCGATCCATCGACCTCTGGGTTATGGGCCCAGCACGCTTCCGCTGCGCCACTCTGCTACACATCAATGCTTTGGACTCGAAGATGCGATTCTTAAATAGTTTAATACTAATATTAAATTTGATAAGCAAAGCACTATTGTCGAGAAGCCACACAATGATTTGAGATGACCACTGTTGGATCATTTTACCGCCATTTTATACAAGTTGCAGTGAAAGAGTGCAAAAAAATCAGTTAGCAGAGGATGGTTTCGATCCATCGACCTCTGGGTTATGGGCCCAGCACGCTTCCGCTGCGCCACTCTGCTGTAAATAACCACAGATGGGACTCGAACCGACAATTCCTAAGGTATGAGGCCAGTGGAGTCCTTTCTTCATACCAAATTAGCAGAGTATGGTTTCGATCCATCGACCTCTGGGTTATGGGCCCAGCACGCTTCCGCTGCGCCACTCTGCTATACATCAGTGCCTTGGACTCAAAGCTGCGATTCTTAATTAGATTAAAACTAATAATAAATTTGATGAGCCAAGCACCATTGTCGAGAAGCCACACAATGATTTGAGATGACCACTGTTGGATCATTTTACCGCCATTTAATACAAGTTGCAGTGAAATAGTGGTAAAAAATCAGTTAGCAGAGGATGGTTTCGATCCATCGACCTCTGGGTTATGGGGCCAGCACGCTTCCGCTGGGCCACTCTGCCGTAAAACACCCCAGATGGGACTCGAACCGACAATTGCTAATGTATGGGGCCCGTGGAGTCCTTTCTTCATACTGAGTTAGCAGAGGATGGTTTCGATCCATCGACCTCTGGGTTATGGGCCCAGCACGCTTCCGCTGCGCCACTCTGCTACACATCAGTGCCTTGGACTCAAAGCTGCGATTCTTAATTAGTTTAATACTAATTTTAAATTTGATGAGCAAAGCACTATTGTCGAGCAGCCACACAGTGATTTGAGATGACCACTGTTGGATCATTATCCGCCATTTAATACAAGTTGCAGTGAAAGAGTGCAAAAAAAGCAGTTAGCAGAGGATGGTTTCGATCCATCGACCTCTGGGTTATGGGCCCAGCACGCTTCCGCTGCGCCACTCTGCTACACATCAATGCTTTGGACTCGAAGATGCGATTCTTAAATAGTTTAATACTAATATTAAATTTGATAAGCAAAGCACTATTGTCGAGAAGCCACACAATGATTTGAGATGACCACTGTTGGATCATTTTACCGCCATTTTATACAAGTTGCAGTGAAAGAGTGCAAAAAAATCAGTTAGCAGAGGATGGTTTCGATCCATCGACCTCTGGGTTATGGGCCCAGCACGCTTCCGCTGCGCCACTCTGCTGTAAATAACCACAGATGGGACTCGAACCGACAATTCCTAAGGTATGAGGCCAGTGGAGTCCTTTCTTCATACCAAATTAGCAGAGGATGGTTTCGATCCATCGACCTCTGGGTTATGGGCCCAGCACGCTTCCGCTGCGCCACTCTGCTATACATCAGTGCCTTGGACTCAAAGCTGCGATTCTTAATTAGATTAAAACTAATAATAAATTTGATGAGCCAAGCACCATTGTCGAGAAGCCACACAATGATTTGAGATGACCACTGTTGGATCATTTTACCGCCATTTAATACAAGTTGCAGTGAAATAGTGGTAAAAAATCAGTTAGCAGAGGATGGTTTTGATCCATCGACCTCTGGGTTATGGGCCCAGCACGCTTCCGCTGCGCCTCTCTGCTACACATCAATGCTTTGGACTCGAAGATGCGATTCTTAAATAGTTTAATACTAATATTAAATTTGATAAGCAAAGCACTATTGTCGAGAAGCCACACAATGATTTGAGATGACCACTGTTGGATCATTTTACCGCCATTTTATACAAGTTGCAGTGAAAGAGTGCAAAAAAATCAGTTAGCAGAGGATGGTTTCGATCCATCGACCTCTGGGTTATGGGCCCAGCACGCTTCCGCTGGGCCACTCTGCTGTAAAACACCCCAGATGGGACTCGAACCGACAATTGCTAATGTATGGGGCCCGTGGTGTCCTTTCTTCATACTGAGTTAGCAGAGGATGGTTTCGATCCATCGACCTCTGGGTTATGGGCCCAGCACGCTTCCGCTGCGCCACTCTGCTACACATCAATGCTTTGGACTCAAAGCTGCGATTCTTAATTAGTTTAATACTAATATTAAATTTGATGAGCAAAGCACTATTGTCGAGAAGCCACACAATGATTTGAGATGACCACTGTTGGATCATTATCCTCCATTTAATACAAGTTGCAGTGAAAGAGTGCAAAAAAATCAGTTAGCAGAGGATGGTTTCAATCCATCGACCTCTGGGTTATGGGCCCAGCACGCTTCCGCTGCGCCACTCTGCTGTAAATAACCACAGATGGGACTCGAACCGACAATTCCTAATGTATGAGGCCAGTGGAGTCCTTTCTTCATACCAAATTAGCAGAGGATGGTTTCGATCCATCGACCTCTGGGTTATGGGCCCAGCACGCTTCCGCTGCGCCACTCTGCTATACATCAGTGCCTTGGACTCAAAGCTGCGATTCTTAATTAGATTAAAACTAATAATAAATTTGATGAGCCAAGCACCATTGTCGAGAAGCCACACAATGATTTGAGATGACCACTGTTGGATCATTTTACCGCCATTTAATACAAGTTGCAGTGAAATAGTGGTAAAAAATCAGTTAGCAGAGGATGGTTTCGATCCATCGACCTCTGGGTTATGGGGCCAGCACGCTTCCGCTGGGCCACTCTGCTGTAAAACACCCCAGATGGGACTCGAACCGACAATTGCTAATGTATGGGGCCCGTGGAGTCCTTTCTTCATACTGAGTTAGCAGAGGATGGTTTCGATCCATCGACCTCTGGGTTATGGGCCCAGCACGCTTCCGCTGCGCCACTCTGCTACACATCAGTGCCTTGGACTCAAAGCTGCGATTCTTAATTAGTTTAATACTAATTTTAAATTTGATGAGCAAAGCACTATTGTCGAGCAGCCACACAATGATTTGAGATGACCACTGTTGGATCATTATCCGCCATTTAATACAAGTTGCAGTGAAAGAGTGCAAAAAAAGCAGTTAGCAGAGGATGGTTTCGATCCATCGACCTCTGGGTTATGGGCCCAGCACGCTTCCGCTGCGCCACTCTGCTACACATCAATGCTTTGGATTCGAAGATGCGATTCTTAAATAGTTTAATACTAATATTAAATTTGATAAGCAAAGCACTATTGTCGAGAAGCCACACAATGATTTGAGATGACCACTGTTGGATCATTTTACCGCCATTTTATACAAGTTGCAGTGAAAGAGTGCAAAAAAATCAGTTAGCAGAGGATGGTTTCGATCCATCGACCTCTGGGTTATGGGCCCAGCACGCTTCCGCTGCGCCACTCTGCTGTAAATAACCACAGATGGGACTCGAACCGACAATTCCTAATGTATGAGGCCAGTGGAGTCCTTTCTTCATACTGAGTTAGCAGAGGATGGTTTCGATCCATCGACCTCTGGGTTATGGGCCCAGCACGCTTCCGCTGCGCCACTCTGCTACACATCAATGCTTTGGACTCAAAGCTGCGATTCTTAATTAGTTTAATACTAATATTAAATTTGATGAGCAAAGCACTATTGTCGAGAAGCCACACAATGATTTGAGATGACCACTGTTGGATCATTATCCTCCATTTAATACAAGTTGCAGTGAAAGAGTGCAAAAAAATCAGTTAGCAGAGGATGGTTTCAATCCATCGACCTCTGGGTTATGGGCCCAGCACGCTTCCGCTGCGCCACTCTGCTGTAAATAACCACAGATGGGACTCGAACCGACAATTCCTAATGTATGAGGCCAGTGGAGTCCTTTCTTCATACCAAATTAGCAGAGGATGGTTTCGATCCATCGACCTCTGGGTTATGGGCCCAGCACGCTTCCGCTGCGCCACTCTGCTATACATCAGTGCCTTGGACTCAAAGCTGCGATTCTTAATTAGATTAAAACTAATAATAAATTTGATGAGCCAAGCACCATTGTCGAGAAGCCACACAATGATTTGAGATGACCACTGTTGGATCATTTTACCGCCATTTAATACAAGTTGCAGTGAAATAGTGGTAAAAAATCAGTTAGCAGAGGATGGTTTCGATCCATCGACCTCTGGGTTATGGGGCCAGCACGCTTCCGCTGGGCCACTCTGCTGTAAAACACCCCAGATGGGACTCGAACCGACAATTGCTAATGTATGGGGCCCGTGGAGTCCTTTCTTCATACTGAGTTAGCAGAGGATGGTTTCGATCCATCGACCTCTGGGTTATGGGCCCAGCACGCTTCCGCTGCGCCACTCTGCTACACATCAGTGCCTTGGACTCAAAGCTGCGATTCTTAATTAGTTTAATACTAATTTTAAATTTGATGAGCAAAGCACTATTGTCGAGCAGCCACACAATGATTTGAGATGACCACTGTTGGATCATTATCCGCCATTTAATACAAGTTGCAGTGAAAGAGTGCAAAAAAAGCAGTTAGCAGAGGATGGTTTCGATCCATCGACCTCTGGGTTATGGGCCCAGCACGCTTCCGCTGCGCCACTCTGCTACACATCAATGCTTTGGATTCGAAGATGCGATTCTTAAATAGTTTAATACTAATATTAAATTTGATAAGCAAAGCACTATTGTCGAGAAGCCACACAATGATTTGAGATGACCACTGTTGGATCATTTTACCGCCATTTTATACAAGTTGCAGTGAAAGAGTGCAAAAAAATCAGTTAGCAGAGGATGGTTTCGATCCATCGACCTCTGGGTTATGGGCCCAGCACGCTTCCGCTGCGCCACTCTGCTGTAAATAACCACAGATGGGACTCGAACCGACAATTACTAATGTATGAGGCCAGTGGAGTCCTTTCTTCATACCAAATTAGCAGAGGATGGTTTCGATCCATCGACCTCTGGGTTATGGGCCCAGCACGCTTCCGCTGCGCCACTCTGCTGTAAATAACCACAGATGGGACTCGAACCGACAATTCCTAATGTATGAGGCCAGTGGAGTCCTTTCTTCATACCAAATTAGCAGAGGATGGTTTCGATCCATCGACCTCTGGGTTATGGGCCCAGCACGCTTCCGCTGCGCCACTCTGCTACACATCAGTGCATTGGACTCAAAGCTGCGATTCTTAATTAGTTTAATACTAATTTTAAATTTGATGAGCAAAGCACTATTGTCGAGCAGCCACACAATGATTTGAGATGACCACTTTTGGATCATTATCCGCCATTTAATACAGGTTGCAGTGAAAGAGTGCAAAAAAAGCAGTTAGCAGAGGATGGTTTCGATCCATCGACCTCTGGGTTATGGGCCCAGCACGCTTCCGCTGCGCCACTCTGCTACACATCAATGCTTTGGACTCGAAGATGCGATTCTTAAATAGTTTAATACTAATATTAAATTTGATAAGCAAAGCACTATTGTCGAGAAGCCACACAATGATTTGAGATGACCACTGTTGGATCATTATCCTCCATTTAATACAAGTTGCAGTGAAAGAGTGCAAAAAAATCAGTTAGCAGAGGATGGTTTCGATCCATCGACCTCTGGGTTATGGGCCCAGCACGCTTCCGCTGCGCCACTCTGCTGTAAATAACCACAGATGGGACTCGAACCGACAATTCCTAATGTATGAGGCCAGTGGAGTCCTTTCTTCATACCAAATTAGCAGAGGATGGTTTCGATCCATCGACCTCTGGGTTATGGGCCCAGCACGCTTCCGCTGCGCCACTCTGCTACACATCAGTGCATTGGACTCAAAGCTGCAATTCTTAATTAGTTTAATACTAAGTTTAAATTTGATGAGCAAAGCACTATTGTCGAGCAGCCACACAATGATTTGAGATGACCACTTTTGGATCATTATCCGCCATTTAATACAGGTTGCAGTGAAAGAGTGCAAAAAAAGCAGTTAGCAGAGGATGGTTTCGATCCATCGACCTCTGGGTTATGGGCCCGGCACGCTTCCGCTGCGCCACTCTGCTACACATCAATGCTTTGGACTCGAAGATGCGATTCTTAAATAGTTTAATACTAATATTAAATTTGATAAGCAAAGCACTATTGTCGAGAAGCCACACAATGATTTGAGATGACCACTGTTGGATCATTTTACCGCCATTTTATACAAGTTGCAGTGAAATAGTGGTAAAAAATCAGTTAGCAGAGGATGGTTTCGATCCATCGACCTCTGGGTTATGGGCCCAGCACGCTTCCGCTGCGCCACTCTGCTATGCATCAGTGCCTTGGACTCAAAGCTGCGATTCTTAATTAGATTAAAACTAATAATAAATTTGATGAGCCAAGCACCATTGTCGAGAAGCCACACAATGATTTGAGATGACCACTGTTGGATCATTTTACCGCCATTTAATACAAGTTGCAGTGAAATAGTGGTAAAAAATCAGTTAGCAGAGGATGGTTTCGATCCATCGACCTCTGGGTTATGGGGCCAGCACGCTTCCGCTGGGCCACTCTGCTGTAAAACACCCCAGATGGGACTCGAACCGACAATTGCTAATGTATGGGGCCCGTGGTGTCCTTTCTTCATACTGAGTTAGCAGAGGATGGTTTCGATCCATCGACCTCTGGGTTATGGGCCCAGCACGCTTCCGCTGCGCCACTCTGCTACACATCAATGCTTTGGACTCAAAGCTGCGATTCTTAATTAGTTTAATACTAATATTAAATTTGATGAGCAAAGCACTATTGTCGAGAAGCCACACAATGATTTGAGATGACCACTGTTGGATCATTATCCTCCATTTAATACAAGTTGCAGTGAAAGAGTGCAAAAAAATCAGTTAGCAGAGGATGGTTTCAATCCATCGACCTCTGGGTTATGGGCCCAGCACGCTTCCGCTGCGCCACTCTGCTGTAAATAACCACAGATGGGACTCGAACCGACAATTCCTAATGTATGAGGCCAGTGGAGTCCTTTCTTCATACCAAATTAGCAGAGGATGGTTTCGATCCATCGACCTCTGGGTTATGGGCCCAGCACGCTTCCGCTGCGCCACTCTGCTATACATCAGTGCCTTGGACTCAAAGCTGCGATTCTTAATTAGATTAAAACTAATAATAAATTTGATGAGCCAAGCACCATTGTCGAGAAGCCACACAATGATTTGAGATGACCACTGTTGGATCATTTTACCGCCATTTAATACAAGTTGCAGTGAAATAGTGGTAAAAAATCAGTTAGCAGAGGATGGTTTCGATCCATCGACCTCTGGGTTATGGGGCCAGCACGCTTCCGCTGGGCCACTCTGCTGTAAAACACCCCAGATGGGACTCGAACCGACAATTGCTAATGTATGGGGCCCGTGGAGTCCTTTCTTCATACTGAGTTAGCAGAGGATGGTTTCGATCCATCGACCTCTGGGTTATGGGCCCAGCACGCTTCCGCTGCGCCACTCTGCTACACATCAATGCTTTGGACTCAAAGCTGCGATTCTTAATTAGTTTAATACTAATATTAAATTTGATGAGCAAAGCACTATTGTCGAGAAGCCACACAATGATTTGAGATGACCACTGTTGGATCATTATCCTCCATTTAATACAAGTTGCAGTGAAAGAGTGCAAAAAAAGCAGTTAGCAGAGGATGGTTTCAATCCATCGACCTCTGGGTTATGGGCCCAGCACGCTTCCGCTGCGCCACTCTGCTGTAAATAACCACAGATGGGACTCGAACCGACAATTCCTAATGTATGAGGCCAGTGGAGTCCTTTCTTCATACCAAATTAGCAGAGGATGGTTTCGATCCATCGACCTCTGGGTTATGGGCCCAGCACGCTTCCGCTGCGCCACTCTGCTATACATCAGTGCCTTGGACTCAAAGCTGCGATTCTTAATTAGATTAAAACTAATAATAAATTTGATGAGCCAAGCACCATTGTCGAGAAGCCACACAATGATTTGAGATGACCACTGTTGGATCATTTTACCGCCATTTAATACAAGTTGCAGTGAAATAGTGGTAAAAAATCAGTTAGCAGAGGATGGTTTCGATCCATCGACCTCTGGGTTATGGGGCCAGCACGCTTCCGCTGGGCCACTCTGCTGTAAAACACCCCAGATGGGACTCGAACCGACAATTGCTAATGTATGGGGCCCGTGGAGTCCTTTCTTCATACTGAGTTAGCAGAGGATGGTTTCGATCCATCGACCTCTGGGTTATGGGCCCAGCACGCTTCCGCTGCGCCACTCTGCTACACATCAGTGCCTTGGACTCAAAGCTGCGATTCTTAATTAGTTTAATACTAATTTTAAATTTGATGAGCAAAGCACTATTGTCGAGCAGCCACACAATGATTTGAGATGACCACTGTTGGATCATTATCCGCCATTTAATACAAGTTGCAGTGAAAGAGTGCAAAAAAAGCAGTTAGCAGAGGATGGTTTCGATCCATCGACCTCTGGGTTATGGGCCCAGCACGCTTCCGCTGCGCCACTCTGCTACACATCAATGCTTTGGATTCGAAGATGCGATTCTTAAATAGTTTAATACTAATATTAAATTTGATAAGCAAAGCACTATTGTCGAGAAGCCACACAATGATTTGAGATGACCACTGTTGGATCATTTTACCGCCATTTTATACAAGTTGCAGTGAAAGAGTGCAAAAAAATCAGTTAGCAGAGGATGGTTTCGATCCATCGACCTCTGGGTTATGGGCCCAGCACGCTTCCGCTGCGCCACTCTGCTGTAAATAACCACAGATGGGACTCGAACCGACAATTACTAATGTATGAGGCCAGTGGAGTCCTTTCTTCATACCAAATTAGCAGAGGATGGTTTCGATCCATCGACCTCTGGGTTATGGGCCCAGCACGCTTCCGCTGCGCCACTCTGCTGTAAATAACCACAGATGGGACTCGAACCGACAATTCCTAATGTATGAGGCCAGTGGAGTCCTTTCTTCATACCAAATTAGCAGAGGATGGTTTCGATCCATCGACCTCTGGGTTATGGGCCCAGCACGCTTCCGCTGCGCCACTCTGCTACACATCAGTGCATTGGACTCAAAGCTGCGATTCTTAATTAGTTTAATACTAATTTTAAATTTGATGAGCAAAGCACTATTGTCGAGCAGCCACACAATGATTTGAGATGACCACTTTTGGATCATTATCCGCCATTTAATACAGGTTGCAGTGAAAGAGTGCAAAAAAAGCAGTTAGCAGAGGATGGTTTCGATCCATCGACCTCTGGGTTATGGGCCCAGCACGCTTCCGCTGCGCCACTCTGCTACACATCAATGCTTTGGACTCGAAGATGCGATTCTTAAATAGTTTAATACTAATATTAAATTTGATAAGCAAAGCACTATTGTCGAGAAGCCACACAATGATTTGAGATGACCACTGTTGGATCATTATCCTCCATTTAATACAAGTTGCAGTGAAAGAGTGCAAAAAAATCAGTTAGCAGAGGATGGTTTCAATCCATCGACCTCTGGGTTATGGGCCCAGCACGCTTCCGCTGCGCCACTCTGCTGTAAATAACCACAGATGGGACTCGAACCGACAATTCCTAATGTATGAGGCCAGTGGAGTCCTTTCTTCATACCAAATTAGCAGAGGATGGTTTCGATCCATCGACCTCTGGGTTATGGGCCCAGCACGCTTCCGCTGCGCCACTCTGCTATACATCAGTGCCTTGGACTCAAAGCTGCGATTCTTAATTAGATTAAAACTAATAATAAATTTGATGAGCCAAGCACCATTGTCGAGAAGCCACACAATGATTTGAGATGACCACTGTTGGATCATTTTACCGCCATTTAATACAAGTTGCAGTGAAATAGTGGTAAAAAATCAGTTAGCAGAGGATGGTTTCGATCCATCGACCTCTGGGTTATGGGGCCAGCACGCTTCCGCTGGGCCACTCTGCTGTAAAACACCCCAGATGGGACTCGAACCGACAATTGCTAATGTATGAGGCCCGTGGAGTCCTTTCTTCATACTGCGTTAGCAGAGGATGGTTTCGATCCATCGACCTCTGGGTTATGAGCCCAGCACGCTTCCGCTGCGCCACTCTGCTATACATCAGTGCCTTGGACTCAAAGCTGCGATTCTTAATTAGTTTAATACTAATATTAAATTTGATGAGCAAAGCACTATTGTCGAGAAGCCACACAATGATTTGAGATGACCACTGTTGGATCATTATCCTCCATTTAATACAAGTTGCAGTGAAAGAGTGCAAAAAAATCAGTTAGCAGAGGATGGTTTCGATCCATCGACCTCTGGGTTATGGGCCCAGCACGCTTCCGCTGCACCACTCTGCTGTAAATAACCACAGATGGGACTCGAACCGACAATTCCTAATGTATGAGGCCAGTGGAGTCCTTTCTTCATACCAAATTAGCAGAGGATGGTTTCGATCCATCGACCTCTGGGTTATGGGCCCAGCACGCTTCCGCTGCGCCACTCTGCTATACATCAGTGCCTTGGACTCAAAGCTGCGATTCTTAATTAGATTAAAACTAATAATAAATTTGATGAGCCAAGCACCATTGTCGAGAAGCCACACAATGATTTGAGATGACCACTGTTGGATCATTTTACCGCCATTTAATACAAGTTGCAGTGAAATAGTGGTAAAAAATCAGTTAGCAGAGGATGGTTTCGATCCATCGACCTCTGGGTTATGGGGCCAGCACGCTTCCGCTGGGCCACTCTGCTGTAAAACACCCCAGATGGGACTCGAACCGACAATTGCTAATGTATGAGGCCCGTGGAGTCCTTTCTTCATACTGCGTTAGCAGAGGATGGTTTCGATCCATCGACCTCTGGGTTATGAGCCCAGCACGCTTCCGCTGCGCCACTCTGCTATACATCAGTGCCTTGGACTCAAAGCTGCGATTCTTAATTAGTTTAATACTAATATTAAATTTGATGAGCAAAGCACTATTGTCGAGAAGCCACACAATGATTTGAGATGACCACTGTTGGATCATTATCCTCCATTTAATACAAGTTGCAGTGAAAGAGTGCAAAAAAATCAGTTAGCAGAGGATGGTTTCGATCCATCGACCTCTGGGTTATGGGCCCAGCACGCTTCCGCTGCGCCACTCTGCTGTAAATAACCACAGATGGGACTCGAACCGACAATTCCTAATGTATGAGGCCAGTGGAGTCCTTTCTTCATACCAAATTAGCAGAGGATGGTTTCGATCCATCGACCTCTGGGTTATGGGCCCAGCACGCTTCCGCTGCGCCACTCTGCTGTAAATAACCACAGATGGGACTCGAACCGACAATTCCTAATGTATGAGGCCAGTGGAGTCCTTTCTTCATACCAAATTAGCAGAGGATGGTTTCGATCCATCGACCTCTGGGTTATGGGCCCAGCACGCTTCCGCTGCGCCACTCTGCTACACATCAGTGCATTGGACTCAAAGCTGCGATTCTTAATTAGTTTAATACTAATTTTAAATTTGATGAGCAAAGCACTATTGTCGAGCAGCCACACAATGATTTGAGATGACCACTTTTGGATCATTATCCGCCATTTAATACAGGTTGCAGTGAAAGAGTGCAAAAAAAGCAGTTAGCAGAGGATGGTTTCGATCCATCGACCTCTGGGTTATGGGCCCAGCACGCTTCCGCTGCGCCACTCTGCTGTAAATAACCACAGATGGGACTCGAACCGACAATTCCTAATGTATGAGGCCAGTGGAGTCCTTTCTTCATACCAAATTAGCAGAGGATGGTTTCGATCCATCGACCTCTGGGTTATGGGCCCAGCACGCTTCCGCTGCGCCACTCTGCTGTAAATAACCACAGATGGGACTCGAACCGACAATTCCTAATGTATGAGGCCAGTGGAGTCCTTTCTTCATACCAAATTAGCAGAGGATGGTTTCGATCCATCGACCTCTGGGTTATGGGCCCAGCACGCTTCCGCTGCGCCACTCTGCTACACATCAGTGCATTGGACTCAAAGCTGCGATTCTTAATTAGTTTAATACTAATTTTAAATTTGATGAGCAAAGCACTATTGTCGAGCAGCCACACAATGATTTGAGATGACCACTTTTGGATCATTATCCGCCATTTAATACAGGTTGCAGTGAAAGAGTGCAAAAAAAGCAGTTAGCAGAGGATGGTTTCGATCCATCGACCTCTGGGTTATGGGCCCAGCACGCTTCCGCTGCGCCACTCTGCTACACATCAATGCTTTGGACTCGAAGATGCGATTCTTAAATAGTTTAATACTAATATTAAATTTGATAAGCAAAGCACTATTGTCGAGAAGCCACACAATGATTTGAGATGACCACTGTTGGATCATTATCCTCCATTTAATACAAGTTGCAGTGAAAGAGTGCAAAAAAATCAGTTAGCAGAGGATGGTTTCAATCCATCGACCTCTGGGTTATGGGCCCAGCACGCTTCCGCTGCGCCACTCTGCTGTAAATAACCACAGATGGGACTCGAACCGACAATTCCTAATGTATGAGGCCAGTGGAGTCCTTTCTTCATACCAAATTAGCAGAGGATGGTTTCGATCCATCGACCTCTGGGTTATGGGCCCAGCACGCTTCCGCTGCGCCACTCTGCTATACATCAGTGCCTTGGACTCAAAGCTGCGATTCTTAATTAGATTAAAACTAATAATAAATTTGATGAGCCAAGCACCATTGTCGAGAAGCCACACAATGATTTGAGATGACCACTGTTGGATCATTTTACCGCCATTTAATACAAGTTGCAGTGAAATAGTGGTAAAAAATCAGTTAGCAGAGGATGGTTTCGATCCATCGACCTCTGGGTTATGGGGCCAGCACGCTTCCGCTGGGCCACTCTGCTGTAAAACACCCCAGATGGGACTCGAACCGACAATTGCTAATGTATGAGGCCCGTGGAGTCCTTTCTTCATACTGCGTTAGCAGAGGATGGTTTCGATCCATCGACCTCTGGGTTATGAGCCCAGCACGCTTCCGCTGCGCCACTCTCCTATACATCAGTGCCTTGGACTCAAAGCTGCGATTCTTAATTAGTTTAATACTAATATTAAATTTGATGAGCAAAGCACTATTGTCGAGAAGCCACACAATGATTTGAGATGACCACTGTTGGATCATTATCCTCCATTTAATACAAGTTGCAGTGAAAGAGTGCAAAAAAATCAGTTAGCAGAGGATGGTTTCGATCCATCGACCTCTGGGTTATGGGCCCAGCACGCTTCCGCTGCGCCACTCTGCTGTAAATAACCACAGATGGGACTCGAACCGACAATTCCTAATGTATGAGGCCAGTGGAGTCCTTTCTTCATACCAAATTAGCAGAGGATGGTTTCGATCCATCGACCTCTGGGTTATGGGCCCAGCACGCTTCCGCTGCGCCACTCTGCTATACATCAGTGCCTTGGACTCAAAGCTGCGATTCTTAATTAGATTAAAACTAATAATAAATTTGATGAGCCAAGCACCATTGTCGAGAAGCCACACAATGATTTGAGATGACCACTGTTGGATCATTTTACCGCCATTTAATACAAGTTGCAGTGAAATAGTGGTAAAAAATCAGTTAGCAGAGGATGGTTTCGATCCATCGACCTCTGGGTTATGGGGCCAGCACGCTTCCGCTGGGCCACTCTGCTGTAAAACACCCCAGATGGGACTCGAACCGACAATTGCTAATGTATGAGGCCCGTGGAGTCCTTTCTTCATACTGCGTTAGCAGAGGATGGTTTCGATCCATCGACCTCTGGGTTATGAGCCCAGCACGCTTCCGCTGCGCCACTCTGCTATACATCAGTGCCTTGGACTCAAAGCTGCGATTCTTAATTAGTTTAATACTAATATTAAATTTGATGAGCAAAGCACTATTGTCGAGAAGCCACACAATGATTTGAGATGACCACTGTTGGATCATTATCCTCCATTTAATACAAGTTGCAGTGAAAGAGTGCAAAAAAATCAGTTAGCAGAGGATGGTTTCGATCCATCGACCTCTGGGTTATGGGCCCAGCACGCTTCCGCTGCGCCACTCTGCTGTAAATAACCACAGATGGGACTCGAACCGACAATTCCTAATGTATGAGGCCAGTGGAGTCCTTTCTTCATACCAAATTAGCAGAGGATGGTTTCGATCCATCGACCTCTGGGTTATGGGCCCAGCACGCTTCCGCTGCGCCACTCTGCTATACATCAGTGCCTTGGACTCAAAGCTGCGATTCTTAATTAGATTAAAACTAATAATAAATTTGATGAGCCAAGCACCATTGTCGAGAAGCCACACAATGATTTGAGATGACCACTGTTGGATCATTTTACCGCCATTTAATACAAGTTGCAGTGAAATAGTGGTAAAAAATCAGTTAGCAGAGGATGGTTTCGATCCATCGACCTCTGGGTTATGGGGCCAGCACGCTTCCGCTGGGCCACTCTGCTGTAAAACACCCCAGATGAGACTCGAACCGACAATTGCTAATGTATGAGGCCCGTGGAGTCCTTTCTTCATACTGCGTTAGCAGAGGATGGTTTCGATCCATCGACCTCTGGGTTATGAGCCCAGCACGCTTCCGCTGCGCCACTCTGCTATACATCAGTGCCTTGGACTCAAAGCTGCGATTCTTAATTAGTTTAATACTAATATTAAATTTGATGAGCAAAGCACTATTGTCGAGAAGCCACACAATGATTTGAGATGACCACTGTTGGATCATTATCCTCCATTTAATACAAGTTGCAGTGAAAGAGTGCAAAAAAATCAGTTAGCAGAGGATGGTTTCGATCCATCGACCTCTGGGTTATGGGCCCAGCACGCTTCCGCTGCGCCACTCTGCTGTAAATAACCACAGATGGGACTCGAACCGACAATTCCTAATGTATGAGGCCAGTGGAGTCCTTTCTTCATACCAAATTAGCAGAGGATGGTTTCGATCCATCGACCTCTGGGTTATGGGCCCAGCACGCTTCCGCTGCGCCACTCTGCTGTAAATAACCACAGATGGGACTCGAACCGACAATTCCTAATGTATGAGGCCAGTGGAGTCCTTTCTTCATACCAAATTAGCAGAGGATGGTTTCGATCCATCGACCTCTGGGTTATGGGCCCAGCACGCTTCCGCTGCGCCACTCTGCTACACATCAGTGCATTGGACTCAAAGCTGCGATTCTTAATTAGTTTAATACTAATTTTAAATTTGATGAGCAAAGCACTATTGTCGAGCAGCCACACAATGATTTGAGATGACCACTTTTGGATCATTATCCGCCATTTAATACAGGTTGCAGTGAAAGAGTGCAAAAAAAGCAGTTAGCAGAGGATGGTTTCGATCCATCGACCTCTGGGTTATGGGCCCAGCACGCTTCCGCTGCGCCACTCTGCTACACATCAATGCTTTGGACTCGAAGATGCGATTCTTAAATAGTTTAATACTAATATTAAATTTGATAAGCAAAGCACTATTGTCGAGAAGCCACACAATGATTTGAGATGACCACTGTTGGATCATTATCCTCCATTTAATACAAGTTGCAGTGAAAGAGTGCAAAAAAATCAGTTAGCAGAGGATGGTTTCGATCCATCGACCTCTGGGTTATGGGGCCAGCACGCTTCCGCTGGGCCACTCTGCTGTAAAACACCCCAGATGGGACTCGAACCGACAATTGCTAATGTATGAGGCCCGTGGAGTCCTTTCTTCATACTGCGTTAGCAGAGGATGGTTTCGATCCATCGACCTCTGGGTTATGAGCCCAGCACGCTTCCGCTGCGCCACTCTGCTATACATCAGTGCCTTGGACTCAAAGCTGCGATTCTTAATTAGTTTAATACTAATATTAAATTTGATGAGCAAAGCACTATTGTCGAGAAGCCACACAATGATTTGAGATGACCACTGTTGGATCATTATCCTCCATTTAATACAAGTTGCAGTGAAAGAGTGCAAAAAAATCAGTTAGCAGAGGATGGTTTCGATCCATCGACCTCTGGGTTATGGGCCCAGCACGCTTCCGCTGCGCCACTCTGCTGTAAATAACCACAGATGGGACTCGAACCGACAATTCCTAATGTATGAGGCCAGTGGAGTCCTTTCTTCATACCAAATTAGCAGAGGATGGTTTCGATCCATCGACCTCTGGGTTATGGGCCCAGCACGCTTCCGCTGCGCCACTCTGCTATACATCAGTGCCTTGGACTCAAAGCTGCGATTCTTAATTAGATTAAAACTAATAATAAATTTGATGAGCCAAGCACCATTGTCGAGAAGCCACACAATGATTTGAGATGACCACTGTTGGATCATTTTACCGCCATTTAATACAAGTTGCAGTGAAATAGTGGTAAAAAATCAGTTAGCAGAGGATGGTTTCGATCCATCGACCTCTGGGTTATGGGGCCAGCACGCTTCCGCTGGGCCACTCTGCTGTAAAACACCCCAGATGGGACTCGAACCGACAATTGCTAATGTATGAGGCCCGTGGAGTCCTTTCTTCATACTGCGTTAGCAGAGGATGGTTTCGATCCATCGACCTCTGGGTTATGAGCCCAGCACGCTTCCGCTGCGCCACTCTGCTATACATCAGTGCCTTGGACTCAAAGCTGCGATTCTTAATTAGTTTAATACTAATATTAAATTTGATGAGCAAAGCACTATTGTCGAGAAGCCACACAATGATTTGAGATGACCACTGTTGGATCATTATCCTCCATTTAATACAAGTTGCAGTGAAAGAGTGCAAAAAAATCAGTTAGCAGAGGATGGTTTCGATCCATCGACCTCTGGGTTATGGGCCCAGCACGCTTCCGCTGCGCCACTCTGCTGTAAATAACCACAGATGGGACTCGAACCGACAATTCCTAATGTATGAGGCCAGTGGAGTCCTTTCTTCATACCAAATTAGCAGAGGATGGTTTCGATCCATCGACCTCTGGGTTATGGGCCCAGCACGCTTCCGCTGCGCCACTCTGCTGTAAATAACCACAGATGGGACTCGAACCGACAATTCCTAATGTATGAGGCCAGTGGAGTCCTTTCTTCATACCAAATTAGCAGAGGATGGTTTCGATCCATCGACCTCTGGGTTATGGGCCCAGCACGCTTCCGCTGCGCCACTCTGCTACACATCAGTGCATTGGACTCAAAGCTGCGATTCTTAATTAGTTTAATACTAATTTTAAATTTGATGAGCAAAGCACTATTGTCGAGCAGCCACACAATGATTTGAGATGACCACTTTTGGATCATTATCCGCCATTTAATACAGGTTGCAGTGAAAGAGTGCAAAAAAAGCAGTTAGCAGAGGATGGTTTCGATCCATCGACCTCTGGGTTATGGGCCCAGCACGCTTCCGCTGCGCCACTCTGCTACACATCAATGCTTTGGACTCGAAGATGCGATTCTTAAATAGTTTAATACTAATATTAAATTTGATAAGCAAAGCACTATTGTCGAGAAGCCACACAATGATTTGAGATGACCACTGTTGGATCATTATCCTCCATTTAATACAAGTTGCAGTGAAAGAGTGCAAAAAAATCAGTTAGCAGAGGATGGTTTCAATCCATCGACCTCTGGGTTATGGGCCCAGCACGCTTCCGCTGCGCCACTCTGCTGTAAATAACCACAGATGGGACTCGAACCGACAATTCCTAATGTATGAGGCCAGTGGAGTCCTTTCTTCATACCAAATTAGCAGAGGATGGTTTCGATCCATCGACCTCTGGGTTATGGGCCCAGCACGCTTCCGCTGCGCCACTCTGCTATACATCAGTGCCTTGGACTCAAAGCTGCGATTCTTAATTAGATTAAAACTAATAATAAATTTGATGAGCCAAGCACCATTGTCGAGAAGCCACACAATGATTTGAGATGACCACTGTTGGATCATTTTACCGCCATTTAATACAAGTTGCAGTGAAATAGTGGTAAAAAATCAGTTAGCAGAGGATGGTTTCGATCCATCGACCTCTGGGTTATGGGGCCAGCACGCTTCCGCTGGGCCACTCTGCTGTAAAACACCACAGATGGGACTCGAACCGACAATTCCTAATGTATGAGGCCAGTGGAGTCCTTTCTTCATACCAAATTAGCAGAGGATGGTTTCGATCCATCGACCTCTGGGTTATGGGCCCAGCACGCTTCCGCTGCGCCACTCTGCTATACATCAGTGCCTTGGACTCAAAGCTGCGATTCTTAATTAGATTAAAACTAATAATAAATTTGATGAGCCAAGCACCATTGTCGAGAAGCCACACAATGATTTGAGATGACCACTGTTGGATCATTTTACCGCCATTTAATACAAGTTGCAGTGAAATAGTGGTAAAAAATCAGTTAGCAGAGGATGGTTTCGATCCATCGACCTCTGGGTTATGGGGCCAGCACGCTTCCGCTGGGCCACTCTGCTGTAAAACACCCCAGATGGGACTCGAACCGACAATTGCTAATGTATGAGGCCCGTGGAGTCCTTTCTTCATACTGCGTTAGCAGAGGATGGTTTCGATCCATCGACCTCTGGGTTATGAGCCCAGCACGCTTCCGCTGCGCCACTCTGCTATACATCAGTGCCTTGGACTCAAAGCTGCGATTCTTAATTAGTTTAATACTAATATTAAATTTGATGAGCAAAGCACTATTGTCGAGAAGCCACACAATGATTTGAGATGACCACTGTTGGATCATTATCCTCCATTTAATACAAGTTGCAGTGAAAGAGTGCAAAAAAATCAGTTAGCAGAGGATGGTTTCGATCCATCGACCTCTGGGTTATGGGCCCAGCACGCTTCCGCTGCGCCACTCTGCTGTAAATAACCACAGATGGGACTCGAACCGACAATTCCTAATGTATGAGGCCAGTGGAGTCCTTTCTTCATACCAAATTAGCAGAGGATGGTTTCGATCCATCGACCTCTGGGTTATGGGCCCAGCACGCTTCCGCTGCGCCACTCTGCTATACATCAGTGCCTTGGACTCAAAGCTGCGATTCTTAATTAGATTAAAACTAATAATAAATTTGATGAGCCAAGCACCATTGTCGAGAAGCCACACAATGATTTGAGATGACCACTGTTGGATCATTTTACCGCCATTTAATACAAGTTGCAGTGAAATAGTGGTAAAAAATCAGTTAGCAGAGGATGGTTTCGATCCATCGACCTCTGGGTTATGGGGCCAGCACGCTTCCGCTGGGCCACTCTGCTGTAAAACACCCCAGATGGGACTCGAACCGACAATTGCTAATGTATGAGGCCCGTGGAGTCCTTTCTTCATACTGCGTTAGCAGAGGATGGTTTCGATCCATCGACCTCTGGGTTATGAGCCCAGCACGCTTCCGCTGCGCCACTCTGCTATACATCAGTGCCTTGGACTCAAAGCTGCGATTCTTAATTAGTTTAATACTAATATTAAATTTGATGAGCAAAGCACTATTGTCGAGAAGCCACACAATGATTTGAGATGACCACTGTTGGATCATTATCCTCCATTTAATACAAGTTGCAGTGAAAGAGTGCAAAAAAATCAGTTAGCAGAGGATGGTTTCGATCCATCGACCTCTGGGTTATGGGCCCAGCACGCTTCCGCTGCGCCACTCTGCTGTAAATAACCACAGATGGGACTCGAACCGACAATTCCTAATGTATGAGGCCAGTGGAGTCCTTTCTTCATACCAAATTAGCAGAGGATGGTTTCGATCCATCGACCTCTGGGTTATGGGCCCAGCACGCTTCCGCTGCGCCACTCTGCTACACATCAGTGCATTGGACTCAAAGCTGCGATTCTTAATTAGTTTTAATACTAATTTTAAATTTGATGAGGTATGCACTATTGTCGAGCAGCCACACAATGATTTGAGATGACCACGGTTGGATCATTATCCGCCATTTAATACAGGTTGCAGTGAAAGAGTGCAAAAAAAGCAGTTAGCAGAGGATGGTTTCGATCCATCGACCTCTGGGTTATGGGCCCAGCACGCTTCCGCTGCGCCACTCTGCTACACATCAGTGCCTTGGACTCAAAGCTGCGATTCTTAATTAGTTTAATACTAATATTAAATTTGATGAGCAAAGCACTATTGTCGAGAAGCCACACAATGATTTGAGATGACCACTGTTGGATCATTATCCTCCATTTAATACAAGTTGCAGTGAAAGAGTGCAAAAAAATCAGTTAGCAGAGGATGGTTTCTATCCATCGACCTCTGGGTTATGGGCCCAGCACGCTTCCGCTGCGCCACTCTGCTATACATCAGTGCCTTGGACTCAAAGCTGCGATTCTTAATTAGTTTAATACTAATATTAAATTTGATGAGCAAAGCACTATTGTCGAGAAGCCACACAATGATTTGAGATGACCACTGTTGGATCATTATCCTCCATTTAATACAAGTTGCAGTGAAAGAGTGGTAAAAAAGCAGTTAGCAGAGGATGGTTTCGATCCATCGACCTCTGGGTTATGGGCCCAGCACGCTTCCGCTGCGCCACTCTGCTTTAAATCACCCCAGATGGGACTCGAACCGACAATTGCTAATGTATGAGGCCCGTGGAGTCCTTTCTTCATACTGCGTTAGCAGAGGATGGTTTCGATCCATCGACCTCTGGGTTATGGGCCCAGCACGCTTCCGCTGCGCCACTCTGCTATACATCAGTGCCTTGGACTCAAAGCTGCGATTCTTAATTAGTTTAATACTAATATTAAATTTGATGAGCAAAGCACTATTGTCGAGAAGCCACACAATGATTTGAGATGACCACTGTTGGATCATTATCCTCCATTTAATACAAGTTGCAGTGAAAGAGTGCAAAAAAATCAGTTAGCAGAGGATGGTTTCAATCCATCGACCTCTGGGTTATGGGCCCAGCACGCTTCCGCTGCGCCACTCTGCTGTAAATAACCACAGATGGGACTCGAACCGACAATTCCTAATGTATGAAGCCAGTGGAGTCCTTTCTTCATACCAAATTAGCAGAGGATGGTTTCGATCCATCGACCTCTGGGTTATGGGCCCAGCACGCTTCCGCTGCGCCACTCTGCTATACATCAGTGCCTTGGACTCAAAGCTGCGATTCTTAATTAGATTAAAACTAATAATAAATTTGATGAGCCAAGCACCATTGTCGAGAAGCCACACAATGATTTGAGATGACCACTGTTGGATCATTTTACCGCCATTTAATACAAGTTGCAGTGAAATAGTGGTAAAAAATCAGTTAGCAGAGGATGGTTTCGATCCATCGACCTCTGGGTTATGGGGCCAGCACGCTTCCGCTGGGCCACTCTGCCGTAAAACACCCCAGATGGGACTCGAACCGACAATTGCTAATGTATGGGGCCCGCACGCTTCCGCTGGGCCACTCTGCCGTAAAACACCCCAGATGGGACTCGAACCGACAATTGCTAATGTATGGGGCCCGTGGAGTCCTTTCTTCATACTAAGTTAGCAGAGGATGGTTTCGATCCATCGACCTCTGGGTTATGGGCCCAGCACGCTTCCGCTGCGCCACTCTGCTACACATCAGTGCCTTGGACTCAAAGCTGCGATTCTTAATTAGTTTAATACTAATTTTAAATTTGATGAGCAAAGCACTATTGTCGAGCAGCCACACAATGATTTGAGATGACCACTGTTGGATCATTATCCGCCATTTAATACAAGTTGCAGTGAAAGAGTGCAAAAAAAGCAGTTAGCAGAGGATGGTTTCGATCCATCGACCTCTGGGTTATGGGCCCAGCACGCTTCCGCTGCGCCACTCTGCTACACATCAATGCTTTGGACTCGAAGATGCGATTCTTAAATAGTTTAATACTAATATTAAATTTGATAAGCAAAGCACTATTGTCGAGAAGCCACACAATGATTTGAGATGACCACTGTTGGATCATTTTACCGCCATTTTATACAAGTTGCAGTGAAAGAGTGCAAAAAAATCAGTTAGCAGAGGATGGTTTCGATCCATCGACCTCTGGGTTATGGGCCCAGCACGCTTCCGCTGCGCCACTCTGCTGTAAATAACCACAGATGGGACTCGAACCGACAATTCCTAAGGTATGAGGCCAGTGGAGTCCTTTCTTCATACCAAATTAGCAGAGGATGGTTTCGATCCATCGACCTCTGGGTTATGGGCCCAGCACGCTTCCGCTGCGCCACTCTGCTATACATCAGTGCCTTGGACTCAAAGCTGCGATTCTTAATTAGATTAAAACTAATAATAAATTTGATGAGCCAAGCACCATTGTCGAGAAGCCACACAATGATTTGAGATGACCACTGTTGGATCATTTTACCGCCATTTAATACAAGTTGCAGTGAAATAGTGGTAAAAAATCAGTTAGCAGAGGATGGTTTCGATCCATCGACCTCTGGGTTATGGGGCCAGCACGCTTCCGCTGGGCCACTCTGCTGTAAAACACCCCAGATGGGACTCGAACAGACAATTGCTAATGTATGGGGCCCGTGGTGTCCTTTCTTCATACTGAGTTAGCAGAGGATGGTTTCGATCCATCGACCTCTGGGTTATGGGCCCAGCACGCTTCCGCTGCGCCACTCTGCTACACATCAATGCTTTGGACTCAAAGCTGCGATTCTTAATTAGTTTAATACTAATATTAAATTTGATGAGCAAAGCACTATTGTCGAGAAGCC
This sequence comes from Gasterosteus aculeatus, assembly GCF_964276395.1. Taxonomy (NCBI): domain Eukaryota; kingdom Metazoa; phylum Chordata; class Actinopteri; order Perciformes; family Gasterosteidae; genus Gasterosteus; species Gasterosteus aculeatus. The sequence continues at coordinate 15,179,317 of NC_135689.1, read as the reverse complement.
ACACAATGATTTGAGATGACCACTGTTGGATCATTATCCTCCATTTAATACAAGTTGCAGTGAAAGAGTGCAAAAAAATCAGTTAGCAGAGGATGGTTTCAATCCATCGACCTCTGGGTTATGGGCCCAGCACGCTTCCGCTGCGCCACTCTGCTGTAAATAACCACAGATGGGACTCGAACCGACAATTCCTAATGTATGAGGCCAGTGGAGTCCTTTCTTCATACCAAATTAGCAGAGGATGGTTTCGATCCATCGACCTCTGGGTTATGGGCCCAGCACGCTTCCGCTGCGCCACTCTGCTATACATCAGTGCCTTGGACTCAAAGCTGCGATTCTTAATTAGATTGAAACTAATAATAAATTTGATGAGCCAAGCACCATTGTCGAGAAGCCACACAATGATTTGAGATGACCACTGTTGGATCATTTTACCGCCATTTAATACAAGTTGCAGTGAAATAGTGGTAAAAAGTCAGTTAGCAGAGGATGGTTTCGATCCATCGACCTCTGGGTTATGGGGCCAGCACGCTTCCGCTGCGCCACTCTGCTGTAAAACACCCCAGATGGGACTCGAACCGACAATTGCTAATGTATGGGGCCCGTGGAGTCCTTTCTTCATACTGAGTTAGCAGAGGATGGTTTCGATCCATCGACCTCTGGGTTATGGGCCCAGCACGCTTCCGCTGCGCCACTCTGCTACACATCAGTGCCTTGGACTCAAAGCTGCGATTCTTAATTAGTTTAATACTAATTTTAAATTTGATGAGCAAAGCACTATTGTCGAGCAGCCACACAATGATTTGAGATGACCACTGTTGGATCATTATCCGCCATTTAATACAAGTTGCAGTGAAAGAGTGCAAAAAAAGCAGTTAGCAGAGGATGGTTTCGATCCATCGACCTCTGGGTTATGGGCCCAGCACGCTTCCGCTGCGCCACTCTGCTATACATCAGTGCCTTGGACTCAAAGCTGCGATTCTTAATTAGATTAAAACTAATAATAAATTTGATGAGCCAAGCACCATTGTCGAGAAGCCACACAATGATTTGAGATGACCACTGTTGGATCATTTTACCGCCATTTAATACAAGTTGCAGTGAAATAGTGGTAAAAAATCAGTTAGCAGAGGATGGTTTCGATCCATCGACCTCTGGATTATGGGGCCAGCACGCTTCCGCTGGGCCACTCTGCTGTAAAACACCCCAGATGGGACTCGAACCGACAATTGCTAACGTATGGGGCCCGTGGTGTCCTTTCTTCATACTGAGTTAGCAGAGGATGGTTTCGATCCATCGACCTCTGGGTTATGGGCCCAGCACGCTTCCGCTGCGCCACTCTGCTACACATCAATGCTTTGGACTCAAAGCTGCGATTCTTAATTAGTTTAATACTAATATTAAATTTGATGAGCAAAGCACTATTGTCGAGAAGCCACACAATGATTTGAGATGACCACTGTTGGATCATTATCCTCCATTTAATACAAGTTGCAGTGAAAGAGTGCAAAAAAATCAGTTAGCAGAGGATGGTTTCAATCCATCGACCTCTGGGTTATGGGCCCAGCACGCTTCCGCTGCGCCACTCTGCTGTAAATAACCACAGATGGGACTCGAACCGACAATTCCTAATGTATGAGGCCAGTGGAGTCCTTTCTTCATACCAAATTAGCAGAGGATGGTTTCGATCCATCGACCTCTGGGTTATGGGCCCAGCACGCTTCCGCTGCGCCACTCTGCTATACATCAGTGCCTTGGACTCAAAGCTGCGATTCTTAATTAGATTAAAACTAATAATAAATTTGATGAGCCAAGCACCATTGTCGAGAAGCCACACAATGATTTGAGATGACCACTGTTGGATCATTTAACCGCCATTTAATACAAGTTGCAGTGAAATAGTGGTAAAAAATCAGTTAGCAGAGGATGGTTTCGATCCATCGACCTCTGGGTTATGGGGCCAGCACGCTTCCGCTGGGCCACTCTGCTGTAAAACACCCCAGATGGGACTCGAACCGACAATTGCTAATGTATGGGGCCCGTGGAGTCCTTTCTTCATACTGAGTTAGCAGAGGATGGTTTCGATCCATCGACCTCTGGGTTATGGGCCCAGCACGCTTCCGCTGCGCCACTCTGCTACACATCAGTGCCTTGGACTCAAAGCTGCGATTCTTAATTAGTTTAATACTAATTTTAAATTTGATGAGCAAAGCACTATTGTCGAGCAGCCACACAATGATTTGAGATGACCACTGTTGGATCATTATCCGCCATTTAATACAAGTTGCAGTGAAAGAGTGCAAAAAAAGCAGTTAGCAGAGGATGGTTTCGATCCATCGACCTCTGGGTTATGGGCCCAGCACGCTTCCGCTGCGCCACTCTGCTACACATCAATGCTTTGGACTCGAAGATGCGATTCTTAAATAGTTTAATACTAATATTAAATTTGATAAGCAAAGCACTATTGTCGAGAACCCTGTCTATCGCCCGAAGTTGGCTGGGATGGACTCCAGCCCCCCCGCGACCCTGTGTGCAGGATAAGCGGTCTGACAATGGATGGATGGATGGAAGCAAAGCACTATTGTCGAGAAGCCACACAATGATTTGAGATGACCACTGTTGGATCATTTTACCGCCATTTTATACATGTTGCAATGAAAGAGTGGTAAAAAATCAGTTAGCAGAGGATGGTTTCGATCCATCGACCTCTGGGTTATGGGCCCAGCACGCTTCCGCTGCGCCACTCTGCTGTAAATCACCCCAGAAGGGACTCGAACCGACAATTGCTAATGTATGAGGCCCGTGGAGTCCTTTCTTCATACTGCGTTAGCAGAGCATGGTTTCGATCCATCGACCTCTGGGTTATGGGCCCAGCACGCTTCCGCTGCGCCACTCTGCTATACATCAGTGCCTTGGACTCAAAGCTGCGATTCTTAATTAGTTTAATACTAATATTAAATTTGATGAGCAAAGCACTATTGTCGAGAAGCCACACAATGATTTGAGATGACCACTGTTGGATCATTATCCTCCATTTAATACAAGTTGCAGTGAAAGAGTGCAAAAAAATCAGTTAGCAGAGGATGGTTTCGATCCATCGACCTCTGGGTTATGGGCCCAGCACGCTTCCGCTGCGCCACTCTGCTGTAAATAACCACAGATGGGACTCGAACCGACAATTCCTAAGGTATGAGGCCAGTGGAGTCCTTTCTTCATACCAAATTAGCAGAGGATGGTTTCGATCCATCGACCTCTGGGTTATGGGCCCAGCACGCTTCCGCTGCGCCACTCTGCTATACATCAGTGCCTTGGACTCAAAGCTGCGATTCTTAATTAGATTAAAACTAATAATAAATTTGATGAGCCAAGCACCATTGTCGAGAAGCCACACAATGATTTGAGATGACCACTGTTGGATCATTATCCGCCATTTAATACAAGTTGCAGTGAAAGAGTGCAAAAAAAGCGGTTAGCAGAGGATGGTTTCGATCCATCGACCTCTGGGTTATGGGCCCAGCACGCTTCCGCTGCGCCACTCTGCTACACATCAATGCTTTGGACTCGAAGATGCGATTCTTAAATAGTTTAATACTAATATTAAATTTGATAAGCAAAGCACTATTGTCGAGAAGCCACACAATGATTTGAGATGACCACTGTTGGATCATTTTACCGCCATTTTATACAAGTTGCAGTGAAAGAGTGCAAAAAAATCAGTTAGCAGAGGATGGTTTCGATCCATCGACCTCTGGGTTATGGGCCCAGCACGCTTCCGCTGCGCCACTCTGCTGTAAATAACCACAGATGGGACTCGAACCGACAATTCCTAAGGTATGAGGCCAGTGGAGTCCTTTCTTCATACCAAATTAGCAGAGGATGGTTTCGATCCATCGACCTCTGGGTTATGGGCCCAGCACGCTTCCGCTGCGCCACTCTGCTATACATCAGTGCCTTGGACTCAAAGCTGCGATTCTTAATTAGATTAAAACTAATAATAAATTTGATGAGCCAAGCACCATTGTCGAGAAGCCACACAATGATTTGAGATGACCACTGTTGGATCATTTTACCGCCATTTAATACAAGTTGCAGTGAAATAGTGGTAAAAAATCAGTTAGCAGAGGATGGTTTCGATCCATCGACCTCTGGGTTATGGGGCCAGCACGCTTCCGCTGGGCCACTCTGCTGTAAAACACCCCAGATGGGACTCGAACCGATAATTGCTAATGTATGGGGCCCGTGGTGTCCTTTCTTCATACTGAGTTAGCAGAGGATGGTTTCGATCCATCGACCTCTGGGTTATGGGCCCAGCACGCTTCCGCTGCGCCACTCTGCTACACATCAATGCTTTGGACTCGAAGATGCAATTGTTAAATAGTTTAATACTAATATTAAATTTGATAAGCAAAGCACATCTCGGCACGGTGGCGTGGTGGTTAGCGCTGTCGCCTCACAGCAAGAAGGTCCTGGGTTCGATTCCGCCCAGTGGCCTTTCTGTCTGGAGTCTGCATGTTCTCCCCGTGTCTGCGTGGGTTCTCTCCGGGTTCTCCGGCTTCCTCCCACAGTCCAAAGACATGCTCTGGGGATCAGGTTAATTGGGGACTTTAAATTGCCCGTAGTTGTGTGAATGTGAGTGTGAATGGTTGTCTGTCTCTGTGTTGCCCTGCAATTGGCTGGCGACCAATCCAGGATGTACCCTGTCTATCGCCCGAAGTTGGCTGGGATGGACTCCAGCCCCCCCGCGACCCTGTGTGCAGGATAAGCGGTCTGACAATGGATGGATGGATGGAAGCAAAGCACTATTGTCGAGAAGCCACACAATGATTTGAGATGACCACTGTTGGATCATTTTACCGCCATTTTATACATGTTGCAATGAAAGAGTGGTAAAAAATCAGTTAGCAGAGGATGGTTTCGATCCATCGACGTCTGGGTTATGGGCCCAGCACGCTTCCGCTGCGCCACTCTGCTATGCATCAGTGCCTTGGACTCAAAGCTGCGATTCTTAATTAGTTTAATACTAATATTAAATTTGATGAGCAAAGCACTATTGTCGAGAAGCCACACAATGATTTGAGATGACCACTGTTGGATCATTTTACCGCCATTTAATACAAGTTGCAGTGAAATAGTGGTAAAAAATCAGTTAGCAGAGGATGGTTTCGATCCATCGACCTCTGGGTTATGGGGCCAGCACGCTTCCGCTGGGCCACTCTGCTGTAAATCACCCCAGATGGGACTCGAACCGACAGTTGCTAATGTATGAGGCCCGTGGAGTCCTTTCTTCACACTGCGTTAGCAGAGGATGGTTTCGATCCATCGACCTCTGGGTTATGGGCCCAGCACGCTTCCGCTGCGCCACTCTGCTACACATCAATGCTTTGGACTCGAAGATGCGATTCTTAAATAGTTTAATACTAATATTAAATTTGATAAGCAAAGCACTATTGTCGAGAAGCCACACAATGATTTGAGATGACCACTGTTGGATCATTTTACCGCCATTTTATACAAGTTGCAATGAAAGAGTGGTAAAAAATCAGTTAGCAGAGGATGGTTTCGATCCATCGACGTCTGGGTTATGGGCCCAGCACGCTTCCGCTGCGCCACTCTGCTATGCATCAGTGCCTTGGACTCAAAGCTGCGATTCTTAATTAGTTTAATACTAATATTAAATTTGATGAGCAAAGCACTATTGTCGAGACGCCACACAATGATTTGAGATGACCACTGTTGGATCATTATCCTCCATTTAATACAAGTTGCAGTGAAGGAGTGCAAAAAAATCAGTTAGCAGAGGCTGGTTTCGATCCATCGACCTCTGGGTTATGGGCCCAGCAAGCTTCCGCTGCGCCACTCTGCTGTAAATAACCACAGATGGGACTCGAACCGACAATTCCTAATGTATGAGGCCAGTGGAGTCCTTTCTTCATACCAAATTAGCAGAGGATGGTTTCGATCCATCGACCTCTGGGTTATGGGCCCAGCACGCTTCCGCTGCGCCACATCAGTGCCTTGGACTCAAAGCTGCGATTCTTAATTAGTCTAAAACTAATAATAAATTTGATGAGCCAAGCACCATTGTCGAGAAGCCACACAATGATTTGAGATGACCACTGTTGGATCATTTTACCGCCATTTAATACAAGTTGCAGTGAAATAGTGGTAAAAAATCAGTTAGCAGAGGATGGTTTCGATCCATCGACCTCTGGGTTATGGGGCCAGCACGCTTCCGCTGGGCCACTCTGCTGTAAAACACCCCAGATGGGACTCGAACCGACAATTGCTAATGTATGGGGCCCGTGGAGTCCTTTCTTCATACTGAGTTAGCAGAGGATGGTTTCGATCCATCGACCTCTGGGTTATGGGCCCAGCACGCTTCCGCTGCGCCACTCTGCTTCACATCAGTGCCTTGGACTCAAAGCTGCGATTCTTAATTAGTTTAATACTAATTTTAAATTTGATGAGCAAAGCACTATTGTCGAGCAGCCACACAATGATTTGAGATGACCACTGTTGGATCATTATCCGCCATTTAATACAAGTTGCAGTGAAAGAGTGCAAAAAAAGCAGTTAGCAGAGGATGGTTTCGATCCATCGACCTCTGGGTTATGGGCCCAGCACGCTTCCGCTGCGCCACTCTGCTGTAAATCACCCCAGATGGGACTCGAACCGACAATTCCTAATGTATGAGGCCAGTGGAGTCCTTTCTTCATACCGAGTTAGCAGAGGATGGTTTCGATCCATCGACCTCTGGGTTATGGGCCCAGCACGCTTCCGCTGCGCCACTCTGCTACACATCAATGCTTTGGACTCGAAGATGCGATTCTTAAATAGTTTAATACTAATATTAAATTTGATAAGCAAAGCACTATTGTCGAGAAGCCACACAATGATTTGAGATGACCACTGTTGGATCATTTTACCGCCATTTTATACAAGTTGCAGTGAAAGAGTGGTAAAAAAGCAGTTAGCAGAGGATGGTTTCGATCCATCGACCTCTGGGTTATGGGCCCAGCACGCTTCCGCTGCGCCACTCTGCTTTAAATCACCCCAGATGGGACTCAAACCGACAATTGCTAATGTATGAGGCCCGTGGAGTCCTTTCTTCATACTGCGTTAGCAGAAGATGGTTTCGATCCATCGACCTCTGGGTTATGGGCCCAGCACGCTTCCGCTGCGCCACTCTGCTACACATCAATGCTTTGGACTCGAAGATGCGATTCTTAAATAGTTTAATACTAATATTAAATTTGATAAGCAAAGCACTATTGTCGAGAAGCCACACAATGATTTGAGATGACCACTGTTGGATCATTTTACCGCCATTTTATACAAGTTGCAATGAAAGAGTGGTAAAAAATCAGTTAGCAGAGGATGGTTTCGATCCATCGACGTCTGGGTTATGGGCCCAGCACGCTTCCGCTGCGCCACTCTGCTATGCATCAGTGCCTTGGACTCAAAGCTGCGATTCTTAATTAGTTTAATACTAATATTAAATTTGATGAGCAAAGCACTATTGTCGAGACGCCACACAATGATTTGAGATGACCACTGTTGGATCATTATCCTCCATTTAATACAAGTTGCAGTGAAGGAGTGCAAAAAAATCAGTTAGCAGAGGATGGTTTCGATCCATCGACCTCTGGGTTATGGGGCCAGCACGCTTCCGCTGGGCCACTCTGCTGTAAAACACCCCAGATGGGACTCGAACAGACAATTGCTAATGTATGGGGCCCGTGGTGTCCTTTCTTCATACTGAGTTAGCAGAGGATGGTTTCGATCCATCGACCTCTGGGTTATGGGCCCAGCACGCTTCCGCTGCGCCACTCTGCTACACATCAATGCTTTGGACTCAAAGCTGCGATTCTTAATTAGTTTAATACTAATATTAAATTTGATGAGCAAAGCACTATTGTCGAGAAGCCACACAATGATTTGAGATGACCACTGTTGGATCATTATCCTCCATTTAATACAAGTTGCAGTGAAAGAGTGCAAAAAAATCAGTTAGCAGAGGATGGTTTCAATCCATCGACCTCTGGGTTATGGGCCCAGCACGCTTCCGCTGCGCCACTCTGCTGTAAATAACCACAGATGGGACTCGAACCGACAATTCCTAATGTATGAGGCCAGTGGAGTCCTTTCTTCATACCAAATTAGCAGAGGATGGTTTCGATCCATCGACCTCTGGGTTATGGGCCCAGCACGCTTCCGCTGCGCCACTCTGCTATACATCAGTGCCTTGGACTCAAAGCTGCGATTCTTAATTAGATTGAAACTAATAATAAATTTGATGAGCCAAGCACCATTGTCGAGAAGCCACACAATGATTTGAGATGACCACTGTTGGATCATTTTACCGCCATTTAATACAAGTTGCAGTGAAATAGTGGTAAAAAGTCAGTTAGCAGAGGATGGTTTCGATCCATCGACCTCTGGGTTATGGGGCCAGCACGCTTCCGCTGCGCCACTCTGCTGTAAAACACCCCAGATGGGACTCGAACCGACAATTGCTAATGTATGGGGCCCGTGGAGTCCTTTCTTCATACTGAGTTAGCAGAGGATGGTTTCGATCCATCGACCTCTGGGTTATGGGCCCAGCACGCTTCCGCTGCGCCACTCTGCTACACATCAGTGCCTTGGACTCAAAGCTGCGATTCTTAATTAGTTTAATACTAATTTTAAATTTGATGAGCAAAGCACTATTGTCGAGCAGCCACACAATGATTTGAGATGACCACTGTTGGATCATTATCCGCCATTTAATACAAGTTGCAGTGAAAGAGTGCAAAAAAAGCAGTTAGCAGAGGATGGTTTCGATCCATCGACCTCTGGGTTATGGGCCCAGCACGCTTCCGCTGCGCCACTCTGCTATACATCAGTGCCTTGGACTCAAAGCTGCGATTCTTAATTAGATTAAAACTAATAATAAATTTGATGAGCCAAGCACCATTGTCGAGAAGCCACACAATGATTTGAGATGACCACTGTTGGATCATTTTACCGCCATTTAATACAAGTTGCAGTGAAATAGTGGTAAAAAATCAGTTAGCAGAGGATGGTTTCGATCCATCGACCTCTGGGTTATGGGGCCAGCACGCTTCCGCTGGGCCACTCTGCTGTAAAACACCCCAGATGGGACTCGAACCGACAATTGCTAACGTATGGGGCCCGTGGTGTCCTTTCTTCATACTGAGTTAGCAGAGGATGGTTTCGATCCATCGACCTCTGGGTTATGGGCCCAGCACGCTTCCGCTGCGCCACTCTGCTACACATCAATGCTTTGGACTCAAAGCTGCGATTCTTAATTAGTTTAATACTAATATTAAATTTGATGAGCAAAGCACTATTGTCGAGAAGCCACACAATGATTTGAGATGACCACTGTTGGATCATTATCCTCCATTTAATACAAGTTGCAGTGAAAGAGTGCAAAAAAATCAGTTAGCAGAGGATGGTTTCAATCCATCGACCTCTGGGTTATGGGCCCAGCACGCTTCCGCTGCGCCACTCTGCTGTAAATAACCACAGATGGGACTCGAACCGACAATTCCTAATGTATGAGGCCAGTGGAGTCCTTTCTTCATACCAAATTAGCAGAGGATGGTTTCGATCCATCGACCTCTGGGTTATGGGCCCAGCACGCTTCCGCTGCGCCACTCTGCTATACATCAGTGCCTTGGACTCAAAGCTGCGATTCTTAATTAGATTAAAACTAATAATAAATTTGATGAGCCAAGCACCATTGTCGAGAAGCCACACAATGATTTGAGATGACCACTGTTGGATCATTTAACCGCCATTTAATACAAGTTGCAGTGAAATAGTGGTAAAAAATCAGTTAGCAGAGGATGGTTTCGATCCATCGACCTCTGGGTTATGGGGCCAGCACGCTTCCGCTGGGCCACTCTGCTGTAAAACACCCCAGATGGGACTCGAACCGACAATTGCTAATGTATGGGGCCCGTGGAGTCCTTTCTTCATACTGAGTTAGCAGAGGATGGTTTCGATCCATCGACCTCTGGGTTATGGGCCCAGCACGCTTCCGCTGCGCCACTCTGCTACACATCAGTGCCTTGGACTCAAAGCTGCGATTCTTAATTAGTTTAATACTAATTTTAAATTTGATGAGCAAAGCACTATTGTCGAGCAGCCACACAATGATTTGAGATGACCACTGTTGGATCATTATCCGCCATTTAATACAAGTTGCAGTGAAAGAGTGCAAAAAAAGCAGTTAGCAGAGGATGGTTTCGATCCATCGACCTCTGGGTTATGGGCCCAGCACGCTTCCGCTGCGCCACTCTGCTACACATCAATGCTTTGGACTCGAAGATGCGATTCTTAAATAGTTTAATACTAATATTAAATTTGATAAGCAAAGCACTATTGTCGAGAACCCTGTCTATCGCCCGAAGTTGGCTGGGATGGACTCCAGCCCCCCCGCGACCCTGTGTGCAGGATAAGCGGTCTGACAATGGATGGATGGATGGAAGCAAAGCACTATTGTCGAGAAGCCACACAATGATTTGAGATGACCACTGTTGGATCATTTTACCGCCATTTTATACATGTTGCAATGAAAGAGTGGTAAAAAATCAGTTAGCAGAGGATGGTTTCGATCCATCGACGTCTGGGTTATGGGCCCAGCACGCTTCCGCTGCGCCACTCTGCTATGCATCAGTGCCTTGGACTCAAAGCTGCGATTCTTAATTAGTTTAATACTAATATTAAATTTGATGAGCAAAGCACTATTGTCGAGAAGCCACACAATGATTTGAGATGACCACTGTTGGATCATTTTACCGCCATTTAATACAAGTTGCAGTGAAATAGTGGTAAAAAATCAGTTAGCAGAGGATGGTTTCGATCCATCGACCTCTGGGTTATGGGGCCAGCACGCTTCCGCTGGGCCACTCTGCTGTAAATCACCCCAGATGGGACTCGAACCGACAGTTGCTAATGTATGAGGCCCGTGGAGTCCTTTCTTCACACTGCGTTAGCAGAGGATGGTTTCGATCCATCGACCTCTGGGTTATGGGCCCAGCACGCTTCCGCTGCGCCACTCTGCTACACATCAATGCTTTGGACTCGAAGATGCGATTCTTAAATAGTTTAATACTAATATTAAATTTGATAAGCAAAGCACTATTGTCGAGAAGCCACACAATGATTTGAGATGACCACTGTTGGATCATTTTACCGCCATTTTATACAAGTTGCAATGAAAGAGTGGTAAAAAATCAGTTAGCAGAGGATGGTTTCGATCCATCGACGTCTGGGTTATGGGCCCAGCACGCTTCCGCTGCGCCACTCTGCTATGCATCAGTGCCTTGGACTCAAAGCTGCGATTCTTAATTAGTTTAATACTAATATTAAATTTGATGAGCAAAGCACTATTGTCGAGACGCCACACAATGATTTGAGATGACCACTGTTGGATCATTATCCTCCATTTAATACAAGTTGCAGTGAAGGAGTGCAAAAAAATCAGTTAGCAGAGGCTGGTTTCGATCCATCGACCTCTGGGTTATGGGCCCAGCAAGCTTCCGCTGCGCCACTCTGCTGTAAATAACCACAGATGGGACTCGAACCGACAATTCCTAATGTATGAGGCCAGTGGAGTCCTTTCTTCATACCAAATTAGCAGAGGATGGTTTCGATCCATCGACCTCTGGGTTATGGGCCCAGCACGCTTCCGCTGCGCCACATCAGTGCCTTGGACTCAAAGCTGCGATTCTTAATTAGTCTAAAACTAATAATA